>NC_045436.1:23252271-23604798 GCF_002776525.5 Piliocolobus tephrosceles | reverse complement strand
AAAAAAAAAAAAAAAAAAAAAAAAAAAAAAAAAAAAAAAAAATAGAATCAGAGTGTTTTCAGGTTTTAGGGTAATGACTTGGTGGCTCTTGAAAATATGGACCATGTTATACTTGTCATTAAGGATAAAAAATCTGGCATCTAGTTGTTGCCTAAATAAATGTTGACTTGAGTATTACTTTTGGTAGTTATGTATCCATTTTACAGAAACTCAGAGGCAATGCCATCTTTAGATAAAGTGTATTATAAGTTGTATGAAATGTGGTGAATGAATTGGTACAATAGCACTATATATATTCTTTTGTCTTGATTGCACCTTGCATTATAAAGTTACCTTAGTTTATAAAATATCACATGGTTTAATTGTTACTGCCTTTCCTTTTTCCTCTCAGTGAAGACTTGCTGCTGGTCATAAGAATCCACAGAAGATGCAGACATTCTTATCCGATTTTCACAGATTTGCGAATTAGCTCATGATTGCCTACTTTTTCTTTAGAATTCCCATAAATCAGTAAGCTTCTTATTCCAGGAAACTATTTTCCCCCCTCTACAAACAATCATGTAAAAAAAATGGAGTTATGCCCTTTACAGGTGGCTAATATTTGTCCTGTAACAGGTCTAATGTGTTCAGTTATGATTACTTTCTGAAAGATCTCTCTATCCAGACCATGTTTCCATACTTTTAACAATGTTTTTCTAATTAGCTTTGTTTGTATTGATTTCATGGAAATATTTTACATTTTAATTCAACTTTTCTTTTTTTAGCTGTATTTTGGGGCGATATTGCCTTAGATGATGAAGACTTAAATATCTTTCAAATAGATAGGACAATTGACCTTACGCAGAATCCCTTTGGAAACCTTGGACATACCACAGGTATGGTTGATTGTTTCAGAAAATTTGTCTTTATGTTGGAGAAAATGTACTCTTGAAATTCTATAAATATTTTTGGATCATTTTTAATCTCCTGTGCATCAACTTTGACTTCCTATAAATAAATATACATATTTAGAAATGCAGGTTCTATTCATAGTTTTCATTTTATTATTATTATTTTTTTTTTACCAAACACGTTGTAGTATTTGCTACATACTAGGTCTGGTTTAAGTGTTTTGCAGATATTAACTCTCTGAATCTTCATAACAACCCCCTCAGGGTAGTTACTAATATTACTATGATTTTAGAAATTAGCAGATTGAGATTTAGAAGGCTATACAGCTTTCTAATTGTCACATCATCAGGAAGTGGCCATGTCAGAACCAGAATTCAATTCTGAAAAAAGCTTGATTTCATCCTCTTGCATATTACATTAAGCTGCCTCTCATTTGGATACTGAGTTGCAAAATGTAAAATTTCTCTAATATTCTTAGAGAAATTATATAGGAAATATATTTGAAATTACATAGGAATAATATTTGGAAAATTTATATATCTATATCATTTTTGTGAAAACCCCAGAAGGCAATTTTAATTTTAGTTGATTTAAAGATGTTTGAATTATTTCTGTAAGAAACTCAATATATGTAAAGGATTATTTCAGTTCTCATTTAACAATTTTTAAAATTACAATTTCAAAATTCTTTATAGTATCTTGGTAAAATTTTAATCTGTGTATTATTTTGGAGAAAATTGCAAGGTTAGAAAGTTAAAATTTCTTTCTGTAATTATATGAATAGCTAAAGTATTTATTCATGTCATGCTTTTGATTTCATTGCATTCTACCTTTTTAGTATTTTTATTTTCTTCTATCCTGTGGAAATACAATATGTATTCCTTTCTGGTATCGAATACACCTATATATTATGGACTTAAGACTTTTTACTGTGACTTTTTACTTTACCCAATTTACTTTTTTTCCAACTTTTTACTATGACTAGTTTTAAATATATCGAAATATTTCTGCCTCTTACATTGTAGAATAGTGGTATTCTTACTTCCTAGATTCAGCAGTTTTTAATAGTTTATTATTTTCACAGAATGTGTGTGTATGTGTATGTGTGTGGGCACACATGCATAAGTGTATTTAAAACATATTTGGAGTCAACTGCAGAAAACACACTTTAATATTATTAGGTAGCCTAGCATGCACTTTGTAATAATAAGGATATTATTCTATATAATCAAAATACCATTATCAGATATAAACCTTTATTTAAAATAGGAAGTATATAAGAGAAAGCCTAAGGAACTCACCTAAAATAATAACACATACTATTTAAAAAGAGTGTGCTTTGGTGTTTGTTATGCATAGTGACAATCTTTTCTGAAACGTATGTCAGTATGGGGGCTAATATTGCTGTGCAGTGTCGTCACAGATAGCGCGTCCATGTGGATTATGTTTACTGGCCAAATCTCCAGTTGCTATATCACCTGTAACACTGTCACAGAGGCAATGCGTTCCGGACAGTAGAGCAATGATGCAACAATAAAGGGCTAGATTTATTATAAGTTGCATTTCCAACTTTTATTAAAATTTTCATTAGCTCTAAGCTTTAGATCCCTTCTTTGACCTCCCTTCTCCCATTATTTTGAAGACATTAATTCTCTATGATTTTAAATTTTTAAAATGTTATTTAATTTTTATTTATTGTTAAACTCTGACACCATAATAATTGGAAGAAAAATAGTGCTATTTTAGACATAGAATAAAACAGATTATACTGATAATAATAAAAATGTGTATTCTAAATTTTTCTGTGGAAGGTACATGTTTGAAAGTTCAATAGTAGCTTGCACTATTCAGTTGAATTTCAAACAATGTAATATAAATATAGTTGTTACATAATGGTCATTTCAAACATCATTGATGCCGTCATACTTTTAAAATGTTTCTCCTAATTGCTTAGGAATGAGTGTATTTAAGTATTACCTCATCTTTCTCAAATGTGCAATGAAAAAATTTCAAAAATGTGTCTCAGATGCACAGCAAAAATGTGGCCATGTAATGCAAGTAATTAAGTAGATTATTAGTCAGTGAACAAGCACTCTAACTTATCTGCCTTATAAGGACTTGTTTGATTTTTTCCTTTAAGAGGCTTATATAGCAATAGATTTTATCATTATTTTTTAGCTTCAGTCTAGGTAATTGGTTCAGTACTAATTTTAAATAAAAAATAGATATTGGAAGGAAATAGTTCAAGTGATTTACAAATAGTTTGTTGTCTTCATGGAATTATGGCTTTCTTTGTCTTAGCCCAAAGATACTCTATGACCCATAGGCAGTCCTTGTTACTACAAATTCATAGGCACTGGTTAAGATGTCATTAGTGGTTATATTGGTTGTTTGCTCAATGAAAACTTTTTCTTATTTGTCTAATAAAAGTTCAAGAAGAATAGAGAAAATAGGTGACAAAACTGAGAGTAGCATTTTATAACAGCCCTGGAACGAGAATCTGGAGACTTGAATTTTTGCCAAATGCTCTGCTTTCTGACTTATGACAGGAATCTACCTTTTCCAGGTTTTGTTGATAAAACTGCAAGAACACACATTTCCTTATTCCTACCCTTTCCTACTCCTTTTGCAGTACAGACCTTTTTTACACCCTGTTTTTTATAAATTTTTCAGATTACACAGTGTAACAATATATTTTGCAGCTGAACATTCGTTTGGATTCCTGTGGCTTTTTCCAAATTATGTTTTTGATTTCTATAAATTCAACTAAATTTCCAAAATGTAGTTGAATATATTGTTAAAATGTGATATGCTTTAAAAAGTTTTTGAAATTCATGGAAGCTTTGGAAGAAAACGTGCATTACACATTTGCTCTTCTAATGTTTTTATTTCCATTTGCTGATTTGGCCTCCAAAAATATTCAGTTTGCATTGGGGGAATAGCTGGCATGCAATCAACAGGGCAGAACAACTTGCTGTCATTCTGTATAGCACTACGTGATGTCAAGGTCACAGTAAAGAAAAATGTTTCAAATTATCAATAGATGACTCAAATGTCATGATGTCCAAATAAAGTCATTTACATTGCTCTCTGAGTCTCCCCATCCCCTTATTTTAGTTACCAACATTGGTTACTGTAGAGTTTTTACCCTCTTCAAAGATTCATGGATATTCATAATTTCAACACTTAAAGACCACATAAGAAAACACCAAAGAGAAATCATTGTTGCCTATGACTTTTTTATTTGCAAGAACTTTAACATATTTTGAGTGTAACTTGTTTCCTTTTATTCTTTAAGGTGGACTTGGAGACCATGCTATGTCAAAGAAGCGAGGGGCCCTCTACCAACTTATAGACAGGATAAGAAGAATTGGCTTTGGTATATCAATGTTTAAAGTTGCAGACGCTTGACTTGATGTACAGTAAATATTATACTCATAGCAGTTCAGTTTATTAAATCAGTGTGCCATTATGATGTGAAGTATGTAAAGGATATATTCTAAAAATTTTTATTTTGCTAGCTCATATCTGCTCAAAGCCTTTTAGAACTCATTTGGAATAATTTGAAATGTTCCTTTAATTTATTTTAAGCTTCGCTTTATTGAAACATGTATCAGGTGTTTATTTTATTATTTATACTTATTTCCAGGCAATTGAGCATCACATCAAGGTATTTTTATAAAGCCTGGAGTTATATCAATTTTAATCAAATGAAAAAATATCATGGTTATTTGTTTTGAAATAAAATCTACTTTAAGTAAAATGAAAAACTAATTACTGGATTTAAAAAGTTAAAATGTTTTGACCGTTCAAAAAATAGAAAATAGTTGCAAATATATATAAACATTCAGAAAAGCTGCCTCTGGTTTCATAATTAGTTAATATTTACAGTATAGAATATATTAAAAACTATTTGTAGATTTTAGAGGTTTGTTTAAAATCCCATATGCATAGCTCATATTCTAATGTTCCTTAAATTGATGGATTATTAATTAAATCTTGAAGAACGTATTTCCAAGGAATAATTTTCCCAAGAAAAGATGCTTTGCTCCAGGCTATTGAAAAGATAGACATGTTAGAGACAGAGTCCCCATTTGTTGTGTCAAAGTATATACCAGTGGCAGGATATTCATATTGACAGTGACAGATAAAAAAGAATAATCATGTAAATTTAGGAAAAACAAAAACAGCAACAAAAATACTATGAAAGGCCATTACGAAAAGGAAAAGACTATATAGCCTTGAAAGCTGCTCCAGAATAGAAGTCATTTTGTTCGTGTTGTGTACCAACCTCTAAATCGTGCTGCATGCCTTAATATGAATCCTGAGCAAACTGGAATGGAGAGAGCTCGTTGTATGGGAGGCTGAGATCATATCTGTCTTAATGTTACTTCATTTACTATCCGTATAATCTAATATTCTTAATTTTAGACTGTACTGTAGAATATCAGTTCAGATTTGAAGGATTAGGAAACTAGCAGGAGTAACAAGAATCTTCAATATCATGGGATTTTATTAAACAATATCTGTTTTAAGTGTTGGTGAATTGGTAGTGAGCTAGCAAGACAGGAACAGAAAACAAATGTTCTATGTCCTATAAGCCTGACTGACTTCTATCCGCTTTAGGCTTTTGTATGGATATTCATCAAAACTCACTCACAGAACATTAAGAAATAGTATTTTGACATGAGAGACTTCAATATTTTAATGCTTTTGTTCAAGTATGTAATATAGTTGAAGTTTTTCTTTAATGCATTTTGACTTCTGGCATTTATACAAAAAAATATGTAAATAAGACATTTTAACTTTTTTCCTTTAAGAGGTAAATGATTCCCTGACCAAGAACTTCTGTTTCACAGAATGTTTTAAATGTCACTGCAGGCTTGGAGCAAAACAACACAGTTAAGGGTAAAGTACCTCTACAATTCTCAGGGCAAAATGAGAAAAATCGAGTTCCCAGAGCCGCTACATCAAGAACGGAAAGAATATGGCCTGGAGGTGTTATTCCTTATGTTATAGGAGGCAACTTCACTGGTAAGATACTCCCAGAATGTCTGTTTTCATAAAGAAATAAAAACTATCACACAGATTAAGTGTCTGTTTTTATAGAATATTAACATAGGATACATAGTATTAAGTCAAGGTTGGAAAACTACTTCATTAACTTAGGTTATTAGTGTAGAGTGTCTTTGAAATTGAAAAAATATATTTGATCTGTATTCTAAGAGTTTAAAACACTGTTCTGGTTTTTAAACAGAGTTTCAGATGTGCCTATCAAATTTGGAAGCTGATCTCTTTCAACTGACAGGAAGAATGTATGCCTCATTTATAGAGCCTTGTAGTCACATATTTGTAGAGATAGTGAGCTTTAGCCCTCTGATTATAAAGTGAGTGTCCGTTCTTAACAATGACTCATTTGTGGTGCCATAAACTAGTATTATTTGGTTGATGATAGTGGTGGCATTCTACACTGCTCAGCCAGACTGAAGGTAGAGGATCCAGCAAGCAGCATTCTTCCGGGGGCAGTCACATTTTCATTAACATCACACATTTTTTCTAGGCAGCCAGAGAGCCATGTTCAAGCAGGCCATGAGACACTGGGAAAAGCACACATGTGTGACTTTCATAGAAAGAAGTGATGAGGAAAGTTATATTGTATTCACCTATAGGCCTTGTGGGTAAGTAGAACTAGGGACTGACTTAAGGAAAAATAAATTAAAAGGAACAAAATTAAATGTCCATAGGTAAGATTTATTTCTTAAGATTCAGTAATGCTGAATTTTGGTAATTTATCTTGCTACTCATTTTACAGTTCAAAGTTTTCTCTGTGTTGTGTTTTTGGTGCTAGGAAGGATGACACTTGTATGGGAATTGATCACTGGCTGGCAAAACATTATAATCACTCTAACTTCATTTGGAATTACCATTGTTGACACAGTTTCATAAAACATCATATTTCATGATGATTGTTCTATGATAATGCTTCACTTAAATCTCATAAAAACTCATTTAAATTATTAAAGAGCTTGGTAGTTAGTGTGCACAAAGTACTTCAGCTCAACTAGAATAAGATACTTGTTAAGTCAAGCACATTAGCACTCCCATTGGGCTTCAATATTGAGTCTTTCATCTCATAATAAAAGACAACAATGTGGCAATAAAAGTGTAGCGTTTAACAATATCTAGTGTAATTGTTCATTGAGAGCCTGCAAGGTAGTGTAATTGATATTGATGGCAACATACATCAATTCTATTTCTAAATTTAATCTGATAAGAAACACATCTTACCATTTAATAATGCTTTTATCACTTTCATTCATCTCTCCTACAAAGTTAGACAACTGGTAACTCTTGCAATTTTTTAAAATAAGAGCTAAAATAATCTTGCCCATATTTGTAGGAAGGACTATTATATATGAAACTACCTGTGTCTCATAGAACATTAAATATTATTTCCCACCTTATTCCACTATAGTCAGCTCTTACTCAATTAACATTTATTGGTACATTTTCCATGTCAGGCCTTTGGTAGATGGGAGAATAATAAAATATAATAAGCAAAAGGTGAAGGTCGGAACTTTTTGCCACTTATCTCCAGTGCATTTCTTCTTCTTAAATTGTATACAATTATAGTTTATGTATGACTGCAGGCATGTTTGTATATATAGACACATGCACATTTCTAAATACATGATCTCTTTGATTCATCTTCAGTGGGACATATGTTTTAACCCTCACCCTTATACTGGTAAAAGGTTTGAACTGAGCTATAAATATTTCATTTACATTTGTGCTTAGTATAACAATATGAGAGAACTCTGGTTGTAACTGAGTAGCAGGCTGCTCATCAGACTTTCTCAGCTACTTATCCTTATAGAGCCAGGTAAGAGAGGAGGTTCTCTAACTGCCTTCTTATTTCTTCTTTTCCTTATTTTTTTCTTCAACGAAGTATTTTTCAATGAATAGTTATTGTCATCAGTGGTATTTATTTATTTTGCAAGATGATTGATTATTATTTGCAAAATGTGAGATTATTTTATGATGGAGATTGATTTCATTCTTTGTGAGAGATTTATGTAACTATGTTTATTACCTCAGTCTATTAGGCAGCCTTTTATAGCTCAACATATTCTATTTACATGACTTCTCTTATTAGATAATTTTTGTGGAACAATCTTACTTTTTAAATCTACTTATCTTTAATTATTGCCAAAAATAAATTAATGATTAATCTTTAAATTAATGTGTTAAAAGATTAAACACAAATTAAAGATTTATGTTTAACCTTTAAATTTTATGATTAAATGGTATTTAACTTTGGTCTATTTGGTTATTCAGGTTATAAAAGTAGACACCTTCAGGCCGAGCATGGTGGCTCACGCCTGTAATCCCAGCACTTTGGGAGGCTAGGCGGTGGATCACGAGGTCAGGAGATCGAGACCATCCTGGCTAACACGGTGAAACCCCGTCTGCGGTAAAAATACAAAAATATTTAGCCGTGCGTGGTGGCGGGCACCTGTAGTCCCAGCTAAGGGGGTGCTGAGGCAGGAGAATGGCGTGAACCCGGGAGGCGCAGCTTGCAGTGAACCGAGATCGCGCCACCGCATTCCAGCCTGGGCGACAGAGTCAAACCATATCAGCCACAAAGTGCAGCTATTTTTTTTTTCTTTTTGTAGAGATAGGGTTTCACCATGTTGCCCAGGCTGGTCTCAAACTCCTGGGCTCAAGGGATCCACCTGCCTCAGCCTCCCAAAGTTCTGGAATTACAAGCATGAGCCACCATGCTCAGCCCTGGAAAACTTATTAAATCAAAACAAAAAAGAAACTGAGTTATTTTAATGAAAAAGTATATGGTGATTAACCTAAATAATTAAAACTATTTCAAATACGGCACATGAAAAGGCTGAACCAGTTCCACCTTCATAGATAATCTAATAGATTAGCTTCCAAAGGGGTTTTGTTCCAAAAGGGTTTGGTCTACCAAATACTGTTCCAAAGGGGTTTTGGTCTACCAAACCAAGGCAAAAGTAGGAAGTAGCAGATTTTGATTTACCTGATTACCATCTATGACTTATGGAGAGGAAAGGCTCTTCTGTTGATAGGGAAAGTTTCGTTCGGGGCTACAGGTAGACCTTAAAATATCCAAACTTTGAAAGTGGCACACAAATGAGAAACAAAAATCCAACAGCTGTATACGAGAAAACGGCATCAAACCTGGATGACATTAGAAACTAAGATAATATGTAGACATTTTAAAATCACATTAAAAATACACATTACCCTTGTCTTTCCATGACTAATATTTGTCTAAGCATATATGTAGTTATTTTCTTAATCTGAGAGTCTAGAATTCATCTGTCCCCAAGACCTTTAATTAGTTAGGGATCAAAACACCACATTTTTGTTTTTTCACAGGACCATTGTAAAATAATACCTCTGAATAAGGCAGTGTGAAGTCTATTTTTCCTTTCCATTATGAAACCCCATCTTATAGGAAATTGCTATGAGTGCAATTATGCTAAAAAGGATGTTTTAGATGAAATAAATTGACCACATTGCTTTACTGTCTCCCACATTTTGACTTGCAAAGAACTTTATTCCCTGAATAAAGCCAGCAAGAATGACTCAATAGGGGTAATTTAGTTGCTGTATAATCATCAGATGCTTCAGTTTCATTACTATTGACTTAAGGTAGCAAATATTTTAGTTTAAATATCTCCAAAATTTGAAAATTTTGTGTTTTTTCTTCATCTAATATATCTTTAGGCATGTAATAATATTCAAATATATAATAACTACCCATATATGAAGTAAAGCATATTATTTGAAAAAAAAAAAAAACTACTTGGGGCAAAAACAAATTTCATTGATTCCTCTTTTCACCCACCAGTTACCTCTTTCTTCTTTCTACTACTGATTTATTAAACTCAGTTAACTGCTATAATACATTTATAAATCATGAGTACAAATCAATTCATTTAACTGACATAGTGTGGATGAAAATTTTTAGGCGTTTTTCATCAATTTGAAGATGAAAAAAAGGGCACGGGGAGAGGGAGATAAGGATTTATATAGTGAAATTCCTCTTAATCCTTTGGTCAATTAGTTTTGGGCAATTTTCTCTTCCAATTTAATAAATCAGAAAAGGTGTTTGGCAATGTCTGGTGCATCATGATCCCAACTATTTGAAGCCAACTATTTAGTGCCCTCTGTTGCTGTGCTATTGATGTTATTTTAATTTAAACTCTAATTATTAACATTTTAGATGTATTTATAATTGTAGCTACTATAATATTATGCCATTTAAAATTTGTTTTAAAGTGGGCATCCTGTGTACTCAGTCTTTCCCACCCTGTGTCCCAAGAATATTTGGGACTGTCACACACTCATACACTTACACTTGCACACACACACAATGACTAGATGGAATTTCTATAATTTGGGTAGAAAAACACCATTGAGGCTGGCCGCAATGGCTCACACCTGTAATCCCAGCACTTTGAGAGACCAAGGCAGGTGGATCATCTGAGATCGGGAGTTCAAGACCAGCCTGGGCAACACAGTGAAACCCCATCTCTACTAAAAATACAAAAATTAGCCTGGCGTGGTGGCAGGTGCATGTAATCCTAGCTATTCCGGAGGCAGAGTCAGGAGAATCACTTGCACCTGGGAGACAAAGTTTGCAGTGGGCTGAGATAGTGCCACTGCACGCCGGCCTAGGTGACACAGCAAAGCTCCATTTACAAAAAAAAAAAAAAAAAAAAAAAAAAAAAGCAAAAAGAAAAACATCATTGAGTATGTATAAATATCAATCAATTGATGAAATTTTGCAGAAAGACATTCCTGAATGTTTGACATTCTATTTGACAGTCCAGGAGATTCTTTCAGATGATGAAATAAAAAATTAATCTAAATTGTTAGACTGCTCATTTGACACAAATCACATAAATATCATTCATTATACTACTCCCAGTTGTTGATTTTTCTTTACTACTTGTCTTAGTCTGATCAGGCTGTTATAACACAATGTCATAGACTGGGTGGCTTTTAAACAACAAACATTTATTTCTCACAGTTCTGGAGACGGGACACTGCAGAATTGGTGTCTGGTAAGGGCCTGCTCTGGTGCATAGACGGATGTGAGATGTGTTTTTGCTGTGTTCTCACATGGTGAATGGGGTCAGGGGAGCTCTCTGGGGCCTTTTTTATAAAGGCAGTGATCTCTTTATGAAGGCAGAGTCCTCATTATCCCCAAATCACCTTCCAAGGACTCTGCCTTCAAATACTATCACCATGAAGATCAAGTTTCAACATATGAATTTTGGGGGGACATAAATATTCAGTTCCTAATACCAGTTAACCGTTAACCTTAGTTAATTCATCTTTTGGAAATAATTTTCTTTTCTTTCTTTTTTTTTTTTTGTTTTTTAAGAGACAGGGTCTTACTCTGTTGCTCAGGTTGGAGTGCAGTGGTATGATCCTAGCTCACTGCAGACTCAAACTCCTGGGCTCAAGTCATTCCTCCACCTCAGCCTCTGAAGTAGCTAGGATTACAGGTTTGCACCTCCATGCCCAGCTAATTTTTGAGTTTTTTGTAGAGATGGGGTCTTACTATGTTTCCTAGGCTGGTCTCAAACTCCCAACCTCAAGCAGTCCTCCTAGGGTGGCCTTCTGAAGTGCCAGGATTACAGGCATGAGCCACTGCAACCAGCCACAAATAATTTTCTTTAATTAACTTCTTCTTTGAAACGTTTCTTTTATTAAAAAAATTCTTCCACGAGTAGAAAAAGTAATTTCTTTTTTTTTGATTAACCAACATATTTCATAAATAAGTTTCTGTTTTTCTCAAAGAGGAAAAATAAACTTTCCTTGCTTTTACATTTAATGCTGAAATAATACTGAATTATCATCAGATAACCACACTGACAAAGTAGTAAACTAAGTAATTAATATGAATTCTGAGGATAAAATTATATTAGAAATAAATGTGTATTGATGTCTTCAGCTGAACTATATGTCTTCAGAAATAACAACATCATCATCATGATATAATTGTCATCATCATGATAATTATTTTATTTTCTGATGTATTTCTGAATGCTTCTAAAAATGATGTAAGCATATTTTCAAATATATAGATAATTACAAAAGCACTTGAACTGATTATTTGGAAACTTTTGTTGAACTTAAATTTGAAAGGATATCAGAAACTAGTCATATGTAGTAATAAGAGGTTGTTGTGCTCCTGAATGTGTTAGACTTTATAGCTCATCACTATTCTTTACAAAAAATTCACTGTATTGTCAGTTGTCTGGCACCACCTTTCCGCCACTATTTCCACTTTCTCCTATATTCCAGATGCTGCTCCTATGTAGGTCGGCGGGGAAATGGACCTCAGGCAATCTCTATCGGCAAGAACTGTGATAAATTTGGAATTGTTGTTCATGAATTGGGCCACGTGATAGGCTTTTGGCATGAACATACACGACCAGATCGAGATAACCATGTAACTATCATTAGAGAAAACATCCAGCCAGGTGAGAGGCATAGGATGTGTTGAGTTTAAGGCTGACTGGGTATCTTTGAATCGTATTTATGCAGTTTATTATTTCACTTTCCCAAAAATGTAAACTTATATTTTTGATATGATAGAGTAACATTTTGCTTGATTTAAAATTGCCCATGATGATTTTATATTTTAATTTTTTTTTTCCTGGAGACTGTGTGATTTCATGCATTTTTAGACTTGCTTTCTTTTTTAAGATTTAGCTGTTTTATTTCCAAACTTTGGTGCTTTCCAAGAATGGGTGTGAGCTATTGAACCATAAATTAATATTATTAAATATTTCTTTTTTACTTAAACGTTTTTTGTACTAAGTTCTATAATTTATGTTATAAGGGTTTTAAAAGGGTCCAGGGTTTGCCATAAAACGTGCTGCTACCATAGGAATCTGTGTTATACCAGGTACAATTTCTGGAGAAAATCCAGTGAAATGAGTCATTTCCAAGCTAATATAAATAGTTTTTTTCTGAGATTTTCCTCTTAAACTTGACTACCCTCAAGACAAATTCTTAGGAAAGTTTTCAGTAATTGAAATATAATTTCTACTTAAAATCCATTTTTTTCCTGATAAATGATACTTGATAATGGCCTCAATGTAAGACTTTTTATTTTTTAACTTTTATGTACATAAAGATCAGTATATTTCAGTTGCCAAAAAATATTCTGTTGTTTGGAATTTTCTCGTAAGGTATTTTAGGTATGTATTTTAAGCATAAGCAAAGTAAAAATGTGTTTTTATTTTCTTATTCATGATCAGTTTTGTTACAAACATTGAATTCTTTCTGTAATTAACAGTACTGATCTCTTTATTTGCTCATTATTATTTGATGCCAATTATTTATTGAGCCAATTTTAGGCATTGAAGATACTGTCATGAAAACTACAAAATTTAGTGTGGGATATGTGCATATGTATAAATGATTGCAAATGAGTGAGACAAGTGACAGTAGTTAGTAATATATGTTGAGAATACTGTGGAGTCCAAGCAAGGCATGACGAAAAGTGCCTTAGTGAGTCAAGGCAGTTGTAAAGGAATGGAAATTCAGAAGTAAAGTAGAAGTATTTCAGGCGGACAGAAGAGTGATTAAATTTCAAGTGAAAAGAACTTCATGAGCAATGCTATCATTACAGAAAACTGAATTATTTTTATGTGACCATTATGGTTGATGCTGTTACAAGTGGGAGATTAGTTGGTATCTTATCCTTTACTTAGAGAAGATTCTCTATGATGTAAACCTGGGGAGGAAATTCAGGTTTTATTCTCTAGCTAGTGGGGAATAATTAAAGGATTATAGGCAGGAAAAGTTCAGATTAAAATACAGAGAACTCATTTTCGCAGTCAGACTTACAGCGATCATTAACTGGGTGTGGGGGGATGTGCCTGAAGTCCAGAAAACGTAATAGAAACCTAAATAAGTAGATATGAGAGGTGACTAGTTTCTTAGTTAGGGTAGTACATGTCGAAAGGAAAAAGAGGAAATAGTTTTTCAAAAATATTTTAAGAGTAATACCATCATGTGAGGGGAAATCTTCAAAAGTTTTCTTTTTAGGCGAGAAGATGAATGTTGGTACCATCACATGAGACATTTGACACATTGAAATATTGATAAAACAGCATGTTTTTGAGAAAGAGAAGGACAAATAATGATTCAATTGAGCATATCCTTGAATTTAAAAAGTCTTTGTATAATCCTTATTTTGTAGAGAAAGGAAAGGTGAGTCTGGACTTCAGGATGTATCTAAAGATAAAAATTTGACATAGGTTTGACTAATTAGGGAAAAATTGGAGGGAGAAGAAAAAAAGGTTGAGGATATAAAATGGGTAAAAACAATATTTAAGCAATATTTAGTAGAGTATGTCCTAAAAGACTAAGAATGTGTTGCCTGAAAGGTAAGAGAAAAATTAGTGGATTGTGGTGTCCTGGAAGCCAAGAAAATAAATAATTTGAAGAATGGCAAAGTGATCTGTAGAGTTAAATATCAAAAATTAGTCTAAAAATGTATACTCCTCTATATAGAAGACTCTAATGCATGAACTACCAAGATTCATCCTATATATCACTAGGAGGGAAATAAAGAGGAAATAAATCTGAAAGTTATTTCAACTACCACATAAATGAGAACTTTGCTGTTAACAAGAGTTATTAGTGTTTTCTAGCCAACAGAAAAAAATAATTTATTGGGTGAGATTTCCTGAATGATGGGAACCACTGTAACAGAGCAATTCCAGTATGAAAGTGTTCATGTTGAAAATTAATCTTCAACAAATTTGTGATTTGCTGTCACTCAGAAACTTAAGATCAAGTCTTAGTCAAGGGTGATGTCTAATAAGCACATACTTTGGCTTCGCATTTGTATGCAAAATCAGTGATTATGATAGGAACCAAATTGGTATAAGGATCTAATCCATGTTGGAATATGATTTCAAGAAGGAGGCTTGCCATTTTTAAAATTGTCAAATGTGGTTTCCCTTAGTGCTATGTGTTCTATTTCTCTTTCCTTCTTTCATGTAATAAGTCTATTTTTCTGTTATTTGGGCTATGTATGGCTATGTTGTTTTTAACTAAAAAAATATTGTGTCATATACACATTATGTTCTCAAGTTAGATGCATTGAAATGTATTACTGAAGTTGCATAATGTTCTACTTTCAGAAATTTTTATGGAATATTTTGCCTTAGTTAGAGAATCTGGTCCCATATTATACTCTAAATTGAAATCTTACAGGTTAGTAAGTATAAAATTAGATCCATAGCTTTTTGAAAATCTGATTGTGGATTTGTTACATTAGACTTCAGATGCCTTATGAGACAAGAGTTTTAACATTCGCCTCTATCATGGGTTGAAGAGAATGTTGAATATTTCCCAAGAACGGTTGTAACATAAATAGACCTATCAGAGATTTGTGGAGCACGTATTTCATGACAAGGTCTTGTTAGTTAATTTTAAATTATGTATTGTTTAAATTCATTCAAAGACAGACTAAAACACTTTGATCTGGGACTTGGGTTCAACTCCAGGTTGATTCTTCATTCTTAATTCTCAAGCAAATACCCCAGGTTTCCTTTATCACATGTAGGAGAGACATAACTCAATTTCTTTATTGCCTTTAGAAAACTCTTTATTAATGTGATCTTTTTATGTTTAATTGAAATATGGCAATTGGAATTAAAAACCTAAGTAGATAAAGGGCATAGTAGTTCCATTTTTAGCTCCAGAAGTGAATTTGGAATTCCTGTAGCTCATCTTTCTTTGTCTTTTGATGTTTCGAAGCTTTTTGTTACATAAGTGATATGATTTGCACAATCTTTGGGTACTTAAATTGTGAAATTACTAAAACTTAAACTCTGTTTTAAGAAATGTTTCTTTCTGGAACCATTGAATTTAAGTCTGTGTTCTTTTCAAATTTCGAGAAATAATACTACAATACAGACACAAATAGGCAATTGAAAAATCTATTAAAAATGAAGATGTCCAGAAGTTAAACTAACAGATGTGGAGATTTTAAAAAACATTCAAGTTCTGAAGCATATTCTTCTTAATCTCAAAGGAGAACTGCCTTTTCATCAAGAATAAACTTGTTTCATTTTTAAATGAAAGTAGAGAATTGGCTGCTATTGTTTTATCTTGTGTGATGAAATCATGGAGCTAAAGCCTGCAGAGCTTTGTTTAACTAATATTGCTTTTATATCTTTTCCTATTGTTTCATAGAAGGTATCTAAACCAAATTGGAAGATAATTTTTGTGGGACCTGGCAGACCTAGTCATAAAAATGGGAAACTCATTAGATAAAAACATAACTTTTTGTAATTATTTGTACATTACCAAAAACACAATAAGATTTTAAAGAAATAAATATTATGAGGTGGTAAAAGAGCATATATATGAAACAAAGTCAACGTATGCTTTTTGGTAGTCCACCTTTTTGCAGAAATTAACACTTTGTTCCAATTCAATATCGCTTTTCAATATGATGGTAGAGTGAAGACAGATGCTTTTTGCATGTGCCTGTGCATTTGTATGTAAATTCGATCAGCAAGATCAGTCATTTCACAAAGAACAGATGCAGGTGTGGGAAAGGCCTTCTGGTCTATTTTCTGTCCGTTAAAAGGCTTCTGAGATTTTGTTTATCCCTGGTTCTTAGGTCAAGAGTACAATTTTCTGAAGATGGAGCCTGGAGAAGTAAACTCACTTGGAGAAAGATATGATTTTGACAGTATCATGCACTATGCCAGGAACACCTTCTCAAGGTTGGAATCTCAGGTTATACCTTTTGACTTTTAATTCCTTTCCTCCATGTGGCTCCTCACAAAGCTATGCCTGTCATTAGAACTAGAATTGCTTTCAAATATTGCTACCTCACTGCAGAAAGTAGAAAAATAATTCATGAACATTTATAGCCAAGAGCAAGTATTTAAAAGGCATTTTAAAAATATATTTTTACATTCTCTACCAAAAATGTGAATTTAAAGTGATAAGATGGTATAAATTATGTAAACAATTTTATACTTCTAAATCATTAAAAAGTTGAATTAAAAGTGTTACCAAACCAATCAGCATGTTAAGTTGGCAAAGCATTTTTTAATGAAAATTGGGTATTCATAAGCTAAATAGGTTATTTAGCAGCTCAGTTGGAATGTCACAGTCTAGGTGACTTGTGCTTTATACTGTGTATTTTCTACTGCTCAAGTACAACTTACACTCAGAAACTGATGTTACTAAATTAATTGTCAAATAACAGATTAGAAAGATATTTTGCCTCATATAATTTAGAATTATAGTTCATCACTCATTAACCTTAAAATTATGTCATTAATGACTTAAAGCTACTTTTAAAAAATGCAATAAATTTGGGTTTTGATCTACTTGATTCTAAAGATGATGTCATCAAGCAAATAGCTCCCAGGTAAGGAATTTGGAACTGTTAAACCATTGAATTTACCCCTTTTTCCATTTATGCCCATTTGATGCTCTTATGTCATTTCAACTTTTTTTCCTTTTGTGCCCACTTATGGCCATTTCACAGTTCATTAGCATCTATTTCTGAAGGCAAGGTCAGGAAAAGGGAAAAATATTCAAATTTATTAAGCTGCTTTTATAAAACTTTTTTGGGTAAAAAGTAGAGAAGGGTGTGTAAATGAAACCTTAATACTTGGACACATTTATTAACTATTCATTTTTTCCAAACCAAAGTTTATTATTTAAAAAATTTGTGTTAACTGTGTTTTTAAAATTACTCTTTTCTAAAGTACATTATTTATAGACATATGTATTCATTTGTTAAAATATAATTAACTATCCAAATGCTTATTTTTTCTAGAATATGAATTTAAGTTTTGATAGAAATACCTACTCAGTAATTTGACCTGAAATTAATCATAAAGGGTTACAGAATTTTATTTTCTGGTAAATGTTTGGAATGGAGTTTTCTATAAAACATGTAATAATTGGGTATTTAGGTTCCACTTCAGTCCAAGTGCCTCTCTTCTGCTACTGAATTATGTTTTTAGAACTAACCTGAGTTTTGGTTCCTTGGAACAGAGAAGGTACTGGAGAATAGAGAAAAACGATTTATTCTTTTTGTCCTTCACAGTTGATAAATCTTTAGCAAAGTTCTAGGAAATGTATGTTTCCCCTTATTCTATACTCTTTTTCTATGTTACATTGCATATTTTCCCATAAATTAATCTGCTCTTGTTGCCCATAGTCAGCCTGACCTACACCTGCTTATGCGTTGAATGCCAATCAGCCTTTGTTTATTAACTGATCCTATTGTTTCAAAACCATCTTATGCATTTTTCATAAATAAACTCAACACTTCTACAGTACAGGAGCTCATATCCACCTGTTAGAAAGATAGCCTCATTGTTTCATTCACATTATTTTATTTTTCGAGTCTTTAAAGAAGCTGTTTATTAACTTATATTTAAATGATTTTCAGGAAAAGAAAAATTTGACACAGGTCTCATTCTGCTACTCCCTCAAAGATTTTGAATTTTTTTTTTATTATGGAAAAACACAAAACATCAAATTTACTATATTAACCATTTTAGACATAAAAGTCAGTAGTGTTATTTAAATATATTGACATTATTGTGAAACAGATGTCCAGAACTTTTTCATCTTGCAAAACAGAAACTATACCTATTAAGCAACTTCCCTTTTCCACCTCTTCTCAGCCCCTGGCAATCACCATTCTACTTCCTATTTATAAATTTGACTGCTTTTGATATTGTATATTATACATATAATTGTATATTATATATATACATATGCCTATACTATAAGGCATATAGTATTAGTCCTTTTGTGATTGGCTAATGTCACTCAACATTATTTCCTCAAGGTTGATCTATGTTGTAGCATGTGAAAGTATTTTCTCACTTTTAAGGCCAAATAATATTTCATTGTAAGTATATACCACATTTGTTTATCTTGTCATCCATCAGTGGGCATTTGTATAGCTTCTGCCTCTTATGAATATGCTGATATGAACATAGGTGTGCAAATATCTCTCCAGCACGTTATTTTTTGTATTTGAATAGTAGCCATTCTGAGTGTGATGTCATATCTCCTTGTGGTTTTGATTTACATTTCTCTGATGATCAGTGAACATCTTTTCATATACTTGGTGGCATTTGCATATCATCTTTGGAGAAATCTTTATTTAAGTCCTATGCCCATGTCTAAATCAGGTTATTTGATTATTTTGTTGTTGAGTAGTAGTTCCTTATATATTCAGATTAAATCACTTATTTTATATATATATATATATACACACACACATATGTAATTTGGAAATTTTTTTTTTCATTTCATAGGTTGCCTTTTCATTCAGTTGATTGCATCCTTTAATGTATACAATGTTGTATGTTTGATGTCATCCTATTTGTCTATTTTGGTTTTATTGACTGTGCTTTTTGTGTCATATCCAAGAAATCCTGGTCACATGCAACACCATTAAGGTTTCCCCTTGTGTTTTATTCTAGGAGTTGTATAGTTGGGTCTTGTGTTTATTTATTTAATGCATTGAGTTAATTTTTTTAAAGTATTTTTTAAAAAGAGCCCAATTTTATTATTCTATATGTAGATAATCCAGTTTTCTCAGTGTCATTTGTTGAAAAAACTGTCACTTCCTAATTGAGGAATCTTGGCACCTTTGTCAAAGATAATATGATCATATACGTGGTGATTTATTTCTGTGTTCTCTATTTTATTTCACTGGTCTGTAGGTCTGTCTTTATACTAGTACTGCACTGTTTTGATTACTGTATCTTTGTAATATGTTTTGAAATCAGTTCTGCAAAGTTGGATTGTGAATATTCAACTTTTTGTTTTTCAAAATTATTTTAACTATTTGGTGTATCTTGAAATCACATAGGATTTTTAGGATAAATTTTTCTATTTCAGCAAAAAAAAAAAAAAATGTTGGGATTCTGATAGAAATTGCATTGAATCTGTAGATCACTTTGGATGTATTAACATCTTAACAGTGTTAAGTATTTCAATTCAGGAACCAAGGGATCTTTGTCTCTTCTTTAATTTCTTTCAGCAGTTTGTTTAGTTTTCAGTGTAAAATCTTTCACTTCTTTGGTTAAGTTTATTTCTAAGTATTTTTTTTAATGCTATTGTAAATGGAATCAGTTACCTTTTGGATTGTTTGCCATAAATGTATAAAAATGCAGCTATTTTTGCATTTTGATTTTATATCCCATGACTTTGCTTAATTCATTGACTGGTTCTAACAGGGTTTTTGTGTGTTTGTGTGTGTGTGTGTGTGGAATAGTTAGAATTTTCTATGTATAAGATCAAGTCATTTCCAAACAGTGAAAATTTTACTTCTGTCTGTCCAATTTGGATGGCTTTTATTTTATTTTATTTTGTCTCATTGCCCTGGCTGGGACTTTCAGTACTGTGTTGAATATAAGTGACAAGGGTGGGCATCCTTGCCTTGTTCCTTATCTTAAAAGAAAATATTTCAGTTTTTCACCATTGATTATGACATTAGGTGTGGGATTTTCATATATAGTTTTTATTATGTTGAGGTAGCTTCCTCCTATTCCTAGATTTTTGTGTGTTTATTATGAAAGCGTGCTGAATCTGTTGAATACTTCTTCTATATCAGCTAACATGATCATATGGTTTTTGTTCTTTATTCTGTTAATGTAGGTGTTTGAAGTTTAAAAAATTCTGAACCCGCAGAGTCTATAGTAGTTCCAATTGTTTTTATGATGTTGCCCATCAATATATTTAGGAAATCACTTATGGGAAGAATAGGAATGGATATATAGGGTCTTTATATGAGTGACTATTTTGTAATATAATGCTTCTGAACTGTGGACTGCCCATTTTTCATTAAAAAAAAGTTGTAAAATTTTACAAATTTTTGTTAAAAGCATAGCTGGTTTGCTCTTTCAATAAAGAACAAATCAGGAACAGTAAGTGAACCATGATATGATCTGTCTCTGCCTATTGATAGTGGCTCACTGAGGAGGTTCAGTAAGATCTTGTATTACTTGTCAGGATATGGAGAAAAATAATTGTTAACTTCCTGACCACAAAAAAGAAGTAAAGAATGAGTGACTAACTCCCTTTAAATGGAAGGGAGATTACCTTAGTAGACAGAATGAAACAAAATTCATACTTCTGTTGTCTAAAATTGAATATATTCTCTCCAAGATGTCATTGACCTTTTTAAATTGAATCTTTTTTTGAACGTTAGGAAAAAATCAAACCCCAGAGACCAGAAATTTGTTTTTAAAAATAGAAAAAGAAAATAGTGAATACTTTGTTAGTACTGAAATACTACAGAAATCTAATACTCCATTAATTTGGGTTTATGTAATTAATGTATCTGTTGACTCATGCCTCAAGTTACAAGGCTTTTCTCAATGCTACCTTGTAATTTGTTTCTTTTTCGATTACACTGGCCTGCCCAGAGTGGTTTCTTTTGAAATATGCACAAACTCTCACTTTTGATGTTCAGTTCCCATGAATCACTAGCTCTACTTCTCTACTCTCTTTTCAGACAGTATACATATGGAGTTCTGTAGATGTTTAGATCTTGTAGTAAAGAGTTCCAGTCTCCCTATTTGAATTACTTGTATCTAAAGATCAGTGCCCTTTCCCTTACCTAGGAGCTAGGGCAGTTAGTAATAAAATTGCTTGTAGATCATATTACTCATCTGCTTACTATTTTCCTGTAAATTAACCGTTGTCCTGAGAGTAAAAGTTAAATTATCTGACTGGTACTCAGACATTTTAGGGGTCCTCTCATTTCTGAGCTGTTGTGTTTCTTGTTCTTTCTGTCTGGAAATACTCTACTGCCAGTTACCCATATTTCTCTGTCTTCACTTTCTTCATGTGTGACTAAAATGTCAACTTTCAAGTGAGTTTCATTTTGATCACTCTATTTAAAAGCAGTCTATCACTGCACAATCAATATCCATTTTCTCACCTTTATTTTTCCCCATAGTACCTATTACTACCTGGATTATTAATCATTTGTTTAATGTCTCTTTCCTCACATTTGAATATTAGAATCATAAAGGAAGGAATTTCTGTTTGTTTTATTTACTGCTATAAATCCATACCTAGAACAGTACCTTGGAACTGTTTCCTAATGGAAGCATAGTAGAGCTGAAAATGCTGTTCTTTTAATGCAAATGTTAGTTTAAATTCATTATATTCATTTATAAATTTTGGAAAGAAGTGCTCCATCATTATCTCAATTTAAAAGATATTATAAAAGTTAATTTCTTAAGATATTTTTATATAAAGATTTATTGTTGTTGTTGTTTGTTTTTGGTAAATCCGCAAACACACAACTCATACTTCTCAAACCCTTGGAATAGCCTCCCAGTTCATTTAACTTTTAAGCTCCCACTTCTTTAGATCTCTAAATGTTTGACATACATTAAAAAAAAAATTAGAAAGTATTTTTAGGGCATTATATTCAGAACTTTAGGTCATGCATATTAGGAAAAATTCGTGAATCTTTTACCACAATCTTGATCCCAAACAACTCACTATCTGTAGTTTAACATTATCAGGGCATTCATTAGGCTTTCTTATTTACTAGTTTTACGATGGAAAAATTGAAAAAATTGCTTTAAACTGCCCTAAATTTTGACATTCTTTGTTGTTGTTGTTGTTGTTTTAACATATGCTGTAATACTTGGACTTCTAAGAATACTTAGGTTAAATTAGTAGTTTAATTCAGAAAAATTAACCTATGTTTATTTTGTTTTACTCTTACAATCTTAGTAACTTCAACATAGTCTATTGTAGTTTGCTATTAGGGAAATAGACCTCTATGAGGAATCATTGTTTTACAACCTGGTAATCTAAGGAATTCTTAGATCTGCTTGGGAAACCAAAACAAATGTCATGGTGTAATGTACCTTGTGGGAGATTACAAGGTATTCCATATTTTTAAGGACATACGTGTTTCAAGGAAAAAAAATGAATGACATCATTGAGTTTATACTAGGCATACACATTTAATGTGCTTTTTTTTTCTACTTTGATGAAAGTGTTTTGAAAGCCTGATACACTGCTTAAAGCACACAAGGTGTTAATTCCCCTTTGATTGACTTGAGTTTGAAATACATAACCTTATAAATGTAAGGAATTCATGAGTTTTTATTTGGTGACTTAGGTGTGGTTTGCTTCTGCTTTTTTTCAGGGGGATGTTTCTGGATACCATTCTCCCCTCCCGTGATGATAATGGCATACGTCCTGCAATTGGTCAGCGAACCCGTCTAAGCAAAGGAGATATCGCACAGGCAAGAAAGCTGTATAGATGTCCAGGTATTGCACTACACAAACACAAGAGCATGACTATACTTGATTGTGCTCTTCCAGATGAATAAGCCATGATTTACTCAAGCGTTTACTTGTCTCCCTCCCTGTTGGCAAATGATGTGTACAGTTCAAAGTCAATAATCATAAAATGAGGCAGGAGGGAACTATGGAACACCTAATTGCTGTAAATAAAAACAAGTTATTGAAATCAAAGTTCAAGCACAGGGATAGCATGTTTTATTTCTTTTAATTTAATGAGTGAAAGAGCAAAATAGAATGGTTGCTTGATAGTCATTGATTAAATAGTTTCATGATTTCATAGTCCTTTCTAACATAAAAAGAATATCCTTTATTTGAACTTCAGAATTGCATCCTGGATGATCTTTTCTCGCAAATACCATCATTAATGGCATATAAATTACAATTTTATCAGTAGGAATTTATAACTTTGTTGTAAAAAAAAAAATGTTCTAACCAGTTGCAAGTGAATTACTGTATGTTTTGCCCCTAAATAAAGTTTCATGAAAGGTCTTAATGTTCTAAGGGAACACTATGCCTTAATTGTCCAAGAAAGAAAAAGATTCTGTTTTCCACATTAGAAATCTAGATTCTATGCATCTCTAGTATACTCACAATATTTGAAATATCTTACAACAAAGAAACATGCTTAACTTTGCATAACACAGTCTTTTCCAAATTATTTGTCCAAGGAAACCTCCTTTTACCCAATACTTACTTATAGAATTCACTTTTGGAAATATTGTTCTAGATACTTAAGGTTGCGGATATAATAAAACAATAACTATAAAAGTTTTAATTGGCTACAAATCTGATAATGTTTGCAGAAAACCAGAGAACTGATGAATATTTTAATCAATGGCATTTATAATTGCTTATGTTTATTTATATATTGTTATTGGGAAGTTCTTATATTAATTAAATTTCTATGATTTCTGGTGTCAGTCCAGGGTACTTTTAGGCTATAAACGAGGGCTAGCTAATTCGTTCATAAAAATTTAATATGTACTCATCGACATATGGTATAGAACCCTTCTGTTGGAAAGATAAAACTCAAGTGCAAGCAAGAAAAAGTGAGTTGGTTGAATAATCCCAGGAAATACCTGGGAACTTCCCAGGAAGTTCATAATTCAGTATGTGATGGTACTTAAGTCATTGACTCAACCCAGTGGATTCTGTTGACAATACTGCTGAGAGAAGGGATTTCCTATTCCTTAATACTAGATTTGCTAAGGAAAATTGTAAGAAATTATGATTTTTTTTCAATTTTACTGTAATTGTTAGCTTTCTTGTAATTTAGGACTATTAAGTTTTTAAAAGGTCAGTTGATATTTTTGGAATTTAAAGCTGTGTATAAAAACTTTTACATTATAATGATTCAATAATGAAAGTGGGTTTTCAACATTTTTTTGTGTATAAATATATCTGTCTGCCTCTCTATTTTTTCCGTGTACCAAAAGACATTTCTACATAATATTCATAATTTATTTACTTTGTGTTGTTTACTTAAGTTGCATTCATATTTACATAAATGCCTTGAAAGCATTTTATGTATGTTAGATACACATGTATATGTGCTATATTTTTTAAATTCAAATTTCCATAGGAGAAAATGAATTTATAAGAGAATGATACCACTACGACAAAAGATATGGATGATCCTTGACTAATGTCTAGTAACATTGGGCACATACTTTTCAACTTTTAAAAAGTGAAAATTATTTGATTAATAGCAACTAAGTAAATTACCACTTTATGTATAAAACTATCTTGATTATATCTCTAAATGTATGTCTACATACATTACATTTAAGAAGCACACTAGAGATTTGTATGCACATGGAATTGTAGGAAAGTCAGGAAGAATAAAAAACTAAGCTTATGATACTGTAATTTAATTTTTAGCCTACAATTCTTGGATGTTTCAGTTATAAACAGGAAGATAATTAGAAGTATAGTTTCTACTTTAGATTTCAATTGTGTAAAATACATTAATGGGCCATTTTCTTACTTGAAATATAGAAATATAATAATGTGTACACTATTTTCTTTAATACAATAAAACCACATTGAAGAAAGCACTATGATCTGTGAAAAAGATATTTTGTATTTGTGAAACCGTATGAAAAGCAAATTACTGTATTACAGCTAATAAAGTACCTGGAGTAAGGAAGAGCTAAAAGAGATATGTAAATATACATATATATGTGTCTCTACACATATATATATATATATATCTACACACATATATATGCATATCTACACATATATATCTACACACATATATACATATATACACATATATATCTACACACACACATATATACATATATATATGTGTGTATATATGTCTTTTAGTGTTAAATTTTAGTTCCCCAAATCTTTGGGAATGACTTTTTCTTCTATCTTGGCCTTGTTTTTCACTTTTATCTTTGACTCAGTGGTTATATGTGCAGGTTTGTTACATGGGAGTGTTGTGTGATGCTGAGGTTTGGGCTGTGAATGATCCTGTCACCCCGGTTCTAAACATAGCGCCCAACAGGTAGTTTTCAACCCTTGCCGCCTCCCACTCCCTCCCCTCTAGTAGTCCATACTGTCTATTGTTCCAATTGTTACGTCAAAGTATACTCTATGTTCAGCTCCCACTTAGAAGTGAGAATGTGTGGTGTTTGGTCTTCTGTTCCCAAGTTAATTCACTTCACATTATGACCTCCAGCTCCATTCATGTGGCCACGAGGAACAAGATTTCATTCCTTTTATAGCTGTGTAGTATTTCATGGTATATATATATCACACTTTCTTTATTCAATCCACCATCGATGGGCATCCAGGTTGAATCCATGGCTTTGCTATTGTGAACAGTGCTGCGATGAACATACCAGCGTCTGTGCCTTTTTGGTGGTACGATTTGTTTTCCTTCGGATATGTGCTTAGTAATGAGATGGCAGGGTTGAATTGTAGTTGTGTTTTAAGTTCTTTGAGAAATCTCCAAACTCCTTTCCCCAGTGACTGAACCACTTTTGATTCCCAACCACAGTGTGTAAGCATCCTCTTTCTCTACAGCCTTGCCAGCGTCTGCTCTTTTTGACTGGTATGAGCTGGACTTTTTAATGTTCACCAAATAGCCACCTCCTTTCCTCTTGTTCTTTCTCTTTTCCTCTGTTTCTTTCTCTGCCCCTCTCAGCCACTCTGTGCATGTGGATGTATCTATCTCTCTTTTTGTTTCTTTCTCTTTCTGAAATAGTTAGCTTTGAGCCCTGTATATAGTTATATGTTTAAGGTTCTTCTCTTTTCCTTAAATGAAGTGCACTCATGACTTACCAGGATAAGGACAATGATACTGGCATAAATATACTTACCACAAGCCAAATGACATTAAGCTACACTGATGCAGTAGATTTACCAATAACTGCAAGTTATGGAATAGAGTTAAAGATTCATAACTGTACCTATAAGTCTAAATAAGGTGACTTATCTGTAAATGACCCAGAAGATAGTAAGAGTTTATAAACTGAGTTCTGACTGTGTTTGGTTTTCATACAGAGAGGAGGGGGTTATAAATCTGCATATTTCTTTGGAGTTTGTTTTATTATTACTCTTTGGTTAGAAATTCCTGATGGAAAGGCAGACAAAAACAAGCAATGGGGAAAGGACTTCCTATTCAACAAATGGTGCTGGGATACCTGGATAGCCATGTGCAGAAGAATGAAACTGGACTCTATCTTTCACCATATACAACCATATACAAAAGTTAACTCAAGATGAATTAAAGGTTTAAATGTGAGACCTTGAACTATAAGAAGACTTAAATAAAGCATAGGAATCACCATTCTGGACATCGGCCTTGGGAAATAATTTATGACTAAGTCCTCAAAAGTGATTCAACAAAAATAAAAATTGACAAGTGGGACTTAGTTAAACTAAAGGGCTTCTACACAGCAAAAGAAACTATCAACAAATCAAACAGACAACCTACACAATGAGAGAGAATATCCACAAACTACACATCTGACAAAGGTCTAATATCCAGAATCTATAAAGAACTTAAACCAATCAACAAGCAAAACAAATAACACCATTTAAAATATGGGCAAAATATATGAACACATACTTCTCAAAAGAAGACATACAATCAGCCAACAAACATATGAAAAAATGCTCATCATCACTGAACATCAGAGAAATGCAAATCCAAATTACAGTGAGATGCCATCTCACACCAGTCAGAATAGCTGTTATTAAAAAGATGAAAAACAACAGATGCTGCTGAGGCTATGGAGTAAAGGGAACATTTATACACTGTTGATGGGAAATTAAATTACTTCAGCCACGGTGGAAACCAATTTGGAGATTTCTCAAAGAACTTAAAACAGAACTGCTACTCAACCCAGCAACCCCATTACTGTGTGTATATCCAAAAGAAAATAAATTGTTCTGCCAAAAGGGCACATGCATTCTCACGTTTATCGCTGCACTATTAACAATAGCAAACGCATGGAATCAATCTAGGTGTCCATCAATGGTGGGTTGGATTTTTTAAAATATAGTACCTATAGACCTGGAATACTAGGCAGTCATAAAAAAGAATGAAATCATGTCGTTCTTAGCCACATGGATGGAACTGGAGGCCATAATCCTAAATCAACTAACACAGGCACAGAAAAGCAAATACTGCATGTCCTCATTTATAAGTGGGAGCTACATATTGAGCACACATGAGCATAAACATGGAAACAAGAGACACTGTGGACTACTAGATGGGAGAGGGAGGGAGGCAGCAAGGGTTGAAAAATTACCAACTGGATTCTATGCTCACTACCTGAGTGCAATATGCCTATGTAACTATTTTATACA
Source organism: Piliocolobus tephrosceles (assembly GCF_002776525.5). Taxonomy (NCBI): domain Eukaryota; kingdom Metazoa; phylum Chordata; class Mammalia; order Primates; family Cercopithecidae; genus Piliocolobus; species Piliocolobus tephrosceles. The sequence continues at coordinate 23,576,667 of NC_045436.1, read as the reverse complement.
TATACTATTTATATCTAAAATAAAAGTTGAAATTAAAAAATGAAAGAAATGCTGGCAAATGAAGCCAGTAAAATATATTTGGTTACTTTTAATGCCAGCTTTTTTTTCTCATCAGTTTTTGCCCACAGCTTCATTAGATCTGCATTTTATGGCACTGTTTTGTAGCGGTTAATCTTGAAAAAAACACTGACCTGGTAAAGAGTATAGTTAGCTATACAAGACTGTGGGTTTTATGGTCTGTGATAAGTGGGGCCTTGAGTCCAAAAGGGCAAGTTTCTAACCGAAAGACTATAAATTCTGCTGAACTTTACTAAATGATATATAAATTTTTTAATGTATCAGAAGAATGATGGCATTAAAATGTATCTATTTTAATTTTCCTTAAAATAATACTATCATTTAATGAAATTTATAGCTGATAAATACCTTGTAATCTATTCTTATATTTATGTATGTATGCCAAAAATATAAATTAGGTTGGTATATGAAACCACAATTAGTTATTGTACAGTCAATGCATACTCATCATGAAAAAGCTAAATACAGAAATAAGGTTAGATTTTGAAGGGGATAGTATGAGGATATGTTTCCTTCAGTTTGCAATTGCTTTCATTGCTATTTCTTGCTCTTGGCTTTAGAGACAGGAGAGTAAAGTCTCTTTATGCATCGTTGTGTTAAGAAAGAATATGATCCCTTAGAGCTCTGGCACTCTACTACTGTAAGACACCCCCATTCATTGCCAGATCACTTAGCCACAAGCGGGGTGGGAAAGGAAGGTAGAGCTGCTCGACATTGGGATTGAACAGGTTTCTGGACACTGCTTCCAAAAGACAAATCCTTTGTCTTTATGATGGTTTCCAAGCCTTTCAAGCATTAAGGCATTTTAAAGGACACCTAGTAGCTAATGCTACTTGCCTGTCTTATAATCCTTTGTATTCCATATACTGTGAGGACAACAGAAGTCCACATGGGGAGGGGAATGGCTATTATTACAACACTTCATCTTCCTATTAACCCAATAATTAGCAGTTTGTTTGGAAGGAGGTGATTTCTAAGGTACATGAGTGGTAACGTATTTTCTCGCGTCTTAAATGATTGATTTGTTCTCATATTTTCTCTCTTTCGGGGTCTCCTTTTTCTATGATTCTCATTTTCTAAATGCATTGTCCTCCACTTTACCCTACTCATAGGATTACTTTCCCTTCTTATTACTAAGATGCTTAATTTAGCTATTCTTTTGTCTTTGTCTGCTTTTTGTCTTAATTTAGTTTTTCTATAATCCCATGATCTTTTGCTTATAACTACTTCGTATTTAGACCAACTATTGGCCCTAAAATTCTCTCAGTAAATCTTCCTTAACTATGTCAAGTAACATAGTGAAATTTTTAAAAGTATAACATAAATTGATAATCTAAAACTAAAGGGATTTTGAGGATTAGAATCTCTATCGTTATGTAAAAGTGTTGCCTATTCCCACAGGAACATATGTACAACCTATGTTCCCAAATAACCAAGTGTTTCTACTTTTAATAACAAACAATACTTGTATAGAATGTACATATCTACGGATACGCATTTATGTGAAGGCTGTAGGGTGGGAGGCCAGTTTCAACATGCATGGAGTTTGAATGCATTGTTTTAAACACTTGCTTCATTTAATTTAGCATTAAAATGAATTAAAATGAATTAAATTCATTTAATTTAGCATTAAAATGAATTATATATGATTCATGGCTAAAATATATTGCCAAGATACAAAAAAAATGCATTTAGCTATTCCTTTTAATTTATTGATGGATCAGTTTATTCATCTACCCAGCAGACACTCCCTCGTTTAGTGAATGGTAGCCAGGGTCATCCAACAGCCCGAGCCAGAACTGTGGGGAACGTGGTTGCCTCCTTCCTCCCTCTGCTTCTCTCCTGATACTCAATGAGTTCCTGGGTTATTACTATTATTTTTGCCTTATTTTATTTTTATTTTTTTTTGAGACAGAGTCTCACTCTGTCACCAGGCTGAAGTGTAGTGATGTGTTCTCGGCTCACTGCAAGCTCCATCTCCTGGGTTCAAGAAATTCTTATGCCTCAGGCTCCTGAGTAGCTGGGACTACGGGTGTGTGCCACCATACCCAGCTAAATTTTGTATTTTTAGTAGAGATGAGGTTTCACCATGTTGGCCAGTATGGTCTTGATCTCTTGACCTCATGGTCCACCCGCCTCGGCCTCCCAAAGTACTGGGATTACAGGCGTAAGCCACCACACCTGGCCTATTTTTGCCCTCTTAGTATCTCACATTCCTGTAGTGAATCCCTTGTCTAGGTGGCATCCTCTCTTTTCTGGACGACTCGCAGGCCTCCTATTGGCCTCTTGCCTTTATTTTTATCTCCTGTCTGTTCTCCAGCTATGCTGCTTGTTGTCTGGGCTGCATACTGGATGAGAAAAGCTTCCTGGAGTTGATATTCATGCTTCGTTTTAAAGGATGGTTTGGGCTTGGCTATACAGTTATAACAGAAATGTATTTAAAAATATTCTAGTAATTTATCTCTTTTAATATTTGCTTATTTAAACATAATTTTAAACCAAAATTGTATTTATGATATTTAAAATGGAAAGGAACTACGGATTTACGAATTGTTTAAATTAACCAAGTTGATTCAACATATTTTTCTTTCTTTGCCCTAAAGATTCCTTTTTTTTTTTTTTTTTTTTTTTTCTTTTTCGAGATGGCATATTGCTGTGTCACCTAGGTTGGAGTACAGTGATGCAATATCGGCTTACTGCAACCTCTGCCTCCTGGGTTCAAGTGATTCCTGCCTCAGCCTCCCAAGAAGCTGGGATTAAAAGTGCCTTCCACCACCACGTCTGGCTAGTTTTTGTATTTTTAGTAGAGACGGGGTTTCATCATATTGGCCAGGCTGGTCTCGAACTCCTGACCTCAGGTGATCAGCCCGCCTTGGCCTCCCAAAGTTCTGAGACTACAGGCATGAGCCACTGTGCCCAGCCAAGTTTATCTGTTTCTTTGGAGACTTACCTAATACAAATTATTGTGTGTCTACTTATCATTACCCTTAGTAAAATTATAAATGTGTTCCTGCAGAATATGGAGAAGGGGAAGTTTTCAACCTTTGAGATATGATGGGAGCTATAGACATTAGACAGCAAAAATATTTGCAGATCAATATGGAGTCAGCTATGAAAGTAACCATGTAGGCCGGGCGCAGTGGCTCACGCCTGTAATCCCAACACTTGGGAGGCGGGCGGATCACGAGGTCAGGAGATCCAGAGCATCCTGGCTAACACGGTGAAACCCTGTCTCTACTAAAAATACAAAAAAATGTGCCAGGCGTCGTGGCGGGCGCCTGTAGTCCCAGCTACTTGGGAGGCTGAGGCAGGAGAATGGTGTGAACCCGGGAGGCGGAGCTGGCAGTGAGCCGAGATCGCGCCACTGCACTCCAGCCTGGGCGACAGAGCAAGACTCTGTCTCAAAACAAAAACAAAAACAAAAACAAAAACAAAAACAAAACAAAACAAAAAAAGTAGCCATGTAACTAAAAGAATGAGAGTTTATTACAATAATTACTTAACAACACACAATCTAAGTGGTGTTTCCACAATTCAAACACAATTTTGTATGCTAGAAGGAACATACATATGGATTACCTAATTTAAAAGTGAGATGATTCACATGATAAAAGGTTTTATAAGTTTAACTTCTCAGTTGTTTTGTTTTAAATTTCTTGTGATTAGAGCATCGGTATGCCTCTTTATATTAATCGTTCTTTATACTTTTACTTTCCCTAATATTATTGCAGAAGTAGTTGTATTGCACACAAGTTATTACTCTCACAAGAAACACCATTATGAAGTTTATATTATCGTGATAGCCATTTTACAGGAGAGAAAACTGGGGTAAAGCTTTTGAGCTTTGCATGTGATAATATAATTAACAGGTGAAGTGACAATGACAGCATTAAACATGTCATCTTGACCAGAAGCAGTGGCTCACGCCTTTAACCCCAGCACTTTGGGAGGTCGAGGCAGGCGGACCACCTGAGGTCAGGAGTTGGAGAACAGCCTGTCCAACGTGGTGAAACTCCATCTCTTCTAAAAATACAAAAATTAGCTGGGAGTGTTGGTGCACGCCTGTAATCCCAGCTATTCTTGAGGCTGAGGCAAGAGAATCACTTGAACCTGGGCGGTGGAGGTTGCAGTGAGCTGAGATTGAGCCACTGCACCCCAGCCTGGGTGACAAATTGAGACTCTTTCCCCAAAACAAAATAAAAAAAACTTATGTCATCTCATCCACTCACCTTGCTGTCAATGAACAGTCTAAGCATTTGGACTTAGTAATGTCCACTTATTTTTGCTAATTTTCCTTTAGTTTTTTTAAACAATAAAGTTTGACTTTTATATCTGAGAATAAATCAACAAATTCTGAAACATGTAGTAGGGCTCAGCTAGCCTGAGACAATCACATTTATTGAAGAAAATTCACAAGTAATTACCACAATTTGAATGAGCATGTTTCTACTTCTTGCATTATAATCAAACACTGTATTATCGACTTATTAATTTTTAGTGTATGTTGTATTTTGTTTAGCATGTATTTATCTTCTTAATCAGAACAGTATTGTATGCATACATTTATGGATTAAGTATATGTAATTTATTTAATTGCACTTGAAGAAATTCAATACTGGCATTCTCTGTGGCTTAGTGGGGTTTTAAATTATTACAGAATTTATTTTTAAACTGCTGTTAATTATAGGTTTTTTTTTTATAGAAACACACTCAACTCCCAAATAATTGTTTAGCATTTAACTGATCCTACTTAGAAGCACATTGTTTGCATTAATGAAATCTTACTACATTTTCATTTTTCTAAGACTTCTTTTAACCTTACATTTATCAAGTGCCTTGGATGATTTATAAAACAGTGCTGATTTATGTATTCTTGACCTTGAGCTTTTTAATTTTGTCCTAAAGTTGCTTTTGTCTCTCTGTTCATCAGATTAAACATTACTTACTCCTACTTTAAATTTATTGTGTTGTACAAACATAATGCCTATTTTTCTGAATAAATATTTATATCACATGTATTTTTAGAGCTCTATGCTTTGTTTTCATATTCACTATCTTTCTTTATTGAATACAAGCTATACAGCTCCATTTATAATTTATTAAGAAGTTGATGAGATGAGAGTTCACCTGCTGGTAGCTAAGGCCTTGTAATATGATAATAGCTCTGTTTTGATTGCAGTGTCCTTCAGAGGGAAGGAACTGTTCTTTCAAATTGTTGAGTGAAGGTTATAAAGAGGACTGGCTGCAGTGGAGGAATTATTAAGTTAAGGATACTTCAAGCAGCTTAGGTTCATGACACATAGCGTGTCTTGCAAGAGCAACAGAGAAGCCCATTGTAGGATGGTGCTGACAACTGGCCTTGGATGAACACAGATCCTCATGCTGTGCAGCTAATAATTTGCTACTTCAAATGACTGAAAATTGGTTCCAGGGAATTAGACAAGCTTAGCAAGAGGAAAATACACAAATTGCTTTTTTTTTTTTTTTTTTTTTTTTTTTAAGCAATTTCTATTTAACCTCAACTGAGAAAAGTAAATAAATGTTTACATCTTTCTGGAAAATTTGAACCTTCCATGATGTTTATATATTTTTTCTTTTTTTGAAAAAAAAGTTTATTGTGTTTGACATTTTGATATTATCTTTGCTGACTACTCATTAGTTATTACCTAATATTTTAAAAATTTGATATGGTATTCACTTAAACTTAGCCTTAATTTAAATCAAATATATTAGTGAAATGTTTCATGTGGTCCCAGACCCATGTCATCCAGGTGTCACTGGCCTGAATCTGAACATGGGTGTGCTTTAGAGTGGCTACTGGCTCCTTGGAAATGAATAAGAAAGGTTTCCATGAAGAAGAATTTTATGAATGTCACATTATTTATCTTATAATCTTATTTGGTGATTTGCCATAGGGATGCCATTAAATATACTGGAATTCCAGTAAGGGACATAAAAAGAAATTTACTTAGAAAGGAAACATCTTCTATAAAATACAAACATTTAGTCTTGTCTAACACTAAAAAAAACCCTTCAAGGCTTATTTATGATATTCATGTATTTTATGCAAATTAACCAATGATGTTATATTTTTTTCCTTTCAGCATGTGGAGAAACCCTACAAGAATCCAATGGCAACCTTTCCTCTCCAGGATTTCCCAATGGCTACCCTTCTTACACACACTGCATCTGGAGAGTTTCTGTGACCCCAGGGGAGAAGGTAGTTTATGCTGTCAAGCCCACTATTTTACTCTCATATAAGTACAAAGGTTCATCATCCTTCAAACTTAAATTTGCTTTTTTCCTTTATTCTTGTTTGATTTTTCAAACAGACTAAAAAGAAAATTCATAATGGGAATTTCTTAAACTCCAGGAATTTTTTTGAAATATATAATTTAAAAATTTTTAATGCAATAGGAGGGTTGAAATAATACATATTATATTCTCAGACACAAATGAAATTGTGGTAAAAATCAATAACAGAAAGACGCTTAGAAAAATCCCCATATATTTTAAAATTTAAAAACATATATCTAGATGTCCAGTTCAACCAGGAAAAATTATAATGAAAATTGTAAACTATTATCAGAAAAATATTGAATACTAACCCTGTAAAATGCAAATAGAGTAGTACTTAGTTGAAAGAAAATTCACAGACTTAAATACATTAGGAAATATGAAATTCAGACCCCAAACTAATGAGCCTAGACGACCATATGAAGAGGTTAGAAAAAGAGCAATAAAATAAAAGATATTTTAAAAGTAAATAGTAAAAGATAAATTTAATGACATGAAAACAACATATGATAGGCAGTATGAACAAAGTTGATAGTTTGAATTGATTTAAAAAAAAAAAAAAGGAAATGGGTCAGGCGAGGTGGCTCACGCCTATAATCCCAGCACTTTGGGAGGCTAAGGTGGGCAGGTCACTCGAGGTCAGGAGTTCGAGACCAGCCCGGCCAACATGGCGAAACGCCATCTCTACCAAAAATACAAAAATTAGCCTGGCGTGGTGGCGCACAGCTGTAATCCAAGCTATTCAAGGGGCTGAGGCAGGAGAATCACTTGAACCCGGACGAGGAGGGTGCAGTGAGCTGAAATCCCACCACTGCTCTCCAGCCTGGGTAACAGAGCAAGACTCTGTCAAAAACAAAAGCAAGGCCGGTCGCGGTGGCTCAAGCCTGTAATTCCAACACTTTGGGAGGCCGAGGCGGGTGGATGACCTGAGGTGAGGAGTTTGAGACCAGCCTGGCCAACATGGTGAAGCCCCGTCTCTACAAAAAATACAAAAATTAGCTGGGTGTGTTAGCATGCGCCTGTAATCCCAGCTTCTCAGAGGCTGAGGCAGGAGAATCGCTTGAACCCAGTAGGCAGAGGTTCTGTGAGCCTAGATCGTGCTATTGCACTCCAGCCTGGAGGATAAGAGTGAAACTCTGTCTCAAAAAAAAAAAAAAAAAAAAAAAAAAGACAAGAGCAAACCCCAAGGAAATAGATGAAAACATGTTTGATAAAGAAAGATGAAGACTAATAGAGAAAACACAATTATCTAACATTTGGGAAAAAGATTTAAAAGATTATTAGAACCATACAGTCTTTAGACAACAAAATGAGAATAAAAGAATCTTTTGAACATTACATCAATAACTTAAAAACAATGAATAAAATGGGCAAATTTCTATAAAATATTACAACTAAGTTCTTATTCAAGAAGAAATTAAGAAGTATTTACAATAACAAAGACATGGAATCAAGCTAGATGCCCATTGATGGTGGATTGGATGAAGAAAATATGGTACATATACACCATGGAATTTTATGCAACCACAAAAAAGAATGAACTGATGTCCTTGTAGCAACATAGATGGAGCTAAAGGCCATAATCCTAAATGAATCAATGCAGGGATGGAAATTTAAATATGGCAAGGTCTCATTTATAAGTGGGAGCTAAACATTGAGCACCCATAGACACAAACATGGGAATAAAAGACACTGAAGACTACTAGGTAGGGGAGCCTGGAAAGGGGGAATGGGTTGAAAAACGACCTATGGGTAGTTTGTACTTTGTCTTTGTTTCTTATTTGCCTGGAAGAACTCAAGCTCTCTCGTTAGCTGTGGTGGTAATGCAATTGCAATTTTTTTTTAAAGTTTGATGTTCTTGATGATAACTGAATGGTATGAGGAGATAATCATGCATATGGAATTGTCCAGATTTTTGCAATATTCACAGTGGAAACTCTGAATGAAACGCTTATGTAACATAAATAATTTTTAGATGCAAAAAGTTACAACTGACTTGGAATACGTGAATGCATGCATAGTTCTTGATATAGTTATTTTTAATTTAAAAAGTATAAGTCTGTTGTAATATGGTTATAGGTGTTGATCAATTTTTATTTAAGTTCTTTTAATAAGAGTCAGAAAATATATTATGAAGGTCATTCTTACAAAATCACTGAAGAGTGAACTTCAAAAGATATAAATTTTGAGAACAAATTTAAAGTATACATGATTTTAAAAAGAAAACCTCATAGAATATGCAAAATTTGGGAACAAGATTAATCGAATTAAATTGTTTCATAACAGCAAGTTAATATCTCGGAAAAGCATTTCTCCTGTCCAATTCCAAAACTCTCACCATTAGCATTCAGAGTTAATTTATTTTTCTTATATGTGCGATTATCTATAAAACTGTATTTCCAAAAATGTTGTAAATAGGAAGAAAAAATCTATCATCTTATCCATTATTTTTCTTAATATTATTTATGATGATTAGCGAATAAATTAGAGTGTTATAAGAATCTAGTGAGAAATTTTAACTCATTTTAGTCCTTGTGTATTTATTATTTTCTTATTTTCTTTCTCCTAATATTTGGTTTCATTCTGCTGGGAATTTAACTCACTAATTTCAAGCATCTTTTATTTTCCAAAGCAAACACTGAAGGCTGTAATTTTCCCTTCAGAACTACTTTACCTGAATTCCACCAGCTTAAAATAGAGAATTTGTTATGTTTCAATTCTACTTTTTTCTGTTACTATTATTTTTTCTTAACCCACATATTTTTTTCAGTAATGTGTTTTTCTTCTTTGCAAACATTGTTTTTTCAATCATCCTTTTCTTATTTATCTCTCCTTGAGTCACCTTTAGGTAAAGCGCTATCCTTGTCTGTCAGTTTTTGCAATAGCTTCAGGCTGATAGGACCTTCAGAGTGACTAGTATTCATAAGACTAATCTTTGCTTTAAAAATATGTTTTGTGCAATGGTTGGGTGCATTCGTCTTAATTGTGATGCTCATATATTCTGTATATTATTGTTTTGTCTGTTTGATTTATCAGATATTTACAAATATTTGTCACTATGGTAGATTTGTTCATTGCTCTTTATAGTCTTGTTAATTTTTGTTTTATATATGTTTATGCTATATCATTTTATACTCATGTTTACAATATTTTATCCTCTGATGTATTAAACTATTCTCACTGTATAATGAATTTCTTTATTTCTAGAAATGGTTCAGGTTAACACTCTATTTTGTCTGTTATTAATAAAGCTGTACTTTATTATATTATAAAGTTCTATAATTATCTTTTGATTAATATATTTGTCAGGTTTATCTTTTCCTGCTCTAGACATCTAGACATTCAATCATTTCCAACATTTTGTTTCAGGTATCCAATTCGGTTTATTTTTATTCAATCAGTGGATGGCAGGTTTTGTCTTTAATTGCAGTGCTTATTATAGTTCTATTTATTGTGACTATTGCTGTGTTTTAGGCAGTCCAGTTTATTTTTTGTTTAATCCATGATAGCAGGTTTTGTCTTTAGTCAGAATGCTCACTGCAGTTCTATTTATTGTGACTATTGGTGTGTTTTTATTCCTTATTTGCATTTTAATACATCCCTTTTTTTTTGTTCTCCCCCTTTGCCTTCTTATGCATTGAATTATGTTTTGTTTTTTTCTCATTTCATATTTTTCTCTCTACTAGTTTGAAAGTTTTAAACGTATCCTCTATCATTTAGTACTATCAGCTTTCTTTCTTAATCAAGTTATATTTCATTTGTATCTTTAGCCTCTTCCCAATTCAAGAAAGGATCTTATTCCAATTCCAAAAAGGATCTTAAAACATATAAGATTATTCCCTTTTTATAAGATATTGTTTTGCATGTTTGTTGATACCTTTTTTTAATCACACAAATGAGATACTGTTGCCTTTTGCACTTTACATTAGTTTTACATGTGCAAATACTATCATGAATTTTTATTATTTATTGTGGTAAAATAAACTACAATATTATTGTGGTAAAAACTACATAGCATAAAATTTACCATCTTACCCATTTTTAGGTGTACAGTTCAGTATGTTAAGTATATTCACATTGTTGTGAAACAGATCTCCAGAGCTTTTTCATCTTGCAAAACTGCAACTCTATACTCGTTAAATCAAACAAATCCCTTTTCCCTCCATCCCTTTGCACCTGGCAGTCATCATTCTACTTTCTGTTTCTGTGAATTTGAGAAACCTCATATGATTCGGATCATAGATCTGTCCCTTTGTGACTGGATTATCTCACTTAGCATAATGCCCTCAAGGTTCATCCATGTGACATGATTTATTTTTTAAGCCTGAATAATATTCCGCTGTATAAATACACCACATTTTCTTTATCCTTTCATTCACTGGTAGACATTTAGGTTGCTTCTACCTCTTGGCTATTGTGAATAGTGCTGATATGAATGATATGAACTGAGGATTGCAAATATCTCTCAGAGACCCAGTTTTCAATTATTTTGATTATCCAGACGTGAGGTTGCTGGATCATACAGTAGTTCTATGTTTAATTTTTTGAATAACCTTTATACTCTTTTCCATAGTCATTGCATTATTTCAAAGTCCTCGCTAAGAGTGCAAAAGAGTTCCAATTTCTTTCCATCCTCACCAACACCTGTTTTTTTCTGTTGTTTTGATAGTAGCCATCCTACTGGGTGTCAGGTAATATCTCATTATGATTTTGACTTGAATTTTTCTGATGACTAGTGCACATCTTCTAGTGATAACTTGGGCATCTTTTTGTATGCTTAATAGCCATTTGTATATCGCCTTTGTAGAAATGTTTATTCAAGTCTTTTGCCTATGTTTAAATCAGATTCTTTGATTTTGTCTTTCAACTGTAGAAGTTTTTATATATTCTGGTTATTAAGCACTTGTTAGAGATATGATTTGCACATATTTCCTCCTCTTTCACAGGTTGTATTTTCACTCTGTTGATTGTGTCCTCTCATGAATACAAGTTATAAATTTGATGTCATACTACTTGTCTACTTTTAGTTTTATTGCCTGTGCTTTTGGAGTCATAGCCAAGAAATCATGGCCATATGTAATGACATGAAGTTTCTACCCTATGTTTTCTTCTATGGGTTCTATGGTTTTCCAGTCTTATATTTAGGTCTTTAATCAATGTTGTGTTAATCTTTTAATGGTGTAAGATAGGGTCAAACTCCATTCTTGTACATGTGGATGTCCAGTTTCTTCAGCACCATTTGTTAAAGATGTACTAAATGTTTTATTCAGCATTCCTGCTCATGTTTCTGACTTCCATTATTGCTTATTTTGGTCCTGCCTATAGCTTACATTATAGATTTTTTAAAATTAACATTTTTGTTTATTCTGTTTGAAAATGTGGATGTTTTTACTTGAATTTATAAAAGTATAGTTTCACTGGATATAGTTGGCTGCACATTTTCCTTTGTTGTAAATAAAGCTTGCAAAAATAACTTCATTTCAAACATTTTTGATGTACAATTTTGCACATTAAAGTTATCAAAAGAGATTTAACGAGCACTAAAAATTTAATAAGTTAATACCCATATAAAATGAATGAACAAAGAATTACTCATAAAATGAAGCTGCTTAAGATGATTTCTCAAGGCAGTTTTCCCAAATTCTTGGATACTTCTCATGTAGTAAAGTGTATCTTAAAAGTATTATAAATCAATGTGAAGTCTATTCATTTATTTTTTAAACAAGTAAAATTCTGAAAGGCACATCTCATACAATCCAAAAAAACAGAAATATATACAGCTCTTTGTATGAATATAAACACATGACTGTTATATAAATAAGTTAAATCAACCTGTATCATTTATAAATTTTATAAATTATGGCAACTGCAAGGTCTTTTTTTTTTTTTTTGAGATGGAGCCTTGCTTTGTCACCAAGGCTGGAATGTAATGGCATGATCTCAGCTCACTGCAACTTTCACTTCTCAGTTCAAGCAATTCTTGTGCCTTAGCCTTCTGAGTAGCTGGAATTACAGGTGTGCACCACCTCACGTGGCTAATTTTTGTATTTTTAGTAAGGACAGGGTTTCACCATGTTGTCCAGGCTGGTCTTGAACTTCTGAGCTCAAGCGATCCACCTGCCTCGGCCTCCCAAAGTTCTGGGCTTACAGGCATGAGCCACCATGCCTGGCCTTACATTCTTTTGATTCCAATAATATGAGAGTATTTCAATGTTATAAAATATGTTAATTTGAAAAGTAATAGGTCAAAATTTAACAAAAACCTGTCTCAAAATTTCCACAAATACTGAATGAATTAGAATTCATTGTATGTTTGATGATAAAGAATTGAATAATTAGAAGTAGAAGGAATTTTAAAAAAACAAAATAAATAGAAAAAACCTAGTGTTTCTTGAGTGCCTGCACTATACTAGGTGCTGTGCCAAGCTTCTGTAATCTTCTCAGCACCCTACTGAAGTTAGTACTCAAATTATCTTCATATTACAAAGAAATTGAAGTTGAGAAAGGCTTGAGTAACCTATCTAACGTCACACAAGTGGCATCTGACATTTGGCAGAGCTAGTTTATTAATTTTTTCTTTAGTTATAGAGAATGTGTTTTCTTTTCTCTAAAACCAAAATAATCAACCCAAAATCGCTTAATTTAATACTAGAGATATTCAAATAAAAACAAAGACATTAAAATATAACATATTTTAGAAAACTAGAAACTTTACCGTGGAACTAAAATAAATGGAATAACACATCATGAACTGAAATGTAAAAGTGTAGTGTTATAAATTATCAGTTCTTGTCAAATTAACATATAAGAATTCCAAATTAAATTCCAATAGATTTTTGTTTTGTACCAGACCAAGTTTTTCTAGAGTTTATCTTAAAAATAAAATAGTTGGCAAATTCACAAACAATGGTAATGTGGGGGAGTGGATTGCACTATCAGAAAAACATTATGAAGCCTCAGTAATTCAAATTCTGTGGCAATGTCAAAAAAGTCTTCTGTATAAATGGAAGACCAGAACTGAAAAGACCAGAATTATGCCTGAAGGCATAGAAGACTTCTGTCATATACTTATAAGGATCATTTTTCAAATAAATTGGGAAAATGGATTTTCTCAGTAAATAATACTTAAATCATTTTAAAGGATATGTGAAAAATTAAACAACTTTTACTTCATATTGCATATTTTTCTAAAGAAAACAGTGCTTTATTTTCTTTCTGAAAAAGCTATGTTGAATACATGAGTTAAAAATAAGAAAATTTAGAATAACTCGTTCAGATTACCCACATAAAATTGTTTTTATAAAAATACAAAAAGTACAAATAAAAATGGAAATGGAGACTATTATAACACATAAGGATGAAGGACCATTGGGTCATTCATATGTAAAGAGCTGTTATAAACTGATAAATAAAGATTCACCCCACAGCAGAAAATGACTGAGAAAGTAGAAAATTCAGTGAAGTATCACTGCAAGTAGTTATTCAATTAATATATCAAGTTCTTTAATCTTATTCTTTATCAGAGAAATGCTATTTGAACTAACAATAATTTGGCATGTTTCACCTGTCATATTGGTAAAGATGGAATTGAATGTTAACATCAAGTGATCATAAAGATATGCAACTTCTCAAAGTAGAAATTACAATAACCTTTCAGAAGGACATTGAGCAATTTGTATTACACTTTACAAAATGTACCTGCACTTTTGCCCAGATATTTATCCTAGAACAAGTATCTGAGTGTGTGCAAAGGTAGCTGATTATTATAATAGTGAAAACTGGAAACAAAATAAATTTTGAAAACTTAAAGGAAACTCTGATTTGAGAAAATGTTTACAATATATTATGAAATATTTAAGGCAAATCAAAAGATAGTGGCATGAGAAGTTCTGTATTTTAAATTATGTACATTAGAGACAAATTTATGGAAGAATATATAACAAAATGATGCTTATCTCTACTTGCTCAGTTTGCAAATAGATTTTATGTCTTCTTTTTTCCTTTAAAAAATTATCTGCAATAAGCATATGTTATTTTGGGCAAGAGAAAAATATTCTCTTTAATAAATATGGTCATTGTTCAACAATAATGTAAATGTACTTAGTGCGCAGAACTGTACACATAAATATGGTTAAAATGGTAACTTTTACATGGTGCACACATATTATACCACAATTTAAAAATAAGGGTTTCAGTTCACATGCATATCTTTCTCAGATTGAGCCTTCCAAGGTACAGAGGGATTTCTGTTCAATCTAAGGCTATTCTTCATGTCGCGTGGTTCATGCTGGCAACAATCCAGAACGTGCAGCTAAGAGGGTAGTTGTGTTGAGCTGATAGAAGGGCACAGTATTGATTCGTGCATCCCTTAAAATTGACTAACCTTTGAACAAGGTCAGTCAATACTATGTCTTGAATAGACTTAATATTTTCTATTTTCCTGTATAACCCATTTAAAAGCTATTGATTATTTTTTGCAGATATTTCTTTGTAATCACTCATCTATGATTTACATATATGGAGTCAATTCAGAAGAGTATATTTATATTGCCAAAGACATTGTTTCAATTTAGCAATTACTGCATAAATACATTCTTATTCCATTAAAATAGATGTATCTTTTGATGTGTGAAATAAATTCTTGCTATTATAAACTTATAACTTAGTAATATAATGGTTCAACTTTGAAAAATAACTGAAAAAAGAAAATACAATTTATCACGGACTTTAGGAAAGCTCAGATCTTGTTGGAAGATCCATGCATGACTGAAGAGATGGTAGCATTCCATAAAGATTTTGAGCGACATGAAGAATTTCAAGGAACAAGGAAGGGGAAAGTAGAATCCACGTAGAATTGTGTTCACTTTAAGTAAAGGAATGGGAATAGAGCTGAGATTAGAATACTCTGTCAGAGCACAACAGCAAGAAGTTAGGGATGAGTGGGATGAAGCTTATGTGCTTGAGATAATGAAAGATGAGGCAGCAAAGTTGGGTTATTACTAGAGTCATTGATTCCAAAACCCTGATGGGAAGCAAACTCTATTGAGATTACCGTGGCCATAAAGTGTAGGATGAAATGGAGAAGAGTAAAATTAAAAGCCAAGTACATCTTGTGAAACTATTACATTATATTCGGAAAAGAAGTACAGTCAGCGTTGATGGAGAAAGAGGAAAAAGATGGGATATTATAGAATATCATCTATGGAATTTGATAATTAACTAGATGTAGGGGTGCAGTGGGAATTTAGGAAAAACAAGTCTTAGTCCATTAATGCCACTATAACAAAACACCTCAGACTGGGTAATTTAAGGACAATAGAGATTTATTTCCCACTCACAGAGGTAGAGGCTGAGAAGCCCAAGGTCAAGGTGTCCGTAGATTAAAGTATCTGGTTAGTTCTCACTTTCTGCTGCTTCTTGCATTTTCACTTGGCTGAAGGGTTGGAAGGGGCAAAGGGATAAAAGGATGAACTTGTTTCCTCAAGCCCTTTTATAAAAGGGCACTCATCTCATTTCTAAGGGCAGAGCCCTTCTGGCTTAATCAGCTTCCAGTGGACTCTTCTTAACACCATCACTTTGGGATTTAATTTCTAACATATGAATTTTGGAGGGACATACACATTCAAACCATAGGGAGAGGTATAAACAATGTTCTGATGAATAGCGAGTGATGATTCATCAAAATTTCAAAGTCAGATGTTATCACATAGGTTTAAGCAGAAAAAAATATTTTAATAGAATAATTTGACTCCTGGTTTCCACCTGTCATCAAACTGATATTTGTATGTTTCAGAGCATAGATAGAATAAGGAAAAGGAGTAATACTTTATTTTATGTATTTTTTCAGGGTTTATATTGTGAGGAATGTCTGAATATATACCATGAAATAGTAATATGTGAGAATCTCAATAGTGCTTTGGGATTACCTGAGTATTTTTCTGCACATCATTCAACTAAAGTCTTGCGAGTTAATTCTGCTGAGATAAGCCGGATATGGTGACCTCCTGTTTACAGTAGTAAGATTCATTCAACCTCAGAATGTTTAAGTAAACCAGCAAACTGAGAAGTTAGAACTTGAACCCAGGTCTTCTGACTCCCAATCAAGAATAGCTTCTGGATGTAGAAAAAGTTGTATTTTTTTTCCTATAACATGATACAATTTCAGAGCTGAACAAAACCTTAATAATCAGTTATTTCAGAGACTGGAAAACATTTCCGGAAATAACATACAGTAAAATACTTGTTTTGCAGGCTCTACAGGATATGTCACAAATACTGATTTCTAATACTGTAGCATTGAAACAGACATAAACAACGTGTGGTAAAGGAATGGTTCCGATAGGACTTTTACAGAAACAGGCTTCAGACAGAATTTGATCCGTGGGTTATAGTTTACTGATCCCTGATTTACTCTCTCTGAGCCTTATTTCTGAAGAAAAAAAAAATATTGCCACTCTAGAAAGTTTATTAGACTTGTCCAGGTTTCTTCTGGCTGTAGCACAGCAATCTATTTAATCTTGCTGCTTTTTTAGTCTAATTGGCAAGGTTTGTATATTCTCTACCCTCAGCTTTATAATGTGTAGTGCAAATATTATGCTAATTGGCCTTTTTGTGGTGCTCATGGAATTTGTTTAGGTAGTCAATAGTATCTTACTTGTGCTGAAAAAAGTTCATTGATTATATATATCTTTCTCTGGAGACTCGCAGACATACAGTCCCTTGAAATGTTGATCTGCCTTTCTTCAGGATTCTTCACTCCGCAGCATCGGAAAACAAAGTCTTTAATAAGCGCAATTGGCAACAATGACATCTATTCAACGTTGCAACTTAGACTCCTAACAGATCACAGGAAATCTTAAAATTGTTCCTTCCATCTCATACTCCAAGGGTGCTATAATTAATTTTGAGTTGTTACTTATACTTAAGTCAAAAATAAAATATTTATAAAGTTATGTTTTGTATTTTTCATTTGATCATTCTTTGGGGAAGGATGCAATATGTTTACATAAAATAACATAATGCAAAACAACCAGATATATTCCAAGTGTGTTTGATTTGTTATTCAAATACGAATCCTGCTAGCAACCTTAGTCGAAGGCCAGAATTTTACGTCTATAGTCAGAACCCTATGATTTGATTTTAGAAAACCTATCTTTATTACATTTTCTGCTTTTAGAGGGCTCTGTGTTTTAAGTTAATGTCAGGCCAGTTATGTTCCTCCACGGTGCGTGGTGTTTAAACCAGAAGATTAAAAACAAGTTAGAAAAATTTTCTGCTTAGAGTTATCCCCATCCAACTGTGTGTGTGAGTGTGAGTGTGTTTGTGCGTGTGTTTCAAGAGATCAAATATTAACTATTTCTTTGCAATCTAAACACACTTTTTAATTTTGAATGAAACTGATAATACACATACTTCTAATTTAGCTTTTTTTTTCCTCATGAAGAAGGCAGTAGAAGCTATCTGCATATCATTATCAAACTACTCTTTCAATCTAAGAAGGAAGCCAGAATGTGAGCCTTGGGGGAGTCTCTGTTTGTGTCTATATTCAAATTTTGCTATCTCTGTTATAATAAATGAGTTCTTATATAATCATATAGAGTTGAAATCTTGGTGGTTGCTATAGGGAAAATATAAAATGAAAAGTAGTATCAGACAGTGATAGTATTCTCCATTTGGAGCAGACTTAAAGTAAACACAAAGTTAAAGGCAAAAACCAGATATTATTTCCTACTTATATCCTGAATATAGTCTAATATTACATTGATATTTAGAGATGTAGAAGAAAATATTTTGGGAAGTTTATAAAAATAAATGAGGTACTAAAGCATTTTGATAATCAAGTGTTGAGGATTATTGGGAAAAAATGATCAATGCTTTGCCTTTGGATATTTTGAAAATTTTTGTAAACATTTAAAAAACGGAACCTTGCAATGAGGTGAAGACAAAGAAAAACAGAAAAAAGATAAACAGCAAAGAAGGAAGATAAAAATAAATGAACAATTCTATTAAAACCAACTTATGGCCAAGCGCAGTGGCTCACACCTGTAATCCCAGTGGTTTGGGAGGCCGAGGCTGATGGATCACCTGAGGTCAGGAGTTCAAGACCAGCCTGGCTAACATGGCAAAGCTCCATCTCTACTAAAAATACAAAAATTAGCTGGACGTGGTTGCAGGCACCTGTAATCCCAGCTATTCAGGAGGCTGAGGGACGAGAATCACCTGAATCCGGGA
The DNA here is from genome assembly GCF_002776525.5 of Piliocolobus tephrosceles. NCBI lineage: Eukaryota > Metazoa > Chordata > Mammalia > Primates > Cercopithecidae > Piliocolobus > Piliocolobus tephrosceles. Next base: position 23,558,061 of record NC_045436.1, on the reverse strand, counting down.
GGCAGAGGTTGTGGTAAGCTGATATTGCTCCACTGCACTCCATTCTGGGCGACAAGAGTGCAACTCCATCTCCAATGGAAAAAAAAAAAAAAAACAACTTATTCCACAACTTAATGTACTACATTTTTTAAAATTACATCCCTATTTTCTTATCCTTGGCAGATTTCTTTCTTTGTTACTAGGAAAGTACATGTTAGTTTATATGGATATTTGAAACCAACTTTAGTGTACAGTTTCATCACTGATCACTGTGGTACCTAGATATGAGATGCCATGAGAAATATTTGTAGTTATCCTGTGTCATTTGGGAAAGAAGTAAGTTCATTCAGCATTGATGTGCAATAATTAGTGCTTACCTTTATGTTAAATATTGTGTTCAAGAAAGGGGAGAAGCATATACTTTCCAGCACAGAATTGGTAATACTTTTCTGGAATATGGATTCAGTATTGATTATGTTTTTATTTTCCTTTTTTCTTTCCTTCCTCCTTCTCTCCCTTTCTTTCTCATTTTTTCTTCCTTTCTTTGTTATTCCTTGAGACTTCTTTCACATTCAGCCTTTTGTATTTTCACAAAAGGGATTTTTGAATATTGCTACGAACTATAGTTTTGTAGTAGGAGCATTTTCAATATTCATAATTTGTTACTTTTGACCAAAGTCCATCACAATTTCTAGAGTAGAGAATGGGCATACTATGAGCCATAAGCATCTCAGATGTTTTAAGTAGAATAGAGTTAGAAGAGTTTTTGAATGTGGAAAAAAAAAAAAATCCAAATGAATTTCATTGCATCAGATAAGCACATTTCTCGTGTAAGTTTGGCTTTACTTTTGGTGTAATCAAGTAAGAAAAAAAGAGTTGTTTGAAAAGTAAAGTCCTTTTATAAAGCAGTAAGAAAGTCATCTTTCCTAGAATTGTCTCTTGAGTTACCTTAACACAACAGCATCATTTTGAAACAAAGCACAAAATAAGGGTCATGTACAAGATGCTCTAAATTGAAAGGTCTTTGTATATACATCTTTGGATCTAGAGAAACATAGTGACATCTGCCTTTGATTATCATTAGATGGATAAATTCTAATTCTAGGACTGTATTTAAAACATTTCAACATACACAATGATATATGTTCTGGGAATGTGGCACACGGTGGTTATTTTTAACATAATTATAGATGTCTGGCTGGTCGTCTTTGAAATAAATTATTTTTAAAAAGGCTTTCATGGAAAAATTAGAATTCTTCATGGTTCAAGTCATGTTTATCTTGGGAAAATTCAAAATAAACTATTTGAATAAAAATTTGTTTGCTTTACAATTGTCCAGATTAACTTTACAGAAACTTTTTGTTAATTGCTAAAATATCTAGTTTGTTCAACTACTCATATTGTACTTCTCTTGTCATTGTAAAACAGTTAAAGAAAATGAGAAAACATGGTTTCAAGGTGTTGGTTCAGAAAAAAAATTAGGATAATTATAATATAGAGAAAGAATTAGCTGTACATGTATTTTTACTGTAGACCAGGGTTCCTTACCTCTAGGAATCAAATCACTATATGTAGATACAATCATTTTTACTCTATGGGTTGTTTACCTCCATTTTGCAGATTGTTTTAAATTTTACAACGATGGATCTTTACAAGAGTAGTTTGTGCTGGTATGACTACATTGAAGTAAGAGATGGGTACTGGAGAAAATCACCTCTCCTTGGTAAGATATCTTTTCCATCTTATGTTGCTATGTATTAATTCTGTCCTGTCCAAAGAAAACCAACTGATTCCCTCAAGAGTCATCTTAGAGTTAAAAATGTGTGGGACTAACATTATTTTCATGTTAATTATACTTTTTCAACCATACCAAAAATGCTCGAAGACAAATGGATAAATACATTCACTGATTGACTAATTTGAGCTAGCTTAAGTTATGAGGTAGCTGCTAGAATTTGAACATAATGATTGAGAATAGCTTTCTCATGTATTGTGCCTATCATGAGTACTCATTCCAATGTTTCTGTATTTTTGCTTTAAGAATCAGTTTCAACTTAAAAAAAAACTAATTTTGGGTGTACATGTTGTATGTTTGTGTGTTGTGTTTTTGTTTTGTTGCTAAGCCAGTAGTGAAAACTGTTAGGTACATGTTTGGTAGCTGGCTTCCTATGTCAAGCATATTAACTCTTATTATATTATAGACATCACAATTTTGCTTCTCAGAGAGTTTTCTGTGGCTGAGAAGAGACATTTGCAGTTTGTGTCATAAACTATAGTCAGATTTGGTGCTCATGAAAGTCTGCTGCCAACGTTTAACCACAGACCACACTATTAACTTGCATAGGCAGTTTACTGTTACCATCTGTTTTACTCAAAGGTGAGAGCTGTTTGGAGCATGCAGGCATCCACTCTATATTGATCTTTTTCTGAGATTGTAACTTTTTCTTTACTCTTAGAAGTAGTTTTGCTCAGTAGCGTTGATGAACTGTGCAGCTCTTTTAACAACTAACACCTACTGAATGGGCACAATTGTATTAAAAGTGACAGCAGCCATAGTAAATCCAAGAGATCTGTAGAAATGTTTTAAAAAATAAAGAATTGAACGAATGTGGTAAGTCAGATTGAGGAAAACATTGTCTTCTATATTTAGTTTCTTAGCCTAGATGAAGCAACTTTTTACATATGTATGCACAGGCCAAAGAAAATATTTCATTAAATTCATATTAGAGAACCAAATCTAGAGCTAAAATTCTGAACAACACTTCTTTTTAGAGCACCATCAGCATTACATGGCTCAATGTATAATGGACCACCAGAGTGAGGCAGTGTAATCATGGTTTTTATGTGAAAAGCTTTCCCTACCGTTTCTTCTAAGACTTTGCTCCAAAAAGTGCAGCACTTAGATTGGTAGCATCGAAATCATCTGGAAAGTTGTTAGAATTGTAGAAACTTGGCTCCCACTCTATATCCTCTGAATTAGGATTTGCATTTGAATAGATTTCCTAGAAATTCAGATGCACACTATACTTTAAAATACACGGCTCTGTGTTACCTGCCTCTAATTTGCTTTGCAATTTAGGAAAATATGTCTTCACCTGTTAGCTGTTAGTATGAACTTGCTTTGTGCAAGTTGGCTACCATTTTTCATACACTAAAACTATGTATGCCATTTCCAGAGACACATAAAAATGGATAACATTGTAATATGTTTGTAGAATTATTGCATGTGCTTTATCATATTTAAGCATTTTGTGATCATGTGAAACCTTAGAGCATAGAGGCAGAAATAAGCATAAATATTTGTGGAAAGATGGGGAAGAAAGGAAGGAATGACAGGTATTACATTCATTTGCTGTAATTCATATTTCTGGATACAGAATTAGAAGACATTGGAAATCATGCTTGAGTCTTCTGATAGTATTTGTTATTCTGCCTATAACACCACAGATTATAGCTTTGTAGATGACATGGAATGCATACAGTGATAAAAGATACCAAGAATAGCCTCGGGGTTTTCCTAAGGAGTTGCTATTGAACCTGGGTGAATTAAGAACTCCCCTCTGAGCTGAGAGCACACTCTTTCTTTCTTTTTTGGAAATGAAATCTTGCTTTGTCACAAGGCTGGAGTGCAGTGTTGCCATCTCGACTCACTGCAACCTCTGCCTCCCAGGTTTGAGTGATTCTGCTGCCTCAGCCTCCCAAGTAGCTGGGACTACAGGTGCGCACCACATGACCAACTAATTTTTGTATTTTTAAGAGAGATGGGGTTTCACCATATTGTCTAGGACGGTCTTGAGCTCTTGACTTTGTGATCCACCTGCCTCAGCCTCCCAAAGTGCTGGGGTTACAGGCATGAGCCACTGTGCCTGACTGAGGGCACATTCTTAACCAAGTCATTTCCCTGCTATTGTCCAGGTTGACAATTTGAAACCACTTTCTTAGGGTGACTTGCACCTTTTTTCTGTTCCCCATTAAATATATTCCCCACCTTGATGCATCATTTGACCTTTTTCAAATATTGTTTTTGAGTAACCATCTTACTTCTACATATGGCAACAATACTGACATCAGTCAGTTACTCTGAGGCTGATAGTCAAATGCTTTATAAATGTGTATGAACAGACTGTTTTGTTTATCTACCATTAGTAAGTAAATATTAAGGCATAGTTGTGGCTGCAATCACTTGGAATGGAAATGTGAACCAAATCAGTGTTTACATTTTATTTGTGGCTAGGACGAAAAGAACATAGAATATAGAGTCCTATTTAGGAGTTTCTCTTTATTCTTTTATTTCTTTTAGGTAGATTCTGTGGGGACAAAGTGCCTGAAGTTCTTACTTCTACAGACAGCAGAATGTGGATTGAGTTTCGTAGCAGCAGTAATTGGGTAGGAAAAGGCTTTGCAGCTGTCTATGAAGGCAAGTCACATTGACTTTTAGAGAGTAGTTCATCTTATACCTCAACAGAAATGTTCATTTCTTAATTTCATTACAATGACATTGTTACCATATTTTAAAATTATGAATTTTTCTGACTCTGTATTATCATATTCATACAGATAATTATAATAAAAATACTCAGTAAATTTAAATTGCAAGAACAACCTGTTTTCTAGTATCAGTGATGTTATAATATCTCAATATGTTCAGGATGTGTGGAGAAAAAAGCAAATGGCACAAGCATTCTTAAAGTTTAATTGTTTCATGATAGTTTTAAAACATTATGAAGAAATTATCATTTTCCTTTGTACTGATTTTGTGTCTGTTTGGTCCCTGTATTCCTGAAATACTTTTTATTAGAGGAAATTGCACAGAAAGTAATTGTGCTGATTTCTGGGGCATGCTTTATCTAAATAAGAAAGTCAGCATTTGAGGAAGGACTTATAAAATGCTTTGTTTTATCCTTCTCTAAAACAATAAACTGGCATTGTGCTTTCTTGGCTTTAAAACCAAGCTCCTTTCTTGCCAGGTTGTGGGTGGAGGAGACACTTCCTAGTACAGCAGTTTATGTAATTTTGAAGACAGAAAATTTCTGCTTCCCTTAAACTTTTAAGTAAATGGAAGCATTTTGTTTTAAGGATTAACTGCCCAGTAGTGGAGAGGATTATCTGGAGGGAGTCACAGACGCTGCACGCATGACACTAACTCACTGCCAGAGACCCAGTGAGTTCTGTTCAGGATGAGACTCCTGTTTTGATGAGCTATTTTACCTGCAGTGGAAAGACCAAAGGAAGCAGCTCAGAGAATCACAGAACAAACTCACAGAGAATAAATTCACAAAGCCAGTAAAGGTTTTTAAAGGTTAAAAAATACCTTTTTGTTAAGATACGAATAAAAATTATTTATTCCTTGACCATTATCTAATATTTGTAGTTATTTGATTAGGTTTTTCTTTTCTTTTCTTTTCTTTTTTTACCATATAAATATTTACTACATTACAATCAGTCAACTTTGATTTTTATAGCCTGGTCTTTTTGTACTGAACTACAGGAGCTGAACTTCAATGTTAACCTAGAAGAAAATGAAAACGAAATGGCATGTCTAGGCTTAGTTATTTGTTTGTTTTTTGGCTTTCTTCAGCGATCTGTGGAGGTGAGATACGTAAAAATGAAGGACAGATTCAGTCTCCTAATTATCCTGATGACTATCGCCCGATGAAAGAATGTGTATGGAAAATAACAGTGTCTGAGAGCTACCACGTCGGGCTGACCTTTCAGTCCTTTGAGGTAAAGTCTTTTCGGCTATCTTCCTGGCACATATTCTCCGTAAATGACAATGGCATTTAAGAGAATCCTCCTTAAATCAGCAAAGAAACAGAGAGTCAGCCTTTTAATCAGCAAAGAAGCAAAGGATGGCTCATAAAATGCAACATCAAGAGCCTAAGAGTTTTTTTTTCTTCTTCTTCTTTCCTCGTTCGCAGACATTTTCAAGAAGATTAAAGTGAGTTTACATTATCTGTGCTATTTGAATTAGAATGTTTGAAGTACTGACAATAGTTTCTTTTGACAAATGCACAGGCTGATTTCACAAGAGGGTCCATTAAGTAATAGAAGTTTTATTTCTCTTCTAAACTAAGAGGTTAAAAGGCAGACAGTCTTTCTTGTAAGAGGAACAAAACATTTTTCACCTTTTTTTTTTTAACCATTACACAGATAATTGTTTATATCAAAAATAGGGATTTTAAGTGTTCTTATGAGCTTTCAACCTCCTTAAAAATATTCGTCAGGGAGATCAGCCAGCATCGTTGTGTTATTAGAGGAAGGGCCAGAAGAAATCAAAGTCCAATCAGAAATTTTGGATCAAAGTCCGGGTCCAGAACTAACACACTGGCCCATGGGTCATTTTTGTGGGATGAAAGGGACTGAGTTAAAGATTTAAAGTCAGGAAATAGGGGAATTTCTCAGGAGCTCCAGAGTATGTTTAAATCAAAGAGTTGTTCTAGAAATTGAGAGTTCAAGCTGAAGTGGAGAGAAACAATGAGGTCCTGGTGGTACGTCCCTGCCAGGGTTAGAAATTTAGATGCATGATTGGAGATGGAGACTTTACTGATTGGAATACTCATTCACTAAGTGATCAGAAGGCAGTAGTGAGCTCTACTACCCATTGGGTAGTAATGAGCACTGTGAACACTACCTACTGAGGGCAGTGATCATGGTCATGGTTGTGTGTCTGCACCTGCAGCAGGAGCACCAGGAGAATCCAGGCATTGCCAGTAAACCCAGAGAATCTCTCATCCTCATCGGCAAGCCTGTGCATTCTGTTTCTTCAGTACTTGTCTCTGTCCCCTTGCATGTACCACCCAGATGTATTTCCTTTTGTTACCAAAAAATATATACTTTCTACTTTAATCATTATGTTGTATTTTATGCTCCTGATCACTTTATTTATTTATTTATTTTTTGTACTTCTGGAAACTTTGATTCTGTCATTATTTGATTGACAGTTGAACTTTGTTATTTTAATGGACTAATAGATTTGCAAATACTGTTCAAATAGACCAGTTTATGGTTGACAGTGAACTAAAATTGAGTAGAAAAATTTCTCCCACAATTTAGACAAAAAAAGCTGATAAAAATTATCTAACCAATGCCTGTATTTGCTGTGTTTTGTGATATTTCAAGAATAAAGAGATTAACTGTCTTTTAATATGTAATTCAGTTTTTTTGTGGAATTCTATAATAGACATGATGCCAGAAAATGCATTCATTCCATCAACCTGAAAACTGATGCATGAAATTGCTACCTTAGTTGATTTGTACTTTATTTTTTATTTATCAATGCAATAACAGTGATAGTCTTCAAAAATAAGATAGCATAAGAACAAATGAAAAAGATTTGCATCTCAGACACTTATAATTATGCCTGACACACAATAGTCACTTAATAAATACTTGCTTACTGAGTGAATGAATCAGTGATGACTATGCTTTATGACCTGGGAAAAATCATGTCATAGGACGGCTGAGAGTACATTTTATTTATTGTCTCTAGTTTCCTGTCCTATTTTCATATTACTTTATTTCTATATGTTTCTGCCTCCCTCATTTATATGTTAGACATATTTTGATATCTGGTAGATCTCTTGTCTTTAAATGACCAAAACTGAACCCTTGTTTATTTTGTCTCACTCACTAAGCCTACTCTTCTTCTATTTATTTCAGTACTATTTCAGTACTTTTTGTCACCATTTATCCAAGGAACATCCTCAATTCTACCTTTTCTCTTAAGCCCTGAAGCCAATCTATCAGTATATTTCAGTTGCTTTGTCTCCAAACTATAACCCATACACGATGACTTTACACCACCACTGTTCTCATCGTCTCCCTCTTTGCTTGGAATTCACAGAGAGAACCTCGGGTCTCTACTCTTGTTCTGCATATCCCGTTCGTCACCTCACAACCAGAGTGATGCTTTTACAATGTACGTTAGATTATGACACTGCTTTACTTACAAGGGGTTTCCATCACACCTAAAATAACATCTAGACTCGATTATCATGGGCCACGTCACTTGTGATTTGGTCTTTGGCACCTCCTCCCTTCCTCTGTGTCAGCTCGTCTTGCCCTCTTTCTCTTTCTCAGAAACACCAACCTCACTCCCATATCACAGCGTTTACCACTGATGTTCCTCTGCCCTAGGTCTTTGCTTTTACTCTCCTGTTGCTTTATTTGGATCTCTGCTTAATTGCTGCCTTCTTAAAAAGTTCTTGGCTGATAACACTACTTAAAATATTGTCTTACCTACAATTATCTCTGAATCGTCACTCTGTTTTATTTTTAGTTAATTGCACTTCCAACTACTGGAATGTGTGCTACAGATCTCTTTATGTACATGTTTATTATCTGTCTCTCTCACTAGATTATGTCCACCAACGGGTTGGGTTCTTACCTGTGTCTCTGATCATTTTATCTCCAGCAACATTCTTTGTGAGAGAATGTTTGATAATAGATGAGATAAACGGATGGGTAGATTATATGTAAATCGATGTTTGAGTGGGTGACAGTTGGCGGATGGAAATGAATATATCCTTTCTTTATTAAAGGCTTGTAAGTTTCCATGCAGAGGGAAACAAGCCTGAATAGATAAGAAAGATTTAGATTATGAGTACCTGGTATGCTGAAGTTAGACTGAATTTATACTAGAGATGCTGAGTTTCAAGAAATTCACAAGTAACAGGATTTAAAGGTACCTAATAAACATCTAAATCTTCTAGGTAAGGAAACTGAGTTTATGCCGTTAACTTAGTATCACACAGGCGAGTACTAAAAGAGCATTAAAACCCAGGTACATTTGATCCTGATTTTATTTGCAAATTTGCCTATTTACTACAATTTTGGAAGCCTAAAATTAACATTTGCAGTGCCTTCTGGGTCATTCACAGATGTGTACACAGCAGCAAATTTTGAGTCACCTAATGTGCCCATTGCCAGCTGTCATGTGCCTTACTGAGAAAATATGTGTGTCAGATTATCTTCGTTCAGACATGTACGGTGTATATATAGTGCTGTTGGGTGAAAGTTCAGTATTATTAAATGGGCAACCTGTATTAAGGCATCTTTAAACAGAAACACACAAAACAAAATGTTGTGACTAGAATCTCACAGGAACTGTAACCCTGGGAGCAATGAATCAGTACTTGCTAGTTCAGTATTCTGAGCAACTGAATATAATGTAACTAGTATGAATATAAAGAATCAGCTTTATATATTTTCTTATTTGTTCTAATAGTCATTAAGTGGTTCTTTAATTTAGTCAGTTATCTGTTTATATCAATTCTTTTGTTTACCTATGTTTCCAATACTCTGATTTTACCTGACAAAGTCCAGTTTTTATTCACTGATTCTAGTCTTTGCCTTATTTCAAAAACTGTTTATATTTTTATTTATTATTCTTTCTTTTTTTTTGAAATGGCATCTCACTCTGTACCCAGTTTGCAAGGCAGTGGCATGATCTCGGCTCACTGCAACCTCCACCTCCCGGGTTCAAGAGATTCTCCTGCCTCAGCCTCCCGAGTAGCTGGGACTACAGGCACATGCCACCACGGCCGGCTAATTTTTTGTATTTTTAGTAGAGACAGGGTTTCACCATGTTAGCCAGGATGGTCTCTATCTCCTGATCTCGTGATCTGCCCTCCTTGGCCTCCCAAAGTGCTGGGATTACAGGCGTGAGCCACCACACCTGGCCTTGTTTATTATTCTTTATGTTACTGTATTCCTCTTCAGATATAAGGGCCATAAAGATAAACTTGTCTATCATGCTGTTGAAATCTACTTTAAAGAACTTCTTAGCTGTCCATCATTTATGCCTCTATGTGAATTTATGTCATGGCACCTTTGCCAGTGCCATTTGCATTTTCATAAAAGTGCTGAAACAAAGTCTATGTGCCTTTGTCAATGAGTTTCAGGAATCTTTGAGCAGGAAGGAACACTATTTGAGAGGTAATAGAATCTTGATGTTTCTGTATTTATACCCTTTGGGAAGTGCTGTGGTCTGGATATTTGTGTCTACCCAAAATTTATATGGTGAAACATTAATTCCAAAGATGATGGTATTAGCAGTGGGGTCTTTGGGAAGTGTATGTCATGAGACTGGAGCCCTCATGAATGGAATCAGTGCTCCTATAAAAGAGACCTAGGGGCTGGGTGCTGTGGCTCACGCCTGTGATCCCAGCACTTTGGGAGGCCTAGGTGGGTGGATCACCTGAGGTCAGGAGTTCAAGACCAGCCTGACCAACCTGGTGAAACCCCATCTCTACCAAAAATACAAAATTAGCTGGGCATGGTGGCGGGAGCCTGTAATCTCAGCTACTTGAGAGGCTGAGGCAGAAGAATCGCTTGAACCTGGGAGGCAGAGTTTTCAGTGAGCCAGGATCGTGCCATTGCACTCCAGCCTAGGCAACAAGAGCAAAACTCTGTCTCAGAAAAAAAAAAAAAAAAAGGCCTAGGGATCTTCTACCATGTGAGGGCAAAATGAAAAGGCACCACTTGTGAAGAGGGCCCTCACCAGACACTGAATCTGATAGTGCCTTAACCTTTAACTTGCAGCCTTGAAAACTATAAGAAATACATTTCATGGTTTGTAAGCCACACTATCTACGATATTTTCTCATAGCATCTGGAATGGACTAATATAGGAAGCTTTCTCTCCTCTGGTAGTCATTGGATACATTATTTCTTAAGACCAATATACTGAAGTGAGTTTGTATATGACTATAGATACCCTCTGAAAGTAATTTGGAAAGCTTGTTTTCTATTTAACAGCAGAGTCATTTGTAAAGAAGCTTCTGGTACTATTATTTTATTTGAGAACTTTTTCAGTAAGAAGAAATACAAAAGAGAAAAAGTTTGGAAGGCTGGAAATGTTTACAGTAATAACTTCAAAGGAATGTCACCAAAGCAGAAAAGAAGTGAAATAAACCCGGAGCTTACTTTTGTTTAAATTGAAATTACCACATACATTAGTTCAAATGGTATTAAGTTTGAGGTACTTGTCAACATGACTACACATTCTGATTTGGTGATACTTTCCCTACGAAAACCAGAGCTGATAAATACCCTTAACAATCACAGCAGCGAGCTGAAACATTCTAAACTATGTACGTACGTTTTTATCTTGGTACTTGGTAGACTGCTTGTCTGAAAGTAATCCTTTAAATCCTTTAAATATTTTTTATTAATTTATGATAAGTAGGCTAGTCTTTGTGAATGAACTAAAAAGCCGAGATAAGGAGGTTTTAATTAGTTAAGGATTTTCTGCTTGACATATACTATTTCTGGGAGCTTAGCTGAGAATATATTTCGGTAATGACTAAAACAGAAGAGTTATGCAGCTCTTCATGAATTACGGACTAGGTTATCATTGTATCTGAAAGATTAGCATTGTTGGTTTCAGTAAACTTGCCCAAGGTTCCACAGTTGGTAGCACTATGATCGAAACCAAGGCCTGGCTCTGTGCATTTATGTCACCGGGTCTAGTAGTAAAGAGAAGCATCAGTGTTCTATTAATATAATATTATGACATTCAATTCTTTCCTTTTGTAACTATCTTCTCTTGTACATTTTTGTTGCTTAATCATTATGTGTCAATCGGGGGCATGTCTGTTTTATTCACCACTGTTCACATACTGTCAAGTGAATATTATTTGGCCATAGCAGGTTTTCAATAAAATTATTAAATTTATGAATAATCAAAAAATACTTGTATCATGGAGAAAAAATGAAGTGGCAGCAATTAAATAAACCATTCACATGAAAATAAACCTAAGCAAGACCTATGATGTTGCTTTTAACATGTTTGAACTTTTTTTTTGAGCTGTAATTATTCATGTGTTGTGTCAACTTAATATTAAATTTTACTGCTAATAAACATTATTAAATAAGATAACATAATTTAAAATAATTATGTATTAAGCTTTTCACCTGTTTACTCATTATTCCTTTTGTTTATACTATTTGCTAGACTTCACTAGATTTTTCTCATTATAAACATTATTTTTAATTTTTAATGATAAATGCTCATTTGCATTGTTTTTATTAGTCAGTTTTATTTAACATTTCCCCCTAAAGCATAAAACAGCTTTAACATTGCTCCAAGTGTATATCATTTAAAATAATATTATCTCTACAAGTTGCATCATTTAGATTGCATTAATTATATCTGATTACATTAGCTATGTTTTAAAGCTACATTGTAACAGTCATGAGAGCTAGATTTGATTATAGTAAAATATACATAACATAAAATTTCCCATCTTAACCAGTTGTTAAGTGTACAGTTCAGTAGTGTTAAGTAGATTAGTGATGTTCAAGCAATTTCCAGAACTCTTCATCTTGCAAAGCTGAAACACTATCTCCATCACACAAAACACTCTAATTGTTTCCTCCTTCCCCTGACGCCTTTTGGCAACCTCCATTCTTTCTGTCTGTATGAATTAGAGAACTGTAGGTACCCCCTTATTAAGGTGGAATATTATTCCATTGTATGTGTATACCACATTTTATTTATCCATTCATCTATCAATGAACCTGTGGATTGCTTCCACTTTTTGGCTATTGTGAACATGCTGCTATGAACGTATGTGTGCAAATATCTCTACAAGACTGTGCTTTCAATTCTTTGGGGTATTTACCCAGAAGTGGTATTGTTAGATCATATGGTAATTCTATTTTTAATTTTTAGGGAGCATGGGATACCTTTTACTAAAAATTATAATCTAGAAATTTCTAAGTGTTCAGATATTTTTATAAATAAGTAGATACTGCAATGGATATTTGTGCAATGGTATTTTGATTTGGAAATTTGGTTATCAAATGAAGGCAAGCATGTGAGTGGGTCCCAAGCCTGGGCCTGACCCCTACCTCCAGGGCTGGCTTTCCTTCAGTGTCAGAGCTCACCCACTTGCACTGACCACTAAACTCTCTACAGGTTGGCAGGTTTAGAATGAGAAGTTGACCACTTTTGGTTAACTTACTTCCTTCCCTTCCCTCCCTTCCTCCCTTCCTCCCTTCCTCCCTTCCTCCCTTCCTCCCTTCCTCCCTTCCTTCCTTCCTTCCTTCCTTCCTTCCTTCCTTCCTTCCTTCCTTCCTTCCTTCCTCTCCTTTCTTTGCTTTGTTTCTTTCTCTTTCACTTTTTGTATAAATCATTGCCTTTGGTGTTCTTTTACTGATGAAGCTTAAGTTACTGGCATAACATCAATAGACTTGATCACATTTTAGTTTCAACCGTATTTATTTCTATCCATTCCATATATTAATTGATGAAGTAATTTGATATAGCTCAAGAAACTGTTGCACAAATGACACAAATAAAGTAACTCAAACATTCATTTGTACTCATTGTTATTACTCATGTGTTGATATAGCTGATGAAGTGTCATTATAATTAGTACAAATGGAGCAAATTCACTGTGCAAGCCTTGCATTTAGGATTAAACTGGAAAAATAAATAACTGAAGACCATTCAGGTAATTGATGAGACATCTAGAATTGTTGTTGTAAATTCCCAAATATCATAAATTCATGTAGATGAGGCACATATTATTTTCTCGGCAACTCAACATCTGTGGCATTCACTATGTGAGAATGTTGTTACCCCAAATACCAGGTACATAATTAATATGTAAATAGCATGTAATGCATAAATATGTACTAGTGAATTTAACCCTATAATTAGCTGTTTTTACCTGTGAAATATTTTCTCTTTGTGTATCATATAAAATACTTAAAATTCCAATTTTTACTAAGTAACCAGTGAATTCACTGTAAATTAAAATGTAAAGTGAATGATTGTATATCTATTAAAGGAATAGAGTGAGTTTTACAGACCAGGCAATATAAATTATCCTATTTCTTTTTTAATCATTGAAGAAATCTGAAATTTTGAGTTTAATTTTCAGTTGGAACTGTGCTGTCTTCCTTGTTAGTACCATAATTTTTAATAATAATATTCTTTAAATAGTAATTGAAACCTTTTGTAATTAACCTCTTTAATTTTTACACTGTAGCCTGGTTTCTAATGTGAAGAATGTAATATTATCATTATTATTATTATTGAGATGGAGTCTCGGTCTGTTGCTCAGGCTGGAGTGCAGTGACGCGATCTCAGCTCACTGCAACCTCCACTTCTGGGGTTCAAGCAATTCTCTGCCTTAGCCTCCTAAGTAGCTGGAATTACAGGTGCCTGCCACCATGCCCGGCTAATTATTTTGTATTTTTAGTAGAGACAGGGTTTCACCATGTTGGCCAGGCTGGTCTTGAACTCCTCACCATGTGATCCACCTGCCAAGACCTCCCAAAGTCCTGGGATTACAGGGGTGACCCACTGCATCTGGCTGTAATATTATTTTTATTAATGGACCTTCTAGTACAAGATGTTGCTTCCTTCATTGTGTATTCTAAATTCTTGTGGTTTTCTATCTCATTCTTTCTCCCCCACTTTCCAATATGATTTGTGAATCAAGTGCAGTTCATTCTGTACTGCTTTAAGCAGGGGAAGATAGTTTGGTTTGCCAAGACCTTTGGTTATTTTGTCTACAACTTTTGTCGTTTATTCTGTTATCAAACTCTACAACTTGAAATCGGATATATTATTTTCTCTGTTGTCCCCTTGACCAAGAACAGCTTTTGGCCATCTGGAAATGTTCTCATATTTACAGAGAACCCTGATTTTGAAGGGATTCTATTAAAGACTGAGATAAGAGGTTTTATATATATATATGTATAATATATATGTGTATATATATTATATATGTATAATATATATGTGTGTATATATAAATATATGTGTGTATATATTATATATATATTTATGTATATATATTATATATATATATTTGGCCAAATTGGGCTTGTCACCCGTGGTGACCAATTGAGTTAGAGTTTTAAAAAGTGCTTTTAAAATTAGATGTTCTTTATATAAATATTTTCCATTTATTCCCATAATTACACACACACCAAAATAATTTATTTTTAGGGAAAATATGGATTTATGAAAAGTACCCAATGAGCACCTAACTTAAAATTACAGCCTTCTCTCCCCAGCCCAACTTCTCATACTTCTCTCATCCAGATACTAACTAGGCCTGTTCTTAATTAATTTCTGAGATCAGATCATATCAGAAACCTCCAGAGTGGTAAGGCCACAGACATCTTCTCACACTTCTTATCTTGCTACGCTTTCTATTTTTCCATTGAATTGATGACTTTCTAACATTTTATGATTTAATTATTTATTTTGTTTATTGTTCCTTTTCTGGCTACTCATCAGTAGAATGCAAGGTTATTTGATATTTTTCTGAATGATGCATATCAAGCAGGGAGAGTGCCTAGTGGAGACTAGGCACTATTTTGTGACTAGGAAGCAGCAAAGGTAGTACCTAGTTCTAACTAAATCTGTGCTTCAAAGTGTTTTTGTTTGTTTGTCTTTATACTATCTAATTTGAAGACTATTATTGTTAGTGTATTGATAAGGCAGAAAACAGATTTTTCCACCAACTACACCAGCAGTTTCATGGTTTCATGCTTTCAAGTTGCAGTTCCGTGGACATTCCCCAATATTTCATGACATTCTGTGTATTCCTTAACACTAGCAACAGAGTTCCATAAACTAGTGAATTGTATGTTGAGTGATAATTGACAACGTTTGATACTTTTCACGGTGTTTTAATTGTCGATGTCTTTGCTTTCTAGTTTTAAATATCTAATAAGCAGGTGAATCTATGAAGACTTAACTCTAGTGGTCAACTTCTATAAAAGGTGAAAAGCAAGAATTTTACATAAAAATTGTCTTACAATTTTTAAAACAATTTGTAAATTTTGATTTTTTTGTTGGTTTGTTTTTAGAAGCTCAGGGCTGAAACATGGGTCCATGAATGTGTAGTTCCCTTATAAAGTGTCATAGGCCAATAGTCTGACCTAATATTTGCATTCAGTTTTTAAAGAAAGAGATTGAGTTTCCCCTGATTATCTGGGCTGAGAGGAGTGTGTTGAGGTAAAATGCCTCATCCAAACAAGGCCATATTTCCCTGGGAAAGAGAAAACCACTGTTGATTCTACTATGTAGTAGTCTTTCTCTACACAACCAGGTTAATTATGGAGAGAGAATTCAATAGACTAAGGAAGAACAGTAATCCCATATTATCAGATTTGCCTTTCAAAAAGAGATTGATAACCAAAAATAGTGCTACATTTGTGCAGAGAATTTGAATCCAAATTTTCTAGGAATAAAATAATGATTTTATTGAAAGATTGTGGAGCAATTTTTATAACTATGATTCAGAAGAAATTATATATTATTTGTAGCAGCATGTCTGGCCCTGATTTTTAGTGATAATTTTTAATTTTGGATTTTTTTCAGCCTCTATTAAATGAAGAATTTCTACTTGTACTTTAATTTTCTTTTAAAAGGCAATTAATTTCTGTTGATCCTGACTCATGTGAATGTACTGTTTCATAGTTATTTTTTATCCTTCCCTGTCTACTAGAATAACATTCTTTGTTCGTGGCTATTACAGTGTACACTCACGAGAAACATTCAAGTATACTCATTTGATACAAATAACTTTTTATATTAACAAATCAAAAGTATAGCACTGAGAAGACATCTAACCTCCTACAGAAAATATTTTGTCTATAAACGTATATGTTCACATATTGTTTTCTGTTGCAGATTGAAAGGCATGACAACTGTGCTTATGACTACCTGGAAGTTAGAGATGGAACCAGTGAAAATAGCCCTTTGATAGGGCGTTTCTGTGGTTATGACAAACCTGAAGATATAAGATCTACCTCCAATACTTTGTGGATGAAGTTTGTTTCTGATGGAACTGTAAACAAAGCAGGGTTTGCTGCTAACTTTTTTAAAGGTAATTTGAAATAATTTTCAAATGTGAGATTTTCTTTATCAAGGATAATTGTAACATTTAGCTTTGATTAGGGGAGAACTAGAGAAAGTTGTATTGAAAGTTGAATATGAATAAGGGTATTTTGGAGAGTTTTGATAGAAAAGGTTATTAACAAAATACTAGAGTTTAGAACTTTGTAGCACAGGGTAGGAATTCCGTTAGGATATTCTACCATCTGTTTTTTATGAAATAGTCAAAACAGCAAGTTCCAGAAAAGAATATACAGACAGAAAGAAAATATTTGTAATGCAAATAACCAACCAAGAATTCATGAACAGAAGAAGGTTACTGACATGAATATTATCTATTTGTTTCCAAGTGACAGCATTACTCCCTTTCAGACTAGTCTACCCCCACATTGGAAATAATTTATGGCCCCCTTAGTAGAATATTCTGATATCTAAAATGTCTTTTTGACAAACAATTATCTCTGATCAGCTTTGATTTTGAATTGCTTAACTACATTTCAGTTTATTTTTATGTTCCATATTTTGTATGTATTGTGAGGTGAAAAGGAAGCAAATATTTTGGTGAAAATGTTAACATCACATATGGATTTAGGAAATTCATTGACACTTATGTTGTGTGTCATTATAGAATAAAATTTTTCTATGGGAAGAGAAAACAAAATTTTCCTCCATATTGATTTTTATAGGATAAATGATATAGGATAAGAAGGATCAATTGTGAAAGGATTCAATTGTGTATTGCAAAACTTAGAGTGACAGATATGCAAATATTGCCATAATTTGAAGAACAGTATAGTGGATTTTTCCCTGGGAGCTATTTTATTCATTATAGGAAATGCAAGGTAGAAAAACTTGGCACTTTTACTACAGGCATTAAAAGAATTCATTAAAATCTCCATTTATGTGTTTGAAATTTTCTGTATGTGATATATTTCATAGAAGAAACATACTATTAAGCTTCTTTCATGTGATATTCATATATTTATTCATCAAAATGCTTAGTGTGTTGCTGATGCATAATTTCTTCAGAGAATGTTTACTAGTAGTCTCACATTAGATTATTCCTGAAGAATGAGATTATGGAGTATCCTGTCATATACATTTTTAGAAATAGTATATGTTATATATATACATAGAATTTATGTATATTTTGTGTTTCAATATACAATTATACAGTATATGTATTTATTAAAATATGGGATTATCATATTTTCTGGAGCAAAATGTTTATATAAGAAACACAATGTTTAAATTTAAAGAGATGCAGTCAATTTCTGAATTTTATACTTTTTAATTTATGTTCACCACAATCTATTTCTTAATAATGGTATTTCTTTAAAAGAATTTTTGCAGATATTTCTATCAAGTTATAATATAAAATCAGCATTGCTGAAGCTATGCTTTTTAGTAAGTTTTTAAATTTCATTCTGAAAAAAGCCTAGGCTTCATTATTCTCGTTTGACTTCAAATTCAGAAAAACACACCCTGAGTCTGAGATAAAGTGATCTTCAGTTGGCCCAGCTATAGGTTTCCAGGCCTTCTCTGGGTTCTTTGACAATGCTTAGGTAGCAGCAACATGAAATTTATACATTACCCATCAGGGGCTGATACGTTGTTCCTGCTCGTTTGTTGATGGAAGCAATGGAAGCAAAGAATTGTTTCCATTTTATTTGGAACCATTAAGCATGGTAGTTTTTTAGAAAGATTTGCATACACACACACACACACACACACACACACACACACACACACACATATATATATATATATATATATATGAACAGCATGGAAAAGACCCCCCAACCGTGATTCAGTTACCTCTCACCAGGTCCCTCCCATGACACGTGAGAATTAGGGAGCTATCATTCAAGATGAGATTTGGGTGGGGACACAGCCAAACCATTTCACATACATACATATATATATATATATATATGCATAGTTGTTCTGTAACTATGGCCATTTTCATAGAGGAAGACGAGTGTGCCAAACCTGACCGTGGAGGCTGTGAGCAGCGATGTCTGAACACCCTGGGCAGTTACCAGTGCACCTGTGAGCCTGGCTATGAGCTGGGCCCAGACAGGAGGAGCTGTGAAGGTATGACTGCACTCCTTCCTGGACCCCCGTCCCCCACAATTCTTTATTTCTTATATTCTCATTCTCTATTTGTTTTCCACTTTCCTTCCCTTTATCCTATAGTGACCTCTTTCCTCAATTAGTAAGACTCAATTCATAGTCACAGCTGATGTGAAACCTTACCTGGATTCTTGTTATAGAATCGATCCTTTCCTCCTTTGATTACGAGACCACCTTGTTTACATATGTAAAACACACTGTATTAGTCCATTCTCATGCTGCTAATACAGACACATTAGGATATTTATTATGCTAATGAAAACATACCCAAGACTGGGTGATTTATAATGGAAAGAGATTTAATGTACTCACAGTTCCACATGGCTGGGGAGGCCTCACAGTCATGGGAGAAGAGGGAAGAAGAGCAAAGGCACGTCGTATGTGGCAGCAGGCCAGACAGCATGTGCAGGGGACTCCTTTTTATAAAACCATCAGATTTCGTAAGACTTTCTCACTATTGTGAGAACAGCATGGAAAAGACTCCCCCCACCATGATTCAGTTACCTCCCACCAGATCCCTCCCATGACATGTGGGAATTATGGGAGCTATCATTCAAGATGAGATTTGGGTGGGGAAACAGCCAAACCATTTCACATATATACACCTATATAAATAAATTTATCTATATCTGTTTCTATCTAGATTCATCTATACATAAATCTACATCTAGACCTAGTTTTATATCCATCCTTCCTTTCATCCATCCATCCATCCATTCACCAGGCCACTGTGTTTGTATATATTAATATATCTGTAACTATCTATCTAGATCTAAATTTTTATCTATCCATCCTACCATCATTCATTCATTCATCTGTCATACCAGACCACCATGTGTATGTATGTTAATATATCTAGATATATTTCCGTCTCTATCTAGATCTAGAATTTCATTCACCCATCTATCTATTCATCCTCCCATTTCTTCATCCATCCATCTATCCATCATTTGTTTTTATCTTTTCTTAATATAGTCTATAGGTATGTCTCCATTATTAAAATGAGAAGTCCTGAGTCAGAATCATCTTTACATCTCTAACATCTAGCACAGTCAGGCATAAAGCAGGATATAAATATGGGTTTTATCAATAAATGATTGATTTTTTTAAAAGACATATTTGTCATGGTTATCTGCATTTCATATTTACATTCTAAGATGAGGTTTCTTGTACAATGTTTTGTTGTCATTGCCTATGATCTCTTCCTTCAGATTTTAAAGCTAATTCTTTTTTAGTTTCCCTACCTCCATCCTATTACAGGCCCCATATCGCTATTACAGGCAGGATGAAATGGAAGATCTTTCTTCTTCCTCCAGTCTATTCCTCCTTTATTTCTCTTTTAAATTTTGGCAAAGTTCATCTTCATAGAATGTGTAGCAGTTTAACATTATTTATATTTATGTATTTATTCGTTTACTGTTGGTGTCTCCCTCCAAAATGTTAGTCCTCTGAAAATGAGCAACTGTTTTCTACTGTACCTGCAATAGAGGATATAATAAGTGGCAAAGCGGAAAGCATTATTTGCTTAATGCACACCCCCCTGCTGACCTATTCAGCAAAAATCAGAGACTTTTTGTTTATTTTTAAAAGTTTGAACTTTCCTATTTGACTTCCAGAGGTCTCTATCCCACCTATTAAACTACTAATTTTCCCTCTTTACCAGAATAAAAAAGACCTAGTAATAAAGCAGTATATTTTTAAAAGAGGACATTGTATATGAGACAATAAAAAAATAACAAGACTACTGTTTCTGTGGAGCAACTAGAAATACTTACTTTATCATAATTTACCAAGAAAGTGGTAAAAGTAAATGTACAGGTAGTGTTTGTATATACTCATAAATATAACATATATGTATATGTGTATACACACACACACACACACACATACACGGACAAAGATAAAAAAGAGACCAGTTATTTTAGGTAACTCTTGACTCCTTAGGAATTAATTATGAACAGTGTACAGCGTATGTTCTTTTCACTCAGCTTGCTTTTGGATACCATGATTTTGCTAATTTCACTGTCAATAAGGAAGAGAGGAAATTTAAATAGAACCTTTTAAAAGTAGATCATCATAGATCTATTTAAAAAGAAAATCAGTATTTAAATGGGACTTTTTGGAATAACAAGTATGTTCTAGTTACCTTAATTTATCCTGTCTGGTAGCTCAGGTAATATTGAATTACTTGTCTTGGAAAAAAAGTTTGAGGAAATGAACAATTGATTCGGTTTTATTGCATCAGCCTATATCATGCTTTACATGTATATTTTCCTTAAATCTCCTAACACCCTTCTGAATTCTGACAAAAAAATATTATTTTTTCCTTAATTCTACAGTGGCCAAGGCACTACAAGATATTCTTAGACCAACTCTAAAGATAAGAAAACTGAGATCCAAGTTTTTTTCATCATTTTAAATTGCTCCCCCTACTTTAAAGCTACTAAAATTTAGTACGGCCATAATATTCTCGGCTCTTAGGCTACAAAATAACATTTTAAAAATGAATTTTAATGACTACAGTACTTGTATAAAGACCAAGGAACAGAGACTGCCATTTCTGGATATTAAAATCCAGAAGATGGTTGAAATTTAGTGCTGAGGTGTTTTGGTATTAATTAATGGACAGGTACTAAGAAGTGGGTGACTTTATGGGGAGAATATACCTTTTTCTTTTCTTTTCTTCTAGCCGCGTGTGGTGGACTTCTTACCAAACTTAACGGCACCATAACCACCCCCGGCTGGCCCAAGGAGTATCCTCCTAATAAGAACTGTGTGTGGCAAGTGGTTGCACCAACCCAGTACAGAATTTCTGTGAAGTTTGAGTTTTTTGAATTGGAAGGCAATGAAGTAAGTGAACAATAACTGTAATTTTTAAAAATCATGTTTTGGAACTCCCTGAAGGCAAACTGTCAAATTAAAAAAAAAAAAAAAAAGAAACAGAAGAAGAAAAATAAAGATATAGTAAAGTACTATAGAGATTGTATTCTTTCTTTGTCCTACTGCTCATTTCTGCAACTGCTTATGAATCTTGTTGGCATTGGATGATAATTTAGACTCTTTCTGGAAGATTGAAGATTACCTAGAGGGAGTTTTTATTTAGTGTATTTAATATTTACCATTTTCTTGATTTATTAAATAACTATGGAGTGTTTAGGATCACCTTCATGTCACATAGACACTTCTAGAAAAAAATAACCAAAACCCTCTGGCTGAGTCATAACAAAAATATCATTTGGAAGAACATGGCATATTTTACTTATGGAAATGGGTATACTGTCATTATATACATAGCTTTTCATTATGAATGTGCTCATAGTTCACAAAGAAAGAAAGATTAATTTTTTTAACCTCAGTAAAAGATGTATTTATAGCTTACTCTACTAAAGGTACAGTTTCTGTCAGGTGATTACATTTAAACAAGTAAAATCATTTATTTGAAAATTCCTTTGTGCTAGTGCACACATACACATCAAAATCAAATAGAATGTCAAACCTGGAATGGGAACTTTTAGAAAAATGTCCTTTGTATGACTGGTCAACACTGGTTTAATTCCAGAGGAAAGATTATAAATGTTTGTTTTGTTTAATCTTCTGTACGCTCTCTTCTTTTTCTAACTTCCTTTGCATCCTTTCTCCGAACAATGTTTTTGATGTTTATTAAATGAACATGATTTTTATCCATCCATAAAATAAAATTAACCCACAAAAATTATTTTGTCTTTGATGTATGTCAGTTGGACACTTTTGTCTCTGATGTATTTCAGAGAACAGAAATGTAATGTATCTGTGCCACTGAAGCAATAATTGTTGGTAATATTTGTGGGTTTTATACCATAGTTTTGCTTTTGTGTGTTTATATTTGCTTCTTCCTTTCTTCCTTTTTTACTACTACTTTTCCTTCTTTCTTTTTTTTTTTTTTTTTTGAGACGGAGTCCCACTCTGTTGCCCAGGCTGGAGAGCAATGATGCTATCTTGGCTCACTGCAAACTTCGCCTCCCCGGCTCAAACAATTCTTCCTGCCTCAGCCTCCTGAATAGCTGGGGTTACAGGCATGCACCACCACACCCAGCTAATTTTTGTATTTAGTAGAGATTGGGTTTCACCATGTTGGCAAGGCCAGTCTTGAACTCCTGACCTCAAGTGGTCTGCCTGCCTCAGCCTTCCAAAGTGCTGGGATTACAGGCATCAGTCATAGCGCCTGACCTCTTTACTTTTAATTATTTTTTTTCCTCTTAATTCTACTTGTAGTAACCAAGGAAGTTTTAGCTTTTTACCTGTGGCTTTTGGGTAAAAAACAGGTAACTGACTTCTATGTTCCCTTAAAGAGAATTAAAGTTTGAAATGTGATGAACTTTTGCTGTGCAGAAGCCTTTTAGTTTCATTAGATCTCATTTGTCAATTTTGGCTTTTGTTGCCATTGCTTTTGGTGTTTTAGTCATGAAGTCCTTGCTCATGCCTATGTACTGAAAGGTATTGCCTAGGTTTTCTTCTAGGGTTTTTATGGTTTTAGGTCTAACATTTAAGTCTTTAATCCATCTTGAATTAATTTTTGTATAAGGTGTAAGGGAGGGATCCAGCTTCAGCTTTCTACATATGGCTAGTCAGTTTTCTCAGCACCATTTGTTAAATAGATAATCCTTTCCCCATTTCTTGTTTTTGTCAGGTTTGTCAAAGATCAGATGGTTGAAAATGTGTGGTATTATTTCTGAGGGCTCTGTTCTGTTCTATTGGTCTTTATCTCTGTTTTGGTACCAGTACCATGCTGCTTTGGTTACTGTAGCCTTGTAGTATGTAGTATAGTTTGAAGTCAGGTAGCATGATGCCTCCAGCTTTGTTCTTTTGGCTTAGGATTGTCTTGGCAATGTGGGCTCTTTTTTGGTTCCACATAAACTTTAAAGTAGTTTTTTCCAATTCTGTGAAGAAAGTCGTTGGTAGCTTGATGGGGATGGCGTTGAATCTATAAATTACCTTCGGCAGTATGGCCATTTTCATTATATTGATTCTTCCTATCCATGAGCATGGAATGTTCTTCCATTCGTCTGTGTCCTCTTTTGTTTTGTTGAGCAGTGGCTTATAGTTCTTCTTGAAAAGGACCTTCACATCCCTTGTAAGTTGGATTCCTAGGTATTTTATTCTCTTTGATGCTATTGTGAATGGGAGTTCCTTCATGATTTGGCTCTCTGTTTGTCTGGTACTGGTGTATAAGAATACTTGTGATTTTTGCACATTGATTTTGTTCCTGAGACTTTGCTGAAGTTGCTTATCAGCTTAAGGAGATTTGGGGTTGAGATGAAGGGGTTTTCTAAATATACAATCATGTCATCTGCAACAGGGACAATTTGACTTCCTCTTTTCCTCATTGAATACCCTTTATTTCTTTCTCCTGCCTGATTGCCCTGGTCAGAACTTCCAACATTATGTTGAATAGAAGTGGTGAGAGAGGGCATCCCTGTCTTGTGCCAGTTTTCAAAGGGAATGCTTCCAGTTTTTGCCCATTCAGTATGATATTGGCTGTGGGTTTCTCATAAATAGCTCTTATTATTTTGAGATACATCCCATCAATACCTAGTATATTCAGAGTTTTTAGCATGAAGGGCTGTTGAATTTTGTCGAAGGCCTTTTCTGTATTTATTGAGATAATCATGTGGTTTTTGTCTTTGGTTCTGTTTATATGATGGATTACGTTTATTGATTTGCTACCATCAGAGTGAACAGGCAACCTACAGAATGGGAGAAAATTTTTACAATCTACCCATCTGACAAAGGGCTAATATCCAGAATCTACAAAGAACTTAAAAATATTTACAAGAAAAAAATCAAAGAACCCCATCAAAAAGTGGGTGAAGGATATGAACAGACACTTCTCAAAAGAAGACATTTACGCAGCCAACAGACACGTGAAAAAATGCTCATCATCACTGGCCATCAGAGAAATGGAAATCAAAACCACAATGAGATAGCATCTCACTCCAGTTAGAATGGCGATCGTTAAAAAGTCAGGAAACAACAGGTGCTGGGGAGGATGTGGAGAAATAGAAATGCTTTTACACTGTTGATGGGGCTGTAAACTAGTTCAACCATTATGGAATACAGTGTGGTGATTCCTGAAGGGTCTAGAACTAGAAATACCATTTGACCCAGCTATCCCATTACTGGGTATATAGCCAAAGGAATATAAATCATGCTGCTATAAAGATACATGCACACGTATGTTTATTGTGGCACTATTCACAATAGCAAAGACTTGGAACTAACCCAAATGTCCATCAATAACAGGCTGGATTAAGAAAATGTGGCACATATACACCATGGAATACTATGCAGTCATAAAAAAGGATGAGTTCATGTCATTTGTAGGGGCATGGATGCAGCTGGAAACCATCATTCTCAGCAAGCTATTGCAAGAACAGAAAACCAAACACCGCATGTTCTCACTCATAGATGGGAACTGAACAATGAGAACACTTGGAAACAGGGTAGAGGACATCACACACAGGGGCCTGTTGTGGAGTGGGGGTAAAGGGGTGGGATAGCATTAGGAGATATACCTAATGTAAATAATGAGTTAATGGGTGCAGCACACCAACATGGCACATGTATACATACGTAACAAACCTGCAAGTTGTGCACATGTACCCTAGAACTTAAAGTATAATTTTAAAAAGTAAAAAAAAAAAAAAAAAAAAGGGAAAGGGATGAACTTACATATTTCAAGGAATTGTAGAATCTTGGAACTCAATGGGCCACTTGAGCTTCTTTTTAACATTATATGTAAGTTTTTTTAATGAGAAAGACTGCAATTTATCATTTTAACATACTTTATCCACATGAAATATCATTTTCTTTTAATAAGTAAAGAAAATAATTTTTATACTATTTTTAGAGAGGTTTTTTTTTGAGCTACACCTTTTGAAAATGGGAATGTCCTTACCAATTCTGTGATTTGATATGAACTTAGTGTTGAATGACATCTACTCCCATCATTTTTCCCTTAAGCTATTACTGTGTTAGGTGTGACATTTTGATTTATTAATTGATAGATATTTGTAATAAGTCTAGAGGTCTGCATTCAGGAGAAAACAGGGGAGATGGTTTTATATAACTAAGGTGTTGTGTTCTTTAAGCATTATTCTCATAGTCAGGGTCACCATTCATAGAAGGGCTCTTTACAAACTCTGTTCACATATTCTTGTGTTCTTTAATTTATAATGGTGCTATGGTGTAGAAAGCTGTTACAGAATTCTCTGTATTTTCATAGTTTGACAACTTAGCTATTTAAAATAAACGGCCTGAGCAAAAACTTGACTTACAGAATAATGGGTTAGGCCTAAAACATCATTATTTTATTCATTATATTGATATTGCAAAGGAAAGTCAATGGCAACATCTTTAGCCTTGGAAACAGTCCTTTATACTATGTTGGAACTCTCCAAACAAAAATTGCAATTGTAGCAAAGTCAGTAGAAAACTTATTTCATTTTCCCTAGCAGCATTTTGCTTATTTATCACCTAATTAATATCACAAGAACGAGTAATTTGAGTTGACATATTTCAAAGCACAGATCATGCCCCAGGGTTCAATCATATGCATTGTTAAACCTTGCTAATTACACATTTATGTAATAAGGTCATTCATGCAAGATTTGTTCTTGAACGTGTGCCCTGTTGAAACTTTGGAAAAGTGTATTATGGAAACATCTGTTAGTGGCCATAAAATTGCTTAAAAATACCTGGCATTCATTTAGCTTCTTCCATTTTGGTGTTGTTGGTATATTATATATAAATCAGAATGAGGCTACCTTATTTTAATATACATTCTTACCTCCTTTGCACTGAATAGCGTTCCTATGTGTTTGCAGTCCTGCAGCAGTCCTACCGAGTAACTTCACAGCACTCAGCAACAAACAGAAATTAAGAAATATCAGTCCTGTTAGTAAGTTTAAAAGCCAAATAATCTTTTTTATTATACATCAAGTATCCCTCTTTCTCTTTTAAAGTTACTAATGGTGCTGTTCTCATTAGAATGTGGTGTTTCTGGGAGACAGCACTGGACTAAGCCAAACTCCTTGTTGTTAATCACCACAGTGCCATGTATGTATGACAAGCATCATTTTGGACGAGCTGTATAAAAATCTCTGAACTTCAGTTTTCTCATCTCTACAATGGAAAGAGCTATTTCTATTGCTAGTAGTTGCGTGCTAGGATTACAGGAGTGAGCCACCGTGTCTGGTCTGATTTTTTTTCCTTACCTGTTAGTTCTAGTTTGACTACCATAAGAGTAAAATGGGAAAAACAAGATACATTTTTCTAAGATAAATGTCTATCATCTTGTACTCACACATCTGGCAACTGATAACGTTTTTTTCTAGGTTTGCAAATATGATTATGTGGAGATCTGGAGTGGTCTTTCCTCTGAGTCTAAATTGCATGGCAAATTCTGTGGCGCTGAAGTGCCTGAAGTGATCACATCCCAGTTCAACAATATGAGAATCGAATTCAAATCTGACAATACTGTGTCCAAGAAGGGCTTCAAAGCACATTTTTTCTCAGGTATAAGAATTCACATGTTGTATGTGTATATTTCAGATTTTCAATGTGCATTGGATTAAGTTGTATGTGATCTATTTTTCATCGTTTTCTGCAAATGCAACTTGAAGAAGAAGGCCTTACCATTTGACATAGGTTTAGTAATATTTTACTTAAAATTAGGATATTAATAAGAGGGGCCCTGATGAAATGTTGCCTGCAAACAATTAAATCTTACATAAAATCTAGTCAGATATTATAAAGGCTGGTACAAACAACACTTTTAATTATAGTAATATTTTTATATAGTGACTTTGCTTTTTATGGGTGGATGGAAATAATGATACAAGAGCTCCAACAAGGGGCAGATTTTTCAAAATAAGTTTTCTTTGTGTTTGGAAAATATCGTCTCATTTTAGCAACACTTTTATATCTTTTTATTTAGCAATGTATTTCTTTCTATTTTCATATATTTTCATTATTATTAAGCTAATATTAAAATTGTGCTTAGCCTCATCGTTATAGAAGTGGTTGCAATAAGAAACCTAGAAACACAGAAATTATAATGTTACTAAATATAATGTATTGTTAGCTGTATTTAATGGTTTGCACTTTTGTGTTCGGAATTTAACATTTAGTTTAAGCAACTCAAAGTAAAATTTCCTTCTTAAAGATCTGAAATTTTATAAAACTCCGCAGATTTTATGGAAATATATAAAAAAAAAACAAGAAATTTTTTCTCAATCTCAGTATCATACTTTATAAAAACATTATTTTGAAACTTCCCAAGCAGATAAAATTGTAACCAACCTTAGTATAGCAATCTATTCTGTCTTTGCAACTAGCAAGCAATTTAGAGCAACTGAATTCCAATTATGTTTTAATATTAGTAATTTGGATTGAGTTAATTCAAAGGCCATTTATTCTGGTCCTCATGTGTTTAAAATTAATGAGATTTACAATGTCCAGGGTTTGTTTGGGGTTTTCAGTGTAATTGAAGTTAATGGTTCACAAGCTCCATTGAGTTCCAAGTCACACAGAAAAGTGCTTCCAGAATACAATGGACCTCGACTCTCGTTTTCTCATTTCCTTCTTTATTCCCGGTTTAAATGACCTTTTACAAATGCCTCTTAGGTATTCATTTAAGTTTCATATTATTCAAAGTACAGTTTTAATATTTTAATGAAAATGAGACTTTTTAAGACTTCATTATTTTATAAATATTATGTGATTTATGAAGTTTAAGTGACCCAGCGTTTAGGTAGAGACAGGTTACTTATCTTAGCGCTATCTAAATATTTATTTTAAAAATTGAAATGATAAGGTAAATGAATTTTGTCATAATAATTGAAGTTACTAGTGAGTACTGTGTTCACTATTTGGGTGATGGGTTCGATAGAAACCCCAAACCCTAACATTGCACAATATTCTCATGTAACCTGCACACGTACCACATGAATCTAAAATAATTTTTAAAAATAATGTATTCAGGATCCTTTTTATGTTACTTTAGTCATATATTTAGTTTTAAATTGTTTTAAGAAAAGAAACATGCTACAAATACTGACTACAAAGTATGATTAAATTTAGTTACTCAGAAAATTTAAAATTTGCTTTCTGATATTTTTGGTAAGAAAAAAATTGCCAAATTATAAAAACAGATTATTCATGTCCTTAGAAACAGTACTGTTGAAATATAAAAGATGCTTCCTTAATTCTTTGAAATACAGCTCTGAAGGCTTGTGCAGAAGATGCTGTTCTCTACCACATGAGCATAATGGTCTTTATTCTTTATCTCTGTGGAACTGTGCTTTGTAAAATTAACTGAGCACCTTGGTAGTACTTGAGCCAATAACAGGTAACTTGCTGTAAATTATGTTCACTAATGCATACTTAAAACATGGATGATTGTATGAAATCATTTCATACAATCATCCATGTTTTAAGTATTTATCAATGCACTTAAAATACATATATATATAAATCAATTAACATGACAATAGTTTTCAAAGAGTCTAGCCTAAATTGTGTGATGGAGTATTAGTTAACTAAACTGAACAATGAAGTTCATGAAGAAATTAAACCCCAAAGTTTCATTTTATAATGTTATGTTCACATATTTATATGACAGATGAGGCAGCTGAGGAGTTAAGCTGCTCAGTGTCACAGAGCATTTAAACCTAGTATCTCTTGGTCCGAAGACCATTCTCTTAACCATAAGAACTGATCATGACCTTGGCAAATGGCATTAGTTCTTTTCCTTATGAGCTGGAAAACAACAGCAGATATAATTTTCACTTCTTTATTAGATTATTGTTTTGTAAAGTCCAAGACAATTATTATTAAGTATAAATTTTCAGGGTTCACTTTGTGAATCATTAAAAAGTCTTGGCTGTTTGTCAGATTGATGTTATTTAAAATACTGTGGTTCTGGATGAGTGATTAGATCTCTTTCACATTTAATTTCCTGGGAGTTTCTGTTAGCTGGAAAGATGTTTGCCCAGGAAAAGGGAAGGTTAAAAACATGTTTATAATAAATTGCTATTGTATTACCAAGAGATGGCAGAAAATAAGAGTTTAGGTGAATAAGTGTCCTCATTATGATGATCTTATGAAGTCATAATTTACAGAAGATTACCCATTTTAATTGATGTCTGTTCACATTGCAAATATTAGAGTTCTAATAATGCTTTCAGTGTGATAATATATAATCATATGTCAAAAGCCAAGTAATTCACTGTAACTACATTATTAGAAAGTAAGTATGCCAACTATAAAGATACTATACTTCACAAACAAAATCTAAGTTTTTTTAAATGTTAAAACTCACTATGGGGGGCTTTGACAAAGTGTGTTACTGGATTTATTGTCACAAATTCTAAAGAATGAAATTTATCATAGAAATCAAGAGTCATTAAAATGACTACTCCATTTGCCCCAGAAATCCCATTCATGGGACTCTTTCATCAAGAAATATCTCAAAATCTGGAAATAGAATTTCAAAATGATGTGATAGTGACAGAAATTTGGAGCTACCTAATATTGCGACAACAGGAAAATCATAAATAAGTTATGACAAATGCACTTTGTGGACTCTTCTGTGCTACAAAGATGGTTCAGCCATTCCATGGTGTAAAATGTTGTAGGTGGTAAAATGTTAATGGAAATCTAGGCATAAAACAGTGCCTGCACTGTCTATATAGCTAAGAATGCAGGTTGGAACAAACCTGAAATTTGCCATATGAAAATACCAAGAATGCTTGGTTAGGGTGGAAAGACGATGCATTATGGTTTTCTCTATTTTCTTCTCAGAGTTTTCTTTTAATTAAAATATAAAAATAAATTTAAAAGAAAAAAAAACTCCTATCATGTTTCCACCTATTACTGTTAGCCAAATATTTCTAGTTTGCAAACACTGCCTGATAGACACCTATTTCTTCATTAGTTAATAAATATTACTACAAGTTAATATTAATACAAGCGTATTGAATTGAGTTAAATTCCCAAATATTTTATTACAGGCAATCTAATAAAGATGTTAATATATTATATACATTAATCAAGAGATATTTTATAAACACATAGTCTAAAATGGTTATGTTTATAGCCAGTGTTCTAAAAATTTCAGAAGTAGTTGTGGCCTTATGAAACCTTAGGCCGGGCGCGGTGGCTCAAGCCTGTAATCCCAGCACTTTGGGAGGCCTAGACGGGCGGATCATGAGGTCAGGAGATCGAGACCATCCTGGCTAACACCGTGAAACCCCATCTCTACTAAAAAATACAAAAAACTAGCCGGGCGAGGTGGCGGGCGCCTGTAGTCCCAGCTACTCGGGAGACTGAGGCAAGAGAATGGCGTGAACCCGGGAGGCGGAGCTTGCAGTGAGCGGAGATCCGGCCACTGCACTCCAGCCTGGGCGACAGAGCCAGACTCCGTCTCAAAAAAAAAAAAAAAAAAAAAAAAAAAGAAAGA
Source organism: Piliocolobus tephrosceles (assembly GCF_002776525.5). Classification (NCBI taxonomy): domain Eukaryota; kingdom Metazoa; phylum Chordata; class Mammalia; order Primates; family Cercopithecidae; genus Piliocolobus; species Piliocolobus tephrosceles. The sequence goes on along the minus strand of NC_045436.1, from coordinate 23,526,580 downwards.
AACCTTAACACAGAATATAACATGTTCAGCTATTTGTTCCACATTCTTTTTCCAAGAACTTCTAAGAATTTTCAAGGAACTCAGTAATAGTAAAAAATAATATTTGGTAATAAGTGATTCTATAGTATTTGGAAAAGAAAGCTATTAAAAATAAAACTCTAGCTTTCTTTCAGTTAAGTGATACATCAGGAAAAAGACAAATATATTTAAGTTTTAACATACAATGAAATAATATATTTATAGTATTATTTTCAACATATCATTGTCTAATAAAATAATTGCATAAGAGATTTTAGCTTTCCTTGCACATAGCCTCAGATTTTTTAAACAAACACTTTTTAGATTTAAGAAATAACATTGAAGGAATGTCTCTAAGAACTTTTTAGCAGAATAATTCACATCACTTCCATGCTCATAAAATTAAGAAACTCTCATCTATCAATTCTGACTAAATATCATAAATAAGTCATAAAAATGCCATAGCTTAAAAATTAAGAAGTCATTGGATTTTATAGCAAAATAATTTATAAGCTGCTTTGTAAAAATCAGTGTAATATGCTACACTTATTCCGGGATATATTTAAAGAGCAATACAATGAAGTAATATTAAAGCAAATAAAGAAATTAGGAAGCCAACATAAGACCATTTGAACATTATATAGAATTATGTGTGGCTTTATTTATTTCAAGTAATTCAGAATATAGTGGCATCGACATTTTCTAGAAGATATATGGTCCAACGATAGCTTGGTGTTATTTTCTTGGACTAAATGAGATTTGTTACTAGATTAACCATAATGATTTAGTTTATATGATAGTAAAACCAAACTTAATTTTATATGACATATTTGAGCACAAGTCTGCAAGTCTGCATAGGTATACACGATGCAATTTACTTAATTTTAAGTGAGGAAGCAAAGCTAGGAATATTATGCTCAGAAGAGTTTCTTTTCTTTAAATGAGTTAAGCATAACAGAAATATTAGTAGGACTTTATACCTGAAAAAATTAGCACATTTGGGAACTTGACATCTTTTAAAATTTTAATTATAGCATTTATTCTTTGGAAATAATATTTGACAATGACTTCAGGCAATGAGAGTTGAGCATAGGCATTTTGCCTTTTATAGGCAACCCTCTATTAATGAAAAGATTCAGTTATGACTCTGCAATTCTGAGAGCAGAAAATGTGAAGAATAGTGGCAGTCTCCCTCGGGGAAAAATCTATTAGGAATGTGATCTAACTATTGCTGATAAGCCTAGGGACTTGCTCAAGGACAGAAATGGACTAAAACTCATTTTCCGACTCCCAGTTCATCTGTCTGTAACAAATGGAGGAGTCACTTAAAATCATGTGTGCATTGCAATCTTTCTAGCTCTAAATTCAAGTAATTTCAATTGACATGCTCCTCATCTTATCTTCCTGTCAGTGTGTCTCGATATTTGTAAGTGTCCTTCTTGTCCACTGTTTCTCTCATGGAATGGTTGTTGATATTTGCAGATGAAATTCGACATGATACTACTCTAACAAAATTTTAAGGTGATTACACACAGTAACACAACTTTCTTGTATGATTTTTGAATCCTGCTTCCAATCATTAATGAAATTTAAATATTTGCATGTTTATGGAAACAGAAAATTGTCTCTGTTGTAGCTTTCCTAGTGTTTATTGGTGCTTTTTTGTAGGTGATTATTTACTGGATAGTTTTATGTTGGGCCTGTGTGTGCTGTGCATGTGTCCATTTATTTCAGATCCTGAACATTTAATTTGAGAATACCTGCTCTTGTATGTTTCTGTTCTGTTGCTTGGACAATTGACTTCTTTTTCCTACAGATAAGGAAGCTTTCTGCAAAGAGAAAATTTTTATTTTTGAATCTTGCAAGAACTTGATACAGGTTGCAACTTCAGTTCCATCCAGTATGTATCATTCATAGACTGATGACCTCTGATAGTCTCAGACGTTCGCTGCAGGCCTCTGATGGAAGAATACCCCCTTCCTTTTTCCTAATGATGGGCCTTTTCTTTACCTTACATGAAGGAATGGAAAGTAGACATGTCTATTCCAGAGAAGGGGGCTAATTTCCATCTGCAGAAAATAAATGCTTTTATTTCTCCTCAATAAAACATTTATTTCTAGCACTAAGAAAAACACTTTTTTCTGTATTTTGTGTCTAGTATATGAAAATACCAGAAAATTTCAAATGAATTATTGATAGAAATTTCAGTTATTGAATGTGTTACGCAGACATGATGAGAAATGTTTAAATGTCTCTCCTCCTCCCTTTTTTCTTTCCTTGGATTTGTATTCCTCAAAACAGAGTTTTTGTCCTAAGAGGAGAAATGGAAAGTGAAAACAGAAGTTAATTATGTTTGCTAATAGCTTTTTTCCAAGTTTGATGGCCTTTCATAAATAAGAAATCTATGATATATTTGCAGAACTTATCTTGTATGAAGTTACCATTTCTCATCAACATAAGAAATCCAAAATTGCATTCACTTTAATTAGAATACTCTATTAACTCCTGTTCAAACAAGTGATTTTAAAATAACCACACCATATTTACTACCCCGCAGATGAATTAAAATATTTTTCAAAATATAGTGCAAAATACCAAAATATTTTTAGTCTGCATGATGTAAAACATCTGGATAATTTTAAGTATTCCAATGATTTCCTGAAATTTTCTCTTTTCATATGACTATTTGACACATGGAGGTACAGTTTTATATGCTACTTTTCAGGACATAATAACTTTCTTCTGTTGCCTTTAGATGCTATTTTGATTGGTTCAGTTTTGAATTTTAGATAAAATTTAGACTAATTCATAGTATATTCTAGCTGCCTAACTGATAACTTTTCATTTTCATGCAACCTTAAATTAAATTATGCTATATCAGATGTGCGAATGAAGGCAGGAAACTCTGATAAATTGGGAAAGTAAAAAATAACAGATACTTAGAGAATAATGACTATATAAATAGTAACTCTTCTTTTACCCTGTCTTATACGTGTTCTCTTTCATCTTTTTCCTCTTCTTTCTTTTCTTCTTCCTCTTGCTCCTCCTCCTCCTCTGCTTTCTCTTCTTCCAAAAATTATTCTGAAATTATTATTATTATTATTTTTAGCACAGCAAGAGTATTAGTGGTTGGCTACAAAATCATGGAAATATAATTGGTTTCATTTTGTATTTTATCTCTCTTTAGTTACTATTACTATAGGTCAGTTTATTTTTTAACAGATCTTGAAATTAATTATACTCCAAAATATGAGCAATATGACCTTTCCACTAGAATGAAGTTTGGATTTTGGGATATTTTATGTTTTGGAATTCTTTTTATTATAAAATGACTGGATTTAAACACAGCAATAATGCATGTGTTATTGAATAACACTTGTGTTCACCTTTGTATTTTAACATTTTTGTATCTTTCATGCATGGCAATCCAAATAGGTACCAATAAAAGGGTGATTCAGGCCATCTCTGCCTCTTCACTGTTTGTCTCTGAGCAGTTCATCTGTTTATCAGTCAATTGCAAATGTGAACTAATTTTCTCTAAGCTACTTTGCATACAGTTGTTAGGTTTCCAAGCTACTCTCAGAAGCCTGGTTGACCCAGGGTACAACTAAAGTTCACTCTATCAGGTCTTATATTAAGTATACAAAACCATAATTATATAAACATTTTCAAAGGAAATATGTGTCTATTTCAGAATAATTCTGTCACCAGCATTTTCTTAATTGGTTCTTCCATTTAGCAGAGATAAATTCTACATTCACTCATAAGGAAGCATTATTCTGAAGCTTCGTAAGGTAAAGAGCCTCTGGAAAGTAAGAGTGAAAAACAAATTTAAGCAATTCATTGGTTAACCATCTGCATTAGAAAATGCAGGCAGCTGATACCATGGTGGTGGGAAGTATGGTTTACTGTCCACCCATTCTGTAGAAGTCATTTATAATTCATAAACTGTAATTCTCACGGTCGATGCAGCTAATGGAATCAAGAGTTCAAAATTATGTTAAATTTCTCTAAAATTGATTCTACATATCTAATTTTCTATGAACTGCTGCTTTTTTCTACATTTCAGTGTTTGATGCTCTTTCACAGAATAATTTTCTTTGTTCTGCTTTTATTTTGTTTTGCTTTTGGCTTATTCTCCATAGTAAGTGTTGAAAGAATAATGGAAGTGTCAAGGATAGGTGGAGAACACATAACTCACAAATATACTAATTATGATATAGTATTTAAAAACTGAGATTGCCTGTGTGTATTTAAAATATTCAGATAGTGCCAATGCATTCATATCGCCTGTAAGCATATGTGTCGTGTAATCAATCTTCAAATGTGACAAAATAGATGCACCTTTAAAAATTACCATCAGATTCTTTGATAAAAATACCTTCCCTATACATTTTTCCATGGAATGAATATAGATTTGATAAAAAAGCAAAAATAGTATAATTTCTATGCCACCAAGAGCTTGCCAGTGCTCACTAGCAAAATCAGCTGAGAGTGTCCAATTTGAATTCAGCCTAACTCCTCATAGGATGTAACTCGTCCTTTTCATTCTCTATGTGTGAGAGTGATGAAAGTCTGAGTGACGTGCCATCATGAATGTGTGTTAGGAACAATCTGCCAGTTTTGATGTTAATGGACAGGCCAGCTATGGAATGACAGCTGAGTGACATGAGTGATAGTTGATGCCTCACCGAATTGACTGCCTGTTAATCTAATTTGGCTTTTTTCCTTGTAGTGAATTTGTTAGCTATTTTGGGGGGCTCATATTTCCTAGTCTAATCTTTACCTTACTTCTAGCACACTAAAAGCCCTTTTAGGGGATGACTTATTAATAAACTTGTCTGCCAGAGTATATTTGTTTAAAATATATAAATTTCATTTCTTCTGTAGAATAGTTTAATTATGCTTTTTTTCTGCTTAGAATGCTATGAAATATCCAAATTCATTAATGCTAAGCATAACTGCAGAGTTAATGGGGAAAAAAAAATCAACTACAGTAATTATACTGAGTGATTTTTTTAAGTGATTACATACAAATCTCGGAAACTTGTTTAGCCTCTGTCTGTATACCATGGTTAATATATTGAAAGATATCCCTCTACTTAAATGCTATTTCTTGCCCCTATCCAACTATGCACAATTTTCAATTTATTTTTTAAAATTAGCAGTAAATGTTTAGGGTTAATGTGAAAAAAAGATCTACTGATTTCCTCTTTCTCCTACCTAAAACTTCTACTCCAGCATAGGAATAAAAGAGGGTTACAAGTTATTATTGTAGTACTAATGGTCTTGGAAACTTGATTCATGGTATGAGGCTACAAGCTAAACAAGGAAAGGGTACAACTAAGAGATCCTACATTTTTGTTTGTTTTATGTTGGGAATAGGAGAAACCATGACTTAGTTTACCCTTTGGCAGTGTTAACCACAACTAAATGACTCCCTTTGATATCCTTTGTTTTTAAAGTTACTTACTAAACCATGGGATTGATCTCTTTGCTAGACAAAGACGAATGCTCTAAGGATAATGGTGGATGTCAGCACGAATGTGTCAACACGATGGGGAGCTACATGTGTCAGTGCCGTAATGGATTTGTGCTGCATGAAAATAAACATGATTGCAAAGAAGGTATGGAAAGGAATACACTTATCTTGACAAAATGTAGAATTGCATGTGGTTTGGATAAAGCCCTGCTTCCAAGTAGAGTTAATCATTTCAATGAGTGATCTCATGGTGGGCCACCCAAATGTCAAAAAACAAAATTCTGTGTAATGTTCAAAGATCCAAGGCAAATGACTGGATCTGTACTTTGCATATAGGTGGCATTAGAGTGGCTTTGTATAACAGACATAGTAGCTGCTAGGATACGATCTGGTAGCCAGAAAAGCACCACATTCTCCCCAGGTCTTTGTGGAACAGACCTTATAACAGCATGCATAGTTAAACTTAACTTCTGCTAAATGTTTTGCATTTGATGTAATACTCCTCCCAAAAATATCTTGCATATCTTGTGCATGTGCTACATAAGTGATGTCCCTTTAAATACCAAGAGTGTCAAACTCAAATGCCTACCAAAGGGAAGACATTTGAAAATGGTAGACACTGTGTCATTTAAAGTTTGAAGTCATGGTGTTGGTCCAGAAAAGCTTAATAGTAGCACAATCATACCCTACCAGATTTTGTCCCCAAGGCCTTACAAAATTCCACAACTTTTTAAAAGTAGTAATCTGAATCCCCTTAGCCACTATGAACTAGACGAGAACAATAAATAGTTATTCAGCTCTTATTTCTTCCTTTGACAGTCTGTTCCCGAATTTTCTACTTAAGTTGGATTTATGCATGTTTTGAGAGGAGAATTACTAAGGCAAATTTTATAACTTTAGTCACCATATGTACATTGGAAGGTACCTGACTCTAACCACAGTTAGATAAGAATGTTTTGTGTAAACATTGGAATAATAGAGAATATCCTGAGTTGACCCTTGTTCCATTCAGCTCCTTTGAAATATGGTTACATGTCAAGGATTTCCTTTTTTTCATTGAGCTAATGACATTGTGCAGAATCATATACAAGCAAGAATTTTTCTTTCTCTACTTTCATGTATAAGTATAATATCTGTAACTTGGTAAGATATGATATGCTATTAAATCAATAGATTAAGAAATAGGCCCAGGTTTTTGTGGGTTTTGGGAGTTTTCGCTTTTGTTTTTATTTTGAAACAGGGTCTCCCTCTGTTGCCAAGGCTGAAGTGCAGTGGGGTGATCTCAACTGATTGCAGCCTCGACCTCCCAGGCTTAAGCAATTCTCCCACCTCAGTCTCCCAAGTAACTGGCACTACAGGTGCACACCACCATGCCTGGCTAATTTTTTGTATTTTTTGTAGAGATGGGTTTTCACCATGTTGCTCAGGCTGGTCTTGAACTCCTGAGCTCAAGCAATCCACCTGCCACGGCCTCCCAAAGTGCTGGAATTGCAGGCATGAGCCACTGCACTTGGCCCAGGTTTTTGTTTTTCATTTTGCAGACATTGAAGGTAATTCAGAGAAAAAAAACAAGACAGCTTTTATAGATTATAGATTATACATGTAGCCTGTGGATCACAGGTAGCAAATGTGTCTCTGTTCATTACATAAATGATATAGGAAACTTCATTATAGATAAAACAACATGCAGACGCACCTTAATAAACTTGTCCTATTGCCAGGAAAGAGGTTGGATCATCTCTTACCTTCACTATAGTACATGCTCCTTGTACACTTTAGCAACGAGCCTCTCAACCTAGTCTCAGTGTCATTGCCACATCCTGCAGAGATCACATTTCACATTGCGAGGCCGAGACAGGGACGATGAAATTTAGAAAACCCTTGTCATGACTGGATCCAAACTTTCAAGGCTATGTCTTGCTACCATAATCATAGATTATCAGACAGGAACTGATTTACCTTCCACTTTATTGTAATCTTCTGTTGCAAATACAAATCTCTCTATGGAAACCTAGCACAATTAAGGTGAAGGTCTAGTATGAATGATTGCAGCAGTGGGGGCAGCAGCAACTACAGTAAGTGCACTAACTAACGTTGGGCATGGTACCCTTGCCGTGTGGCCCCAAAGGGTATAACAGGTGTGTTTTCCATTGAATAAAGTATTACACCAAATGTATTGCTCAGGAAATTTTAGAAAGTTATTTGTATTTTAGAACAGGATACACAACACATAACAAATAATCCCAGTCTAAACAAGGATGCATGTTATAGAATTTCCTAAATTATATAGAAAGAACACAGCTTGAGGATATTAAGTGTTTTTGAAATTTAACATTAACCATGTGGAAAGATCTTGTCTAAAATGAGCTTATTTTAATTGTAAAAAAAAAAAAAAACCCTTAAATGATTATACTGATTGAATGAGGTATCCTTTGAAGTTCAGAAGCATCTCCAGGGCTAGTAGCTGTTCATTTATTTTTCCTCTTAGTGCTTCCATTTGCTTTGATAAAGTTAGGGCTAATTTATTTTAGAAGCTAAAATTATGATACAGGTATTCAAGTGTATATTTAACTAAGGGAGAGAGAAAATGTAAATACGTGATTCAAAAGGTGCCTTCATGATGTTAATTGGCTGTAAATGATGCTTCTTTTAATAGGAAAAAAATTGCAAATGGCATAGTCCAATGATGTTTGTTTGCGACATTGGATTAAATACACCCAGTGTTGATATTCTCGACTGTCAATATATGTTGCACTGTTAAAGTCTGAGCCACAGACCCATCAGTTTAAAATAAAAGTTCATTTTATTTTAGGCATTTATCTGATTTATGGTAAATACTTCATTTCATGTGAGGCAGACAACAAACAGTGGCTGATTATGCTCAGCAACAGATTTCCCAGAGCAGATGAATATGATAACCGACACGGAAGTGATAATTAGCTGGTATTCAGGAAAATCTTTCAGCAGGGCAGTGGGCAAATAGGCTGCTTGCTTTCTGCCTCAAACCGGGGCTGGATTGCCACACTGTCTGATATTATGGTTATTGGTGCAGCTGAGTGTGAACAGAAGATCCACAGTCCAAGTGGCCTCATCACCAGTCCCAACTGGCCAGACAAGTACCCAAGCAGGAAAGAATGCACTTGGGAGATCAGCGCCACTCCCGGCCACCGAGTCAAATTAGTAAGTGAGCACATCCTTTTACTTTCCATTAAGCTGACTGCCCTTGTCTTTCATTACAAGCACTAGGAAATAACATGGAGGTTTATCTAATTGAATTGAATCATAGGCATCTGGAAAAGATTTTTTGTCTCGTGCTTTCCTCCTTACACTAAAATCCTTGACTTGCTAAATCAAGGTGACTGCCACGTTGTTCTCCTCTAGTGTTTCTTATTCTGGATGTTTTATAAGGCATTACCAAAGTTGCTGCAAAACAGTAGTCTTTATTTCCTAATATATTACTGGTAATTATATTTTCAAATTTGGAAAATAAATGAAGAAACAAAAAAATCAGAAATTTGCCAGAAAGCACAGAATAATAATTCACTTAAACCCAGCATAGCACATTCTACTGGCTATACCAATTCCATATACATGTGTATTTTTCATAATATAATCAATTTTGTCTTGTGGTATACAGAATATTATTTTCACATGATATATTGCCCTCTGTACAAAGATACTGATTTCCTTAGATTTTGCCCACATTTTATTCGGCATGAGTAATTCAAATATGAGTATAATGTCTCATCTCTCTTGCATTCTTCGCATTTTGCATTCTGGCCTGGTCATAAATAATAACCTGATAATGAATGTTAAATTTCATTATAGGCCACAGAGTGTTTGAAGAGTATAATCTAAAGAAATAAAATTATAGAAATGTAGAAATGTTAACAATTTCCTGCAATATGTTGTTTTTAGAAGCAAAAGGCAGTGCCAACTAACAAGACTCAGGAAAGAGCCCAGCAGGCACTATAATGACAAAAATTGTCTGAGGAGTGAGGCTACCAGTCCAAGGTAGCTCACTAGATGAGTCCAATCATACGTTTAATTTTTAAATTTCTTGTTTTGACTCTTTCCTCAGTGAATATTATTGGCCAATAAAAAAGCCTTATTTATATACAACGTTATAATAAAATCAGAGACAGTTGCCAAGAAATTCATATTCTTAGTATGGAGGTCCTTCCAATCTCCATAGTTGTAAGTCACTTCCCAGACAGAGATATCAGTTCATTTCAGCCACACTGTTGAAGGGTACTAAATGCTGAAATGACAGCAGTAGAGGAACTCAACTGCTCTCCAGTCCTGTCCAAGGTCCTGATTGAGAGGATGATTCCCTGAACCTTATGGTAACTTCCTGAGCCTTATGGGCTGAAATATAGAGGCTGCATTTTTTTAAGGAGTTCATTTTCTTAAGAGAGCTGGAAAAACTGATTTTCATGAAGACATTTCTTTGTCTCAATCTAAATTTTTGTTGGATATCATAATTCTTCTTTCTGAAGAACTCATTTTTATATTTTGTATAAAGTATGTACATTAACAGTTTTGAAAGCTGTTTTCATTGCATATAGAATTCTAGGATGACAGTTTTCTTTCTCCATCTTGAATGATTCCATTTTTTTCTGGCTTACATAGTTTTCTGTACTTCTTTGGTAAATCTTATCATTATATCATAAATCATGATTATTTTTTCTATGGCTGCCTTCAAAATTTTCTTTTTATCAGCAATTTGAATATAATGTATGCAGGTGTATGTGTTTATGTGTGTGTATGTTTCTGTTTAATAATTTTTTGGTATTTTTCCTTCTCAGGATTATCTGAATTTCTTGCATCTGTATTGTGGGGTCTGTCATTAATTTTTGAAAATTCTCAATTGTTATTTTTTTGTATAATTCTTCTGTGCCATTGTCACTCTTCTGGGATTCAAATTACTTATGGGCTAGATTGTTTGCTGTTATTCCTCAACTCTTGGATGTTTGGTTCATTTTTTGCCCTTCTTTCTGAGTTTAAGTTTCAGTAATTTCTACTGACCTATCTTCAAATTCAGTAATTATTTCTTCAGCTGTCTTGAATCTACTGATAAATTTGTCAAAAGCATTCTTTATCTCTATTACCATGTTCTTTATTTCTAGCATTTGCATTTCACTTATTATAGTTTCCAGTTGTGTTAGTCTGTTTGGGATGCCATAACAGATTATCATAGACTTACAGCTTAAACGACAGAAATTTATTTTCTCATAGTTCTGGAGGCTAGAAGTCCAAGATTAAGTTGTACTTAACAAGCGTTATTGTCTGGTGAGGTGAGGCCTCTCTTTCTGGCTTGTATATGGCCTCCACCTCACTGTATACTCACACGGCCTTTTCTCTGTGTATTCACAGAGAGAGACAGAGCTCCAGTGTCTCTTACCTCCCTAAACATATCACGTTGGGGGTTAGGACTTCAACATTAATTTGAGAAAAACACAATTTAATCCATAACACCGTGTATCTGCTGAAATCTCCCATCTGTTCTTGCATATTCTCTGCATCTTCACTAGGATCTTTAACTTATCAATGTTAAATTTGTAGTTCCTCTAAATTCCATTTGATATAAACATAGGGGCCATGTGCTCAGGTCTATTCTGTTGATTGTTTTGTCTCTTAGCAGTGTTTGATTTTTCTTGTCTTTTGTGTCTCATTTTTTTTTTTATTAAAATAAGACATTATGTGTGCAATAGTAGAGATTTTATGTCTGGAAACGGATGCATCTCTTGTGTTAGCTTATTAGTGTATTTGTGTGTATGAAGAAGGGTGTTAGGTGGATCTAATTAAGCCAAGATTGGATTTTCTTGTTCTATTATCATCTTCATTGCACCACTGGCTTCAAATTCCTTTTTCTTCAGGTGGAGGCTGGGATTTAAGAGGTGTTTTCTCAATGCTTCTATTTCACCCATACCTTCTCTGTTCAGCCCCAGCGCAAATATTGTTCCTCTCCACCCTTTTTTGTCTTTATCAGTGATAGATGGCAGTTGCTTGTTACTTGGTGCTTGCTAGTCTGGTGGTGAAGGCAAGGGGTTCTTTATTATTTCAGTACAGACTCCACCTTAGGCAGGCCCTGCATGTTCGGGTCTTGGTGTTGAGTTTTCTCAGTGATCCTTTTTCTTCTCTTCATGGCAGTGAAACTCTGTCTATATATCTTATGAGTCTTCCTTGGGAGAGAGTTTCTTTTCAGTCTCCTAGTGGTAGAAGATCTCTAATGTTACTGGTATTTGATCCGGAATCCAGGACTTCCCCTAGGGGTAGTAGGGTTTGGTTTGGGTTTTATTTTGTTTTGTCTGTTTTGTTTTGACATTTCCTCTGCCTGCAGTGGCTCTGTACCTTTGTCGTAGGGATGGCAGGGTTTTCTACTTCTCCTTCAGAGGCTTAAGGCTGTGTTTTCTGAAGAAGAAATACGATGAGGCTTCAGACTTTTCTCATGGCAGTGACCACGTCCCTTTCTCAAGCCTGAAACACAAAGGAAGACACTCACCCACCTCCTGCTTTTTCCACAAATGTTCTTGTGAGCAGGAGATGGAGGTCCATGGAAAAGGATCTGCAAGTGTGTCCAAGCTCCCCTCATGTCTGTAGTTTCCTCTTCCCCTCATCCACAAGTGACCTTCACCAACCCATCACCAATTTTATCAGAATGATTTTCAGCTGGCTGTATGATACCAACATCTCTTCCTCTTGTAGTCTGCCACTATCACATCTTTCCTGGGAAGGGCCTGACATTCAGTAGACTTCAGATTACCGTGATTTCCATACTTTGGTGTGGTCAACCCATGTCGTGACTTTTTTTTTTTTTACACTTTACATCATGGCTTTTTCTTGTTGTCAGGGTAGAAGCAAAACTAGTTCCAGCTTTCTATATCCAAGGGGAAGTAGAACTCCTAATATACCCCGGTTTTAAACATAGCAATACTCAATCCATTCTCAATTATATATCTTTCAGCTTGAAACATCCCATCTAACTCTAGGGCAATCTGTTCCTTCACAAATTGCAGGATTTATTTTTCTTGCCAATATTCAACTTGAGAATTAGGACATAAAGCATGTCTGTTCACCCATGATCATACCTGCTGGTATCCTAAGAAGGTGATATTCAGAAGCAAAATGAGAGTTTTAACGCAAGTATTAAACTTTATTTTAGGAATTGGAATTTGTGTTTTCTGTGGAAGTAGTTACAGTGTAAGCCAGGTTTTCTCAAATGCTAGCATGTGTCAGAATTACCTGGAAGGCTTGTGAAGACACACATTGCTGCCACACCAGAACTTCTGATTCATAGCATAATATTGATTGCCACCATCCTATCCCATGTATCATGTTCATATAAAACCCGACTCTCAATAGCATCCTAAGAGCCAGGGTTAGTAGAACGTGTATCACAACAGATTAGCCACCCACTCCAAGTAACATTTTGATTCTATATTTTTTAACTCTTGCCATTTTCACATTATAATTGCTTTTGTTTCCCCGATTGCCTTTCTGCATGTAATGTAACTGTTACCTAGTGTTATCTACTTTAAAACTGAAATCACTATTATTGCAGATATCAGCCAATAGTCATTTAGTGAACAATACTTTATAATAACAGTTCAAACCATTCAATCACTGACCCATGTACTTTGACATTTATAATACAAGAAATTTCATCAAGATGTTACAATGTGTAAAATAAAATCATTTTGCCTGATTTCTTTAGGATCTTTAAATTTTTTTGTTTTTGTTTTGTTTTGTTTTTTGGAGATGGAGTCTTGCTCTGTCACCCAGGCTGGAGTGCAATGGTGCAATCTCGGCTCACTGCAACCTCCACCTCCGGGGTTCAAGCAATTATCCTGCCTCAGCCTTCCGAATAGCTGGAATTACAGGCGCCTGTCACCACACCTGGCTAATTTTTGTATTTTTGTAGAGACGGGGTTTTGCCATGTTGGCCAGGCTGGTCTCGAACTCCTGACCTCAGGAAATCTGCCCCCCTTAACCTCCCAAAGTGCTGAGATTACAGGAGTGAACCACCATGCCTGGATAGATCTTTAATTTTTGTGGAAGAATTTCAGCCAAAACTGAAATTTAAAAAATGAGTTCAATGAAACTTGAACAATTATGAAATATTTTAATCCTCTTAGGTCAAGAGCTCCTAGTAGATACTTGGTTACCAACTGGCTTCATTATGGGCAAGGGCTGGGATGAAAGGCAAAGAAAACATTTGGGTCCTTATGTTTACAGTGGAGCTTTCTTCACAATTCATGGATTGATATTCCTTTTTCTATAGGCAGGGTGGGAAAATAAGAAAGAAAGAATTTTTTTTCTTTTTTCAATTTATGTTTTCTAATTGACAGATAAAATTGCATGTATTTACCATGTACAATGTGATATGTTGAAGTACATGTACATTGTTTAATAACTAAATTTAGCTAATTAATATATATATTATTCATCTTATGATCATATTTGTGGGGAAAAAACACTTAACATTCACTGTCTTAGCATTTTTTAAGAGTATAATGTATTATTAACTGTAAGTCACCATGTTGTATGATAGTTCTATTGAATTTATTCCTTCCATCTAACTGAAACTTTGTATTTTTTACTTAAATCTACTCAACCCTTTCCCATCTCAACCACCCTAGCCTTTGGTCAACACCATTCAACTCTGCTTCTTTAAGTTTCATCATTTTAGATTCCACATATAAGTGTGACCATGTAGTATTTATCTTTCTGTGCCTGGCTTATTTAACTTAACATAATGTCTTGCGGGTTCACCCAATTTGCTACAAATGACAAGGTTTCCTTCATTTAGTGACTGAATAGTACTCCGCTGTGTATATATACCACATTTTGTAATCCATTCATCCACTGATGGACACTTAGGTTCATTCCATATCTTGGCTATTGTGAGTAGCGCTGTAGTGAACATGGGAGCAACAGACATTCCTTCAACATACTGATTTCATTTATTTTTGATATAAACTCAGTAGTCGTGAAATTGCTGGATCATAGGGTAATTCTATTTTTAACTTTTCAAATGGCTGTACTAATTTACATTCCCAACAACAGTATGCAAGGATTCCCTTTTTTCCACATCCTTACCAACACTTGTTATCTTCTGTGTTTATGATAATAGTCACTCTAGCAGGTGTGGGGTGATATCTCATTTTGGTTTTGATTTGCATTTTCTTGATGGTTAGTGATATTGAGCATTTTTTTCAAATACCTCTTGGTCATTTGTGTCTTTTCTTTTGAGGAATGTCTATTCAAGCCCTTTGTCCATAAATAGGTTTATTTGTTTCCTCGCTATTGAGTTGTTTGAATTCCTTTTATATTTTGGATATTAGCTTGGTATCAGATGTATGGTTCATAAATATTTTCTCCCATTCTGTAGGTTGTCTTTCCACTCTGTTGATTGCTCCCTTTCCTGTACAGAAGCTTTTTTAGTTTGATGTAATCTCATTGTCTATTTTTGCTTTCCTTGTCTGTGGTTTTGGGGTGAAATCCAAAAAGTCATTGCCCAGACCAATGTCATGGAACTTATCCCTATGTTTTCCTCTAGTAGTTTTCATAGTTTTGAATCTTATATTTACATCTTTAATTCATTTAGAATTGATTTTTCAATGTAGTGTGATATATGGGTCTAATGTCATTCTTCTGCGTTTGAATATCCAGTTTTCCCAACACGATAAGAGGAGACTCTCCTTTCCCTATTGTGTGTTCTTGGCATCTTTGTCAAAAATCAGTTGGCTGTAAATGTGTGGATTTATTTCTGGGCTCACTATTCTGTTTTGTCAGTTTATGTGCCTGTTTTTATGCCAGTATTATGCTGTTTTGGTTACAATAGCTTTGTAGTATATTTTGCGGTCAGGTAGTAGGATGATTCTAACTTTGGTTTTTTTGTTTTTCAGTTTTTGTTTTGTTCAAGATTGTTTTGGCTATGCAGTCTTTTTGTGGTTCCATACACATTTTAGTGTTTTCTATTTTTCTGTTCCTTTGAAAAAAATGTTATTTGTGTTTTGTTTCATCAATGTTTTATAGTTTTCAGTGTAGAGATTTCTACTTACTGCGTTAAGTTTATTTCAAGGTATTATAATCTTTGGAGCTGTGGTAAATGGTATTGTTTTCTTGATTTCTTTTTCAGGTAGTTTATTGCTAGTAAATAAGAATGTGACTGATTTTTGCCTATTGATTTTATATCTTGCAACTTTATCAAATTTATTTATTACTTTCTAATAGGTTTCTGGTGGAGTCTTCAGAGTTTTCTCTGCATGAGATTGTGTCATCTGCAAACAGGGATAATTTAACTTTTCTTTTTTTTTTTTCCAATTTGGATGCCTTTTATTTCTATGGCCTAATTGCTCTGTCTAGGACCTTCGGTACTATACCGAATAGAAATGGTGAGAGTGGGCATCGTTGTCTTATTTTGGATCTTAGCGGAAAAGCTTTTGGCTTTTTTCAGTTGATTATGATGTTAGCTGTGGGTTTGTCATACATAGTCTTTATTGTGTTGTTGCACATTCTTTATATGCCTAATTTGTTGAGATTTTTTTTTTTTAACATGAAGGGACTTTGAATTTGCCAAATTTTTTTCTATTAATATGATCAGATCATTTTTGTCCTTCATTCTGTTAATGTCTTGCATCATGTTTATAGATCTGCATATGTTGAATGATACTTGCATCCTTGGGATGAATCGCACTTTATCATAGTGAATGTCTTTTCAATGTGCTGTTGAATTCGGTTTGCTAGTATTTTGTTGAAGGCTTTTCATCCATGTTCATTAGTGATACTGGTCTTCAGGCTTTTTGTTGCTGTTGTTGAGTAATTGTCTGGTTTTGGTATCAGGATAACACAAGATTTCTACATGTTCCCTATTCAGTTTAGAAGCAAGGAAAAGAAAATTGTCACTGAAGACAATTTTACGAGATAATTTTTTAAATCATAGTTTATGAATTTTGAAAGCCTACTGTATTTTCTAACCCAAATTTTCCCGTAACTAGATATATGGTTTTGTCTAGTGACGTGTAGGTAGTGGCTGATAGGTATAAACAAGCCTTCTTTCACTGTGTCTGAGATCACAATTACTTTGATTAATTTGGGTTACAAGACTATAATCTCAAAAAGACATTTAGATGATCTAGCAGTTACAGATAATAGGAATTACAATAAAATTCCTATGTTCCCTTTGTGAGATAGGAGCATTTGTGTGCATGGTGTTCATTCACCATATGTATATTCAGTTTACAGTATGATTATCTAAATCTAGTATATATTATTTTACATTAACATGAGAACTGAACTATCAGAGTCAGTTTATTGTAGATTTATATCGAGACTTAGGCATTATAATGCAGTTATTACCTTTTATGCACTGATCTAGTTATCTACTGCTGCATAGCAAAATAGCCCAAAACCTCATGGCTTAAAGCAAGCACTGTTATATCTCATAGTTTGAGGGACTGGCATCAGTATTTAAGTAGTACTTTGCTGGTAATTTTTCTGTTGCATGTGACATTGATTGATTCACCTGGGAGCATATCTGAAGGGTCGAGGTGGTTGCAATTGTATGTCTGTCATCTTGATGTGGAGGGCTAGAAGCCTGACTCAGCCGGGACAACTATAGCACCCACACGTGACCATTGCAACATGGCGGTCTCAAAGGAACCAGACTCTTTTCTGTCAGTCCTGGATTCCCAAAGCGTCCCAAGAGGCTGTGGAAGCCTCAGAAGCCCTTGAACATTATTTTGGAACATTCTGTTGGTAAAGCAAATCACTAAGGCTGCCAGGATTTGAGGGGAGGAAGAATTAGACTAGAAACACACAGCCTTGCCTTCCCAATTTAGACTACTGACCTCCACAGCTGTAGAAGAATAAATTTGTGTTGTTTTAAGGCATTGAGTTTGACAATCTGCTACAGCAGAGACACACAAAAGACACATTTGCTTTGTTTTTATTATGTGTGTGTGTGTTTATTTAATCATGAGGTACTGACTGCATGATTATAGCTTTAAAGTACAAAGAAATTGCAGTCACAAGTATCTGTTATCCCTGTTTTTATCCTGTCTTGGTTCTGAAAGACTCAACTGATCATTAAATTTGGGAGTACCTTTTTATATTTTGAATTAATGTTCATTCAAAACAAAATACTAACAAATAAAGTTCTAGGCATCCGAGCATACTGCAATAAGCTAATGTGCTTATATCATTTTTAGTTGATTTATCATATCCTTGCGTTTTGCTAAATAACATACAGTTACAAATTATAGCTTTATATACGGGATATTTAAAAAACACAAACATCTACAACTGTTAAATAATTATCCGTCATAAAGCCATAAAAATATATTTGATCACAGTTATAGAGGACTCATGGAGAAGAAAGGTTCTTTTGAATTGGGAGACTGAGGTTTGTACTCCATGATGCCATGTTTTTCCAGTGACCTCTAATCCTTCAAATATTTTGTGGGGAACCAAATGCCAGTTTTTACCAAAACCAGGAAAAGGTGAAAGATGGCTGGGACTAGGGACCTCTAAAGCTTATCTTCCAGTTGCTCAAATTGCAACAGTCTCTTTAATTCTTTTAGTTTAAATGTTCACCCTTGCTAAATTTTATTTCTGCATTAAGTGCTATCATTTTATTATCTTGTCCTTTGTGAGTATATGCAGTTACTCTGTAAGGCCCCATTCTTTAGCCATTGCCTGTATTTTCAATAAAAGAACCTCTACAGATGTTCATATGAGTGAACAGCGTCTGGAAGCCTGGCCAGGGGCCAGCCAGGTAATTAGTCTTGCTTGGGTGTTCCAGAAATAAAGTTATTATTTCCACAGCCTATATCGAGAGTTCAATTTTATTTCTTTTGAATTGGACTCCTTAACCTCTTAGCTTGCTTGTCTTGTGGGAAATGCATTAGGACTTCTGACTGGGGCCCATGGTTAGTCACTTTTTTTTTTTGGCCTTTCTAAAACCTAGATTAGTAACCCTAAAATTATAGAAATATAATCATGGAATGAGTATGCTTTAAAGTTTTTTAATACCCAAATACTTATAAAGTTTTCAACACTTAAGAAAAATATTTGTCTACCAAAGGAAGGTAGTGTTAGAGTGGAAATCTGAGCTCCTTGCAGCTTTATACATTCAGTCTTGCCAGCTATCCTGTCTCCATTGTGAACTTACGGGGCTTTTCAGGAACCTAAGTAGTGTCTTCTGGGGACATTTCTGTGGCATTGGTTCCTGGTGGCTGGAAATGTGCACATTCTTTATTATTTAGATATTGAGATTCATGGTTTGGTTTCTGTTGTAGAATAAAGCGATAAATGACATATCACGCCTTATCATTATGAACTCTGAAAAATATTTTAGAAATTTTTCCTCTCCAAAGAGTTCCTATAATACATTTTTGTGGCCTGGAAATATTTTCTGTTGATGTAAAGTCACTGTGTGTGGAAGGTTCTCTGTGTGGGTATCTCTACTATACAAGGGGCAGGCTTCCGAGATCTCAGCCTGTGAGTTAGTCACACCTTTGCTTGTGTGTGGTGGAGGTTTCAGTTCAGGCTGATTTCTGGAAAAGGACCACCCAGCCTTGGCATTTGACCTAACAAGTTGCTACCTATTCCAAAAAGAAAATTCATTAATACCTTAATGAATGAGAGTTGTTTGCATCACTATGGAACCTTTGACTAATGTGACTCTTAGAGACTCAGTCTGATTCCATTAGTAATTTGATAAAGAGCTGTAGCCAGTTGGCACCAGACCAGTTGTCACTATGGCCCCCAGCCCACCAGCTCAATGCCACTTTGTGTGGTGTTGCTCCGTTCTGTTAAACAGATGTTATGATTTAGGCTAGACATCCTGCATTTCATTAGGAAGAAAAATATCACCTATTTATCTCACTCATTCAGTCTTCAATGGACCAATCAATGGACTGAACATGTGTGGTCTGTAAATTCTGATCCCAGCTTTAACCACTACTTATAGCAAATACTTTAGAATGCCACGACCTCCAACTTTCTTAAAATACTCTCTTCTACACAGCAGGTTTCCCTGGTTATCTGATCTGTATATTTACAGATAAATGACTTTAAATCACAATCGAAAGAGATACTTGCTCAACATGCAGTGGTTTTTAGATATTCTTTTCCTGAACCAATGTTTTTCCTCTTGAAATTACATTATATTTATAATTTAGAAGCTTAGTTTCATATTTAATAAAGAACTCTAGGTGCGGTTAAGCCAATTTTCTCATAGTGGTTTCCTATCAATTACAAACCGATGTTAGGAATGTATATATGTACGCAATGGTAATAGGAGCAGACTGCTATTTCATGAGAGGCAGAAAATGAGATTTAGTAGGCCCTGTCTGTAGAATTTTCATACTTGAGGTTGGCCATAAACGTCAGCTAGGTTTTTGGGTAAATACATTGACAGATTTATGCAGACATCCACATACTTATTCAGAATCTTCTGCATCCCACGCAATGTGTGTACTCCACTGGGTTACAGAGATTAACAAGTGACACATTCCTTCAGTTATCGCCTGCTTTGCGTGTTGTGCTTCAGGATAGATAGACTCGACTGACGTCTCCTTGTTCACTGTATTTCCCTGCTCTGTCTTCTCCTTCCAGTGAAATTCTTTGTGGTATGTTCTGTCTTTTTGTACTAGCCAGTGTCTTTCTTCAAATGAAGTCAGCATTCCTTTTCATCCATAACGATTATAATAAACAATTACTCTAATGCCTGTTGGTTATAATATGTTTTATTTCTACTTTTTAAGTAGAGTGCAGTGGAAAGAGACAAAAGAGAGATCAGCTTTTTTTCCCCCTTTTCTTTCTTCTGTTAAGTAACTCCATTTCTTTCTTCTACTCCCTAGTTAACATGAATTGTTTCTTTCATTTCTTTCCTCACTCCTCCGAAGTCAGAAGTGATAGTGGGTGATGTAGTGTGGTATGGAATAGATAGTGGGTTCACACTGAGACAGAGCAATTTTTAGTCTTTTTTTTTTTTTATATGTCTTCAAATAGACTGAATATTATGATCACTTCAGCAAAACTGTATCAAATAAAATAAGTTTATTAAAAGTTTATGTGCCAATATTTTGTTGGAGGGATTATAGCAAATTAACAAAGTTTGAAATGTTTTCATACTTTTTCATGTTTATTTTCTTTATATTATTTTAGTTTTATTCTATAGACTTAAGTTGGAATCACAGCTTTATTTCTTCAATGTATGATGGTTTTTCTGGGGAAAGAAAAGAGTCTTTGGAAATGGAAAATAACCTGTAATTTATGTAATTATTAATAGTTTGGACAATGTTATTTTCAGTCCATCTCAATTAAACTTTGCTTTGTGATCTACAGTGTGCTATACATTTAATTATTTTTTTATTTTAAATTTGCTAAGTCACACAGATGAAAATTATGACACAGGTAAATTAGAATAGTTTTTAAATGTCATAAATAAGAGCCAAGCATTCAAACTCTCCAAGATGTCCAATATTAAAATAAGTGTACCATCTACATGAAAAGTAAATTAAAAATATTCTAGCATTAAGTATTATCAGTGTTTGCTAATGACAAGGTTTGCAAGAGCTAAATAAAGAAATACATAGTGAAAGTTATTCTCCTTTCACTTATACTATGAAGATTTGTTGCATTTAAGTTTTGTAAAAGTATGATAATACTTTATTGAGTTTCGTTTAAGTGCCCAAGGGTAAGATAGTGTTCAATGGGTTCTATGATTATCAAACCCAGAAGGAACCAATCTTTTAATATGATTGCTTGAAATTTTCTGATGAGTCCTTTGGATTAAATTCAAAATAAAATATCATTTTTTAATAATCTGTTTAAATTCTGAGATTGAATTGCAGTAGTAGCCAAATAGCCAAATAGTAGAATTTTAATAGCCAAATAGTGGAATTTCATATGAAGCTATTACATTACTTTCCTCATTGTGTCTTTTCAGATATTACATATTTTATTGATTTCACATCTTTCTCAATAATGCTCTAAATGTATTAAATTATGAGTATGCCCTGAACATATTTTATTAATATGTATTTCTGTCCCGAAAATTATCCCATTTTGAGTGATTTGTTTTTTAAAAAAATTTTATTTCTTCTTTTTAAAAAAGGCCTTTAGTGAATTTGAGATTGAGCAGCATCAAGAATGTGCTTATGACCACTTAGAAGTATTTGATGGAGAAACAGAAAAGTCACCAATTCTTGGACGACTATGTGGCAACAAGATACCAGATCCCCTTGTGGCTACTGGAAATAAAATGTTTGTTCGGTTTGTTTCTGATGCATCTGTTCAAAGAAAAGGCTTTCAAGCCACACATTCTACAGGTCAGCAAATTCGAGTCGTGTTTCTCTTTTTTGGACTAAGATCCAGGTTTCTCTTCTGGTGAATTTGGTTCAATAATAGGATTGTAAATAAATCTCCAAGCATAGCAGATGAAATTTCATTGAAGCACTTTGTGAAATATTTGCAGAATCACACAGCATCCTACCTAAAGTTCTTTGCAGTTCTTGAGCATTTAGGAAGACCCAATAGCTTTTGCCTGATTTGTGATCAGTGCAGTTTGTTCAAGTAGAACTGTACCGAAATATTCATATAATGTATTTCGTATTAACATTAACAGTTTGATTTTTATGTTATATTTAACAGATAGAAATCTATGGCTTGATATTAAAAATGTATGTTTTATCTAATAACCTATCTGACCAGCTAGATTTTACATTAATATCTGTTTATAAGTAAGTTTAAGACTCATCTGTTTGACACAGCCTCTATTTTTCCTTTGTTTATTTGGTATGCAACATGATCTTTTGCCTAATTCTACGCTCTAATTTACTCTTACACATTTCAGCTAACTGTTCTGGGAATCTTAAAGAAATAGAATTTAATTTACAAAAAATATGAAAAATTTTAGACAAAAATATAGAGTAACGTTATTTATAGTTTGGAGACAGTTTCATTATATGTTCCATAAAATATCTAGAGAATGTCCCCTTTTCATTCAGTTAAGACAATATATCAGTTAAATGTAGATATTAGCTGGTCATTTAGCTTGTACTGACACCTAGTGGCATTGCTGATGCATATGGGAGAAATTTGTCTTGGAAAACACAGTATAAAAATGTACAAATTCATCTATGAAATAATTTTAGTGAAATTTTGTCATGAATTTCTGCTGGTTGCTTTTATTCTTTCACTTTGTTTTGTAATTCATAATTTTAACTATTCCATTATCCAACATTATTTTTCACTCTAGTATATTTTATTATGAGCATTCGATTTATACTGAAGTCTGTGATAAAGATATTGTCAGGATAGTAATCTGATTAATAATAGTAATCATATGTCTTCTATCAATAATACAAATTAATTACTCTTATGATTAATGTAAATATTACACATGAGGAAAATCTTATATAGACCAGAGAAATAACATGCTAATGAGAGATTTTCCACACATTTGGCATTTACTCTTTCAATATTTTTCTTATAATTTGTCACCTAATGAAGGGGTGGAAAAATAAAATCCTATTACTTAATCAATGTTTCGCTGATAGCACAGAGTTCATCACATTTTGGAAAATATCGTCATCATAGGTTCCAAAAATGTAGTGTGAAAATGTGCTGTCACTGTTTAAATAATTGATGATATAGTATTTTAAGATTATCTAATTTTTTCTTATTTATTTTTATAAAAACTTACTTTTATGCTGTCTCTTTTTACCCCTTGTAAGAGGGATAACTGAGGTTCTATTATGTCCCAGTGTGTCGGTACATCTGAGTTCCTGCTACAGGTGAACCCTTAGCTAGCAGGAAACTTTTGAAAAGATCTCAGTTTTCTCATCTGTAAAATAATAATCCCAAGGTTACTTACAGCAGTAAAACTCCATAACTCCCTAATTTGCATGATTTCTTCCCATGCACGCCATTTGCAGTGTTTGTATTATCATGAACATTCCACTAAGAGGATCTAATTTTATCTTAATGGAGGTCATGTATTATGATCCAATGGTAGAGAATGCACTGGGCATTTTAGTCTTACACACATACTTTACATAGATTGAATCCTCAAAAGAACTGTGTGACATAGATACTATCATCCTCATTTTGCAGATGAAGCCAGTGAAAATCTGGATGATTAATTTGCAGTTTCTAAAATAGTGTCAAAGCCTGGGTTTTATTCTAATTCTGATTGTGTTCAAAGATAATGTACTTCCTACTATAGTAATATTTTCTCATGTAAAACTTTTGGATTAGGAAGAAAATGAATATAAAACTATCATTCTTATGAGGTGAAGATTGAATGCTTCTTTATAGAAATATTAAGCAAATCTCTTCAAAATATGTAAGTGACTAGGCTCATTTTATTTCCCTGTTTCATTCACAACCATTCAGATATCATGTGAGGAACCCCAATCACAATTTGTTAGGCAAAACAGGCCATGGATATTCTTTAAGCCTGCTCTGTCATTTCAGAAATGAGAAATTTAAGGCTAAAAAATTTAACAGTAACTGAAATAGCACAAGAAGTTAGTAACAGTTGAAATTAGAGTCCCAACTTCCCAACTCGTGTTCCTTTATTATTCTGAGAATTTTTGATATTACTTGTTTGTTTTTTCAGCTAGGTTGGAATTTTTCTGGTAGACCTCTTTTTTTCTATCACTTTCTAGTAATCATACATGTTGAAATACTCTTATTTAAGTCTGCTTTTATTTCTCCTCAAAGTCTCTTTAACGGGTTCATTTATTCTACTCTTTCACCAAATATTTATTTTGCATCTGCTTTGGACAATGTAAATGTGTGGGAATTTTTAAGACAATAGAAGGAATTCCTGTCTATTGACAGCTTACAATCTGATAAGTTAAACTTATGATTTTCAGTTTATCTTTCAATTTCTGCTGACAAGACAGCCAAGTCCAGTACCATATCTGTCAGCCTTTGCTACAAGTATAAAGCATTTATTCATTATTTACTGTCTTCTAGAATATGGGTGGCTATTTTTGATGGATCCTTTAAGTATATAGTTTCATTTGCTTAAATTTATATTTTTGTATACAATTTTAATGTTATGCACAAGAGAAATTTCTAACACTATGAATTTTAAAACTAGGTGATTAGAAATGTAATATGTAATTATGGCTGCTTTTCTTTAGAAGTTAAAAAAACAAGTCCACGGAAAATGGACTTAATTGAAAAGAGTTCTTTTTTCCTCTGACAGTTTGCTCAAATTCGAATTCCAAATTTATTTTAATAGGTAACAAATGGTATTCCTCCAGCCTTAAATAACTTAATTAAAGGAAGCAAATCTTTAGTAAAAAAATAATAAAAATCCTGTGTCTTAGTTCTAAGAGGATATGGCTACAAAATAGAAAAATGGGAGAAACATGGAGAGAAAATAATTTTTAAAATCAAAGTATTGTCTTTTGGGCCTTCTTTTCTGTAATATAAAACATCATATTCTGTGTCAATGACATTTAAAAATAAAGTAATATATTATTAAACTCTTTGAAAAAGAAATTATTTTGATCTAAATCAATTAAACTGGATTGCTCACTAAAAGCATTTATAGGTCAAATTACAAGATTTCTCCTGGAGTTTAATACTTTACCAGGAAATAAACAAACCTGTCTTTCCAAATTAAAATGAAGTTCACCATAGGCTTCTCTTCCCTCGTTGTTACCTTTCCTTTTCAGCTTCATTTTCCATTTCTCAGAATTCTGTAAGAACTGCTTTGGCAGCTGTTCTTTAGATGATATAAAAATGCTATTGCCAACATGGTAAATAACTGGTTTTATGTTTTTCTGACTTGGTAAATGGATAGGTAGTTTTGATGAAAATGTGTTCACCGTATTTAAAAGTCATCTTTTAAAGTGACCTATTACAATAAAGGACCTGTTGACCATTGCTTGAATGGCCAGGAGGATTCTGGAAAACACCCAGAAGCAATTGCCCTCAGGCTGCCTATTGTATTCTGGAATTTTCTCAGGGCATATTATAGGTTGGTGCAATAGTAATTACAGTTTAATAAAATCACACCTCTTTTGCATAGAGCATTCAAATGTTCATTTCATTCTTTACAAATTCATCCTGTGGACTAAATTATGTTATGGTGTGTGTGTGTGTGTGTGTGTGAGTGAGTGAATGATGGTTAGAACATTAATTCCTGTGGACTGAATTCTGTCATAGGGGGTGTGTGTGTGTTTGTGTGTGTGTCACGGTTAGAAATTAATTCCAGGTTTATTAGTTTGAGCAGTGATCCACAGAAATGAGGGTGTGCACTGCAATAGATAAAAAGAAAACGGACACAAAAATGGGGGGCGCGGAACTTCTTGTTGTCCTTAAATGCAGTTTAAGGCATTTGTCTTTAAATGTAGGTCGTTTTTCTAGAAGTTTTTAATAAAGTCCCATAAAGACACCTTCCTGTGATTTTCAGATTCATAAAGCCTCTATGAAGTCATTTTTCCTCTTCTACTTAATTTCTTTAATTCTTCCTTGATTTTTGTTCCAAGTTGTGGCTGGCAGAGTGTTGCTTCTTCTGGATCCTGATCTTTATAATGCTGCCTTGTATCTGTGAGGCAGGCACACAAAAAAGGCTGCCTGCACCAGCTCTCCAGGTCCTCCCCTGCTGCTCTTCCTGGGCTGTGGTGAAGCTAGCTTAAAAAGCTGAAAACAAAATATATCAGTCAATTCTCAAACTTGGAGAAGAGGTAGAATTTTTAAAAATCTGTAAATGAGATTACACTGATTTACATATTTATATGTTGAATTCAGAAATATTTTTCACAAAATATTTTACTGACCTTCAAAAATAGAATTTTTCCTTTCTAATAGAAGATTAATAGTGCTTTAAATTGTTGATTAATTTTCTGGGTTTTTCATTTCATACCTGAGTGGATCCTGGAGTACAGATGATGGCATTTACATATGCTCATAGGAAAATAATAACAATAATAATGGTAGCTTACAGGTTTTACTATGCCAGGCACCTTTCAAGCATTTTTCATATATGAACCTATGCACTCTTCATCTGGACCCTATGATGTGAGTACTATGTGTGATTCCCTTTTTAGAAATGCAACTGTGGAAAAAAGTCCCCCAGCTGGTAAAGAACAGAGCCAGATTTGCAGCCAGGCAATCTGACGGGGAGTTCCATGCCACGAAGGGGCAAATAATGATTGAAGTTACTGAAATAAGAAAAGCTCCATACTGGGAAAGGGAGGATGCTTGGCTTCCAGTTTGTGGCACTTGGGAGATAAAATCCCAAGGGTAATTGGTATTCCGGTTTTCAGGAATATTTCCTCACATAAATACATTTGTAATAGTGGCACCTCTATCAGTAGGTTGTGTGAGATACTCATCTACCATTTGGAAGATGGAGGGACATTTGCATTCACCGTGTAACACAGCCCAATGGGGAAGTCATTCTTGTAACTGGAACCCTAGCTGGAAGTTCCTTCATATGTTAGTCACATAAAGGTCTCTGAATTTCCTGCTGTTTATGACAACGCCCATAGATTTGCTTGGGCATACACGAATTCAGACAAGGGGTTCAATACCCATAATTCAGAAACATTTTGTTTCTTAAAAGTCACCAAACCACAATATGGGTAAACTATATACAAATCTGAAAAGTCCAATTTAGAATGTCAGCTGCCTAACCATCTTCACGAAGGACTATCTGGTCACAGACTACCATGACAGTGTACAATTGTACTTGGCTGTCCAGTGGTTTTGCGTCTCCAGATCTTACCACATTGGATTTCCTCTGGGATTTTCCTTATTTTAGCAGTGAAACTCCTGCTTCCCAGAAACTCTTTCAAGCCTTGACAAACAGGGACAGAAAGAAACTCTACTTTCTCCTGACACTTTTCATAGCCCTTTCTTTTATCTCCCTCCTAACCACCATACTTGCTTGGATAGGTTGGTGGGGCATTGCAGGCTCTCCGCCTTTATTTAATCTCCAGTAATTAAAAAGTTTTAGGGCTCTGGCCAGGTGCGGTGGCTCATGTGTGTAATCCCAGCACTTTGGGAGGCTAAGGCAGGTGGATCACTTGAGGTCAGGAGTTCAAGACCAGCCTGGCCAACACGCAACACGGTGAAACCCTGCCTCTACTAAAAATACAAAACATTAGCCACATGTGGTAGTGAGTGCCTGTAGTGCCAGTTACTTGGGAGGGTGAGGCAGGAGAATTGCTTGAATCTGGGAGGCAGAAGTTGCAGTGAGGCGAGATCACACCACTGTACTCCAACCTGGATGATAGAGCGAGAGCTCTTCTCAAAAAAAAAAGGAAAAGTTCTGGGGCTCTGACTGCAAATTTTTCCTGAGAAGAGTGTTTGAAATATTTTATTTTCTAAATTATACTAACTGAAACGTTTTATGCACACTTGCTTATTTCGTTGGTGTATTTACCTTGAGTGACAAAGGTCACTCAATAATAACTGGTAGAGCCTATGCTTATTAATTTATCTTTTTTAAAGGAACTGTGGGGAGCATTTACTATTTTTTCTTGTAATAAACACAGACTATCGTTTGATAGATTCGAGAATTGCAAAGATAATTATAATTAATGATCTATGTAGGTTTTCCCCCATCAAGTGAGATAAATATTTCTATTGAAGTAAAATCCTACTATTGTATATATTCTATATAGAAAGTTCCATATAACACAAACACACACTGAGGAGTTTTATATCTATTGTTGAATTTTAAGTTACTTCTCACTTCTTTGCATTTGGAGTTCTTAAATTGTTACGATTAAACTTGAGTTAATACTCTGGAGTCTTCTCTATGAAAATAGTTATTTGAGACTAGAGACAGTATTAGGTATTACAATTTTAAAAATTATTGAGTTACTAAGTGGTAGATTCTAAGTGATTTTCATGTTTTCAATTCTGAAACCTCCCTAAAATTGGTACCATTATTTTCATCTGTATTTTACCCTTGAGAAAAACATGGCTCAAAGACATCTCTTACCCAGAGTCACAGGGCCCGCAGGCATTGGGACTGAGATTCCAACCCAGGTGGTCCATGTCTGGGGCCTGGGTGGGCACTCATGACACTATCTGACTCTTCAGTTATGGAAAACATAACTGATACTGGAAGTAGAAACAGAAGTTAGACAATGGCTAGGCTACACTGAAACTACACTGAAATTTAAATTGGAACCGTTAAAGCCCATTGACCTTACTCGTTTTATTTTTCTTTCCTGGGCAGAGTGTGGCGGCCGATTGAAAGCAGAATCAAAACCCAGAGATCTGTACTCACATGCTCAGTTTGGGGATAACAACTACCCGGGGCAGGTTGACTGTGAATGGCTGTTAGTATCAGAACGGGGCTCTCGACTTGAACTATCCTTCCAGACGTTTGAAGTGGAAGAAGAAGCAGACTGTGGCTATGACTATGTGGAGCTCTTTGACGGTCTCGATTCAACAGCTGTGGGGCTTGGTCGATTCTGTGGATCCGGGGTAAATATACCACCAGTAGAATACCCTAGACACCATTAAGATGCCTATTGATACATGATTGATATATGTACCATTCACAAGTTGGCAATGCTTTTGCAAAAAAAAAAAAAAAAAAAAAAAAAAAAAAAAGGTTACATCGTATTATAAATGGCTTGACAAAATATAACATGCATATTCCCTTATCAATTCTCCACTTCTAATGCATTTGCCTGAATAATATCAGGTGAAACTGATGAAATCAGTAGGTATAATTTCTTATCACTTTTCCATGTTCTAAGTTCTTATTATGCAATAAATATTTAAATACTTAATCTAACAGCAGCATATTTAAACACACACCACAGACAATTCTGTCACGTTTCTAAATTAAAGCTTAAAGGAAAAAAAGAATATGCACACCATTCTAATTCACATTCTCTTCTTAACAAATATATTTGGCGGCAGTGGCAAGGTCAGCCACTGGTGTGTGTACACAGGCAGTGCTACAGAGATACTGTTCCATTGCAGAGTGTCACTTGTGCAGGTGCAGAGTGCCAGGTACAGGCCAGAAGAGGTCACCATGAGAAATAAGGAAAAGAAAAACCTAAAGTTTTCTCTGTGCTTTTCCCCCAGAACTCACTGCATGAATATTTATATATTTATAGTCTTCTGAATACATATTTTGTGCTGAAGATATTGGTCCCAGTTTTTCAAATGTCTACCAGTAGCTATTGCTTCAGTAATACCGTTGAACTCCTGTCCAAATGACAACTGAAATGTAACGAAAAAGGTTCTTGGTGCTTAGATTATTACAACAAGAAATACTGGACGATTTAGATTCTGGAAGTGGCTCTGCTTCAGAGCAGCTTCTGAAACACATTTAGTATCTCTACACTCTCTGAACCTCACTTTACTGATTTGCAAATCAAGAGAACTTGGCTTAAAAGTTTAGGGAAAAAACACTTAAGTCCTAGGGAGAAAAGTGCCCAGAACTTAGAAAATGTAATGTATGTTCAGAGCTCAGCTATATCACTGACTAGCCACGTAGGCTCTAGCATGTCACTTTCTTCTCTGAATCTCATTTTCTCCTCTATAAAGTGAAGAAGTAGATTACACCTACTCTCCAAGGTTGTTGGGAGGAATAAATTATATTCCAAAGAAAAGTTTTCCCAAACATGCATTACACTGAAGAAAAAGTGATTCGTTTTATTGCTTGTTTACTTGCTTGTTGTTTTTGTTTTCCTTCAGCCCCCAGAAGAGATTTATTCAATTGGAGACGCAGTTTTAATTCATTTCCACACTGATGACACAATCAACAAGAAGGGATTTCATATAAGATACAAAAGCATAAGATATCCAGATACCACACATACCAAAAAATAACACCAAAACCTCTGTCAGAACACAAAAGAATGTGCATAATGGAGAGAAGACATATTTTTTTAAAAAAACTGAAGATAGTGGCACAAATGTTTTATATAAAGAGTTTGAACAAAAAATCCCTGTAAGACCAGAATTATCTTTGTACTAAAAGAGAAGTTTCCAGCGAAACCCTCATCAGCATTACAAGGATATTTGAACTCCATGCTCGATGGTATTAATAAAGCTGGTGAAAGGGCATCACGTACTTCAAGGAAGACTCTACAAGCTTTTGTTCACAGCTTGAAATAGACGCCTCACAATTCAGACAGTTTAATTCAGGAGTTGTGACCCTGCAGAGTTCTTTTTGACAATTTGTCAAGACTTAGGGACATAAAATGATCTTGCAGGTCACAAACTGGAAAACACTATTCTGGTTGTCTTAGGATAATTGCTGACTTTGTATCTTGGATATGGTGTAAACCAGATCCATGTAAGGTGATGTGAAATGGGAGTCTTTTGAGGGTGACTTGTACTTTCCATGTGTATGTGTGTGTCTGGTGTTTGGAAACTGGGATATTTCAGCTTCATTATTTCCACTTGCAGGCCGGCTTAACCTCTGAAACACAAATGATCTTGAGACCACTTTAGTGTACTTACATTTTGATGAGTTTGAAATGTCAGTGGTGTCTATTATTGCAGTTAAATTCTAGACATCAGTTCTTTGTCTCAGAAGATGCCCAGTGAAATGGTAAACTTAGTTCTTTTTTTTTGGAAGTGCTGCCTTTCACACCAAATCCAAGAAGCCTGTGATGTCTTACGAACCTTATGAGAAAACGCCGAAGAGGTGTGAGCAGGATTCTTCTGAATGACTGTCTGGATGGTTCATTACACAAGTTACTGCTGCTGCTATTGTCTTTCCTTTGTTGTCTATCTGTTATTGTTGAAGCTATTATTGTTGATGTTTTCATGGTTAATCTATTTTTTAAAAAATGAAATGAAGCAGAAGTAGGTCTTGTGAGAACTGAAAGATCTCTTTCATTTTTCTCTTCCTGGGATTCATTTTTTCAAAATGCAATGTTGGAAAAAAATGTTTGTTTCTGAAAGACTTCTTATGGTGCTATTCCATAAACTTTTTTTTAAACAAGTTTTTGACCTTTGAGCCAACCCACCTGTAGACTACGAATGTCTCCCTATGGCTGGTGGCATTTGAAGACTAAAGACTTGTCAAATATATCAAGAGTATATCATTGCAAGGGCAACCCTTGTCCTGTGGAACAACTACTTATAATGCCTTAGAATTCTTGCACATGATCAAACAGATCCTCCTAAAACACACCTTTTGAAATGTTGAACATAAGAGTGTATGTTAACTAATAGCTCTATGAAGAAAATGCATTTCCATGACTGAAGCATTGGATATAAATATGGTGTCCTGCTTTTTTTGTAGAAAATGTAATTTGAGGATGAATTTTCTGCTTTAAAGGCATGTGTGTTTTTAAAATTAATGAATGTAGATGTGTGATTGTCTGAGTGAGTGACACTACAAGAGGTAAAAAATAATGGGTGGTTGAAAAGTTAAAATGTATGTGCCAAGTTCTACTAGAATTCCATTTGAAATAGCACCTTCCTTAGGTTTCATGGACAAATAATGGGAACTTCTAATTATGATCAATTGCATTAAAGAAAGGCTCTTTCCTTTAGAGAAACTCTATTTTGATGTCAATATAGATTACTGTATGAAGTACCTTTGTTTCTGTTACCTGTCCATGAGCATACAACATTGAATACAATCGGGTATATTCTTTCAGTTTTACAAAATTAAACTATACACACAGATGTAGCTTATCTGTTTTTTTTCTTAAATTGTTGCCCTGAAAATATTTCTTGCATATGAATTGTAAAATGTAAATACATTTTTAAAACCAACGTTTTGATCTTATTGAATGTTACTTTGAAAATGTGTAACTATTGCCTGCAATGTAGATGAGCCTGTTAGTAGAGCTGATTTATTCCAGTAACTTCTTCCATATTTTCTCACTAATCTCCAGTTAGCCAAAATATGCCAGGAATGGGAAAGAGGAGAAAAAGTCATTAACATTAACACCTATACTGTTCTATACTACTCCTACCCCTGTGCTAGGAATGTGCACTAGCTCTTTTTAAATTCCATGCTACACTTTGAGGGCTCTCATCATGTTCTCGTTTTGTAGTTCAGAAAGTGAGGCTCAAAGAATTTATTTAACCTTCCCAGAGTCACAGTGTAAAGTTAGATGTTGAAATCCAGTTTGTCTTATATAAGAGTCTCTGCTTGTTCTACAAAGGTAGTAGAATCAATCTTGACCTACATAAATAGTAGATTTTTTATGGTGAAACTTTCCCACATAAAGTAAATTTTAGGGGTGAATTAGAGTAAAACTCTCAAGATAGGCATTTTGTTCTTTTCGAGAACAGCATGAAACTTAGAATATCAATGATAGCTATATTTAAGAATCAGAATTAGTACTAGGAATTTAAAATAAACTATAGTTTGGAGTTAGTATGAACCTTTTGTGAAAATAAATATATTAAATTATTTTTCCTGATGTGATAGGGGAAATGTATTGATCTATATTAAGAAATATTCTGGACATTCTGATTGATATGTTGTTAGGCCACGGTGAGCTATGCTCTGCACAACTGAGAAATTAGGTATTTAGAAGGCATACAGAGATGTTGTCATAACTAGGTCTTCAACATGAAAATTAATTTTTATTGTATCATATCAGATATTAGTTTACCGCATATTATTTTTATATTCATTCAATGTTTGCCTTAAATGTGTTGTTAAATGAAAATACAGACAGCTTCATTATTGTGTTGTTAATGATTGTTACTTACTGCTCCAGGCATTTTATTAAATTAATTTTTTAAATTATTTTCCACCCTACATCAGTATATTGGTTGTGCTTCATATTTGCCAAAGTCCTAACTCCCATGTTGTCCTCTCTGACTACACATAGAAAAAAACACTGTTCTCACTTGATTTTATTAAATTATTTTTAAAAGTCAATTTTGAATATAACCGTAGTTTATTCAGGAGATAGTGACTTAACATAAATGGACAAAATAACTTTTTAAAAGAAATGGATGAGAAGCAATTGTGTTTCCGAAACCCTCAAGTATCCCATTCCTATATGGCTGGACTTTTGCTATCTATGATTCATTTTAATATGTCACAGTATGAGATTCAAATTCTGCTTAACTTTGTTTTAAAATATCTTAGCCTTTTTTAGTTGGTTTGTAATACTGCTGTATTTTTGGTGATAAGCTTCAAATATCAAATTTTGTTCTGCCATATAGAAAAATATCTAAAAGCATCAAATAACTAATTTTATTTTTGTAAGGTTAAAATTTATTTTTTAAAAGAAACATTAAATTATATATTTATATAGATTTAGAAGGAGTATAACCCTGTGTGAAATTATAAATTACTGAAAACAGTTATCAAATATTTGGAAACTATTATTTACTAATAAGAGTAAGACTTGCCTTATGGAAAATTTTTGATGCCACTTGTTAAATCAGGTATGGAAGGAGGAAAGCAGAAAATATAACTGCCTCCTAAAGATATATAATTTGAATTGCAGTAATGCTTTCTATTTTACAACAACAAATGTGTAATAAGAACTTATCAAAAGGAGAAAAAAGGTGGCCGGTGAATGAATTGAAAGTTTTTATCCTTCAATGCATGGTAATTGGTTTCCAATGAATATTTAGCTTTTGGTGTTTTATGTTATTGTTATAAAACTGAGAAACTTTGTCATTAGATTAGGAACCAAGTAGTGGGAATGCTGGCTCTGATATTTTGTGAAATAGCATTATTCGTCTCCAAACTTTTCTCTGACATCTACATTTTCACTGTCTAGTTTCCAACCTGCCTAACTTTCCCTCACTCCAGTATATTGAACCTGAGTCCAAGCTGGCCACGTAACTCTAGTTCCAGTCATGACACCCTAATGCAAGTACCCTAATGCAGGATGAAAGCAAAGGAATTATAAGGCTGTGAACACACTTCACTATATATAACCTCCTTCTCATCCAATATTCTAAGCAGCAAATGATTACCATGAATATCAACTTCTAACTTCAAAAAGCTTGTAGGTGGAAATGTATCTGTATAAAAATCAGTTGACAAGAGATCTATTAAACTCTACGCAGATTGAGGCACTTAGAAAGTCCAGCATCAGGACTTATCTTTATTTATTGCCAGGTTGGAGGTATATGAGTAAATACTGGCATTGCTTCTGTTGTTATATTTCTATATGAATATAAGCTAACAGCTTCACCAGTCCCTCTGACCTTATTTTGTCTGTCTGTGTTGTCCTTATACCGGGAAAGTTACTTATACAACATTTTATTTTTGCCCAACTATCAAATTTTGAGAGCATACTTGCATCTGAAAACAAATAGCAATGAAGGTTACTAAATTGATTTACACTATTTTAAACACGTGCTCAATGCTTCAGTCTATTTTGCAAATTACATATTTAAAAATAGATTCAATGGTGCTTCTTTTATTGAATAATATTATAGGATGATTGTATTGGCCACAATATTTAATTATACAACAAATCTAAGAAAGAAAAAGTTGCATTATCATTTGAAAGCTCTGTTAGTTTTTTTTTTTTGAAGAGCAACTGTAAAAATTTAGCTAAATACGATAAATTTCCATCCAAATATAAAAGTGCATCTATATTCCCTTGTAATATTTTTATGTTAGAATTAGTGCCACAAAAAAGCGATAGCTAACATTGAAAACACAGTGGTGATGTCACCGTGGTAATAGGGGTGTAAGAGGAATTACTTTAAGGAATGACATTAAGAATATTTAAACAGAAAGACTGCCCAGAAAGTACAAAGTGAAAGGATTATAGATCATAAGCCTTCAATATGTAAGCCTCCCCTAAAAATTATTTAGTGAATATTCCTGAAGGAACTACAATTGAGACTAAAAGTAAATTACAGGAAAATTTTCCTGGGGAATCATAAATTTTTCAATGTTTCTTTATGAAACATTTCTTTATGAAAAATTTTTCATAAAGTTTTCAATTGTTATGCTTACTATATGTGTATTAGTTGTGTTTGAATTCCCTGGGACTAAAAGGTCACTTACAATAAGTTTTACCATTTTCAAACCAAAACGCATAGTACAACAATGTATTTTGCTCATTCATTTATTCTATTTATTCACTGAACAAATATTTGCTTAATGCCTGCTAATATACTTCATACCATGCTAAGTACTATGAATTTGAGATAAAAAAGAAAAAAGCAGCAATCTTTGCTCTCGTGAAGTTTACATACTAAAGAGATAAGCATTAATTTAAAGTAACCCTTCAATGTTGAAATTTCAATAATGAAACATACATGTGTATTCTACTGCCATTTGGTGGTTTGTATTTTGAGACTAGCATCAACATAAATATCTTTGGTTCTGCATTTGAACATTTTAAAAAATTCAGTTGTCCTATAATAATAAGTTTTTCTTTGCATGTATTACTTTTATTTTTAATTTATAAATTACTGAATCTCAGGATGGACAATTGGGGCTTTTTGTAAACAATATATTTTATAAAAAGAGATACATAAAACTAGCACCAGCAGCACTTGACAAATTGTAGTTCTAAATATGAAATACATTTAACCCACTATCTCCATTCAATGCGACCTAACTGGTGAGGTAAAAGGAGGTTTTTCACCAATAGTGTGATTGCAGGACAGTAAAATGCCTCACTGTCTCACTATTTGCTTCCCTTCCAAGTCAATGAGTGATTTTTTTAAAGGTGAGTAAAGTCCCTAGAATACCCAACTCTCTCAAAAGCACGCATATACGTGCACACACATACATACACACACATACACGTGTATATATACAAAAGAATTTGGAAGCACATACCTGCAACCTAGGCAACATATTATGCACACAGATAACACCTCATAGAATATGATGCCACAATTCAGAAAAACCTATGGAAAGATCAGGTAAGAGTAATCCCGAATAATAAGTAACAGAATTAGACTCTTATGAATTTTAAATGCTGAAATGATCAAATGTAGAGTAAAAAGAAAAGTATATTAAAATGATTAAGGAAAGGAAATGGAAATATGTGGAAAAGCTATAGACACTTTCAAAATACTGAGTAGATTTTTAAATAAATTAAACTTGCAGAAATGAAAAAATACAGTAATTGAAATAAAAAATGTAGTTGATATGGTTGATGATATGATTTATGAAGTGGAAGCACGTAAGAATCACAGGACACAACAGAGAAACAAACAGATGAAAAAATAAATTTTAAGAGACTTGAGAAGTAGATGTGAATGTTCAATATGTATTTTTAGGAGTTATAGAGGAAGACAATATAGACAATGAAGGAGAATAAAATATTCAGTATAAATATCTGAAATGCCCTGAAACTTTTGGGAGACATGTATCCTCACATTCGGGAAACAAAAAAAATTCCCCAAAAAGTACATAAAAATAAGGCTGCACTTAGAAAACACATAAAAATAAAGCTGCCCTTAAAGCTAAATACATAAAAATAAAGATTAGACACATAGTACTGAAAGTGATTAATACAAAGTTAAAAAGTCTTAAAAGTCGTCGAAGAAAAAGGCAGATCATCAAGAAGAAGGTAGTTTTAGAAATATAGCAGACTTTCCAATACAGACTATAGTGAAATCAAGTCTTCAAGACATCAAGAGTAAATAATTGTCAACCTAAATTTTTATACCTTGTTAAATACTACTTACAAATAGGAACTATATATATGACATGCAAGAAGGATTAGTTATTCAAGAATTGGTGATTATGTGTCAATTTAAGATATTTACTACTATAAATTAATGTTAATTATCTTGTTATAGTTAATGTTATCATAATATTAGTGAATAATTTTAAAAGAAAGTGGAAGTACATAGGAAACAGTAATATAATATCATGTACAACTAGAGAGGATTAATTGAAGTTGAAAAGTTCTAAGGTCTTTGTAGTGTTTAAGAAGAGTATTACTTTAATATTTTGTTAAAGGTTCAGGGTAAAATGGTAGGCTAACCAAAAGCATAAAAGTAGGATATATGACTTCTAAATGAGTAGAGAGAGAAAGACAGTGTAAAAATAATAATCTTGAGGATTTTATGAAAGGAAGATTAAGAGGCATAGAAAAAGTGGGAAACATGGACAGCACAAAATAAGATGGTAAAAAGACAGTAATAAGTAATATTTAAAATGTAAAACACATCTTCTAGGCATTTTCCTAAGTGTCTGAGATATTAATTCATGTAATTCTCACAGACATGTGAGTTAGAATTTATTGTCCCCATTTTATAAGTGAGGAAATAAAAAATAAACTAGTAATTGCAATAAATGTAAGTACACTAAAATTTCCAATTTAAGAAAAGGTACATTCAGATTGGATTAAAGTGTCATCTATAAGCTTTTAGAAAAGATGCTTGTGAAACAGTATGAGAAAAGCTGAAAGTGAAAAAATGTATTGGGCATATTTTAAACTTATGATAGCTGATTTTTTTTAGGCATAAGAGACTATTTGGAATAAAATTAGCAATTCCAATGATAAAAGAAACAATGCATCTATAACATTTAAAAATTTTTGATTAATGTAAATCTAGAGCCTCAAAATACATACAATTATCAAAATCATAAAAATGTAATTCATGATGAATCAAATTCAGCTCACTGCCTGTTTGCGTCCACTCCACGACCTAAGAATGATACATAAAATGACTGTCAGCCTTTTGGCAAGAAAAGTTAAGACTTAAAGATGTTATCTGTTGACCTAGAAATCCTAAAATGCCACTTGATCCTTTAAAGAAGAAGATAGGCAACCAATGTAATCGATAAATGTGCAAAGGATACACACAAGAAATTCACAGATGAAAGCAGAATGGTTAAAAAAAAAAATGGATGAAAACATGTTTGACATTGCTATTTTTTGGAAAATTCAAATTTAAATAATAGTATACTATCTTATATCTATTGCCTTAGTAACTAAAGTCTTAAACACTATCAAGTGTTTGCAAGGATGTATAGCGTAGAAACTTTTACACACTGCTGACAGGAATGTAACCAGTAATGCATCCAAAATGCAAACATTCTGGATAACTATTTGACTCTAACACTTTCAGATGCTCTTTTTCGTTGACCATAAATTTAATTCCTTGGTATAGAAAAACTCTCGTTTTGAACTGGTTTTAGGAAGTCATCTGAACTCCAGTAGCTGGGCTACAGGGAAGCTGTGCAGTCTTCCAGAGCCTGCTGAGAGAAACAGAGAAGCACACCAGAACTAGGAGGAGAAGCCCCTTCCTCCAGCAACATCCTGCATTGTTCTGTATTGATGCAGCTTCATATCATCAGGAGAGCAAAGGACAGGCCGGGGGCGGTGGCTCAAGCCTGTAATCCCAGCACTTTGGGAGGCCGAGACGGGCGGATCACGAGGTCAGGAGATCGAGACCATCCTGGCTAACACGGTGAAACCCCGTCTCTACTAAAAAAATACAAAAAAACTAGCCTGGCGAGGTGGCGGGCGCCTGTAGTCCCAGCTACTCCGGAGGCTGAGGCAGGAGAATGGCGTAAACCCGGGAGGCGGAGCTTGCAGTGAGCTGAGATCTGGCCAGTGCACTCCAGTCTGGGCGACAGAGAGAGATTCCGTCTCAAAAAAAAAAAAAAAAAAAAGAGAGCAAAGGACAATTGTTCAAAGGGACCACCTCCATTTTCTACAGCAGGCAATGAAAAACATATTTAGAATTGAGAAGCAATAAATAGACAATGGGTATATATAATATAACATAATATTAGGATATAAATGTACATTATGTATTTATGAGCTTTACACAATTTTAATAAATCCACAATCATAAGAATTAAATATTTGGCTATATTAAAAACAAATATTTATATGTACCATAAATTATAAAAAAATTGCCAGCTAGGAACCCCAATCTCCTCCTTCTCTTCTTTCTCTTTTTTCCCCTTTAGCTTCTTTACATGATTTATAATTTTTAAAAAATGTTTTCAAGAGATTTTAAAATAAAATATTATAATTCATGTGTATGTAGATTTTTAATTCAGATTCAGCATTTATAGAGTGCACAATAACCTTGTGAGATAAGTAGTATTATTCCAATATTACGGACGGGAATCTTGAATATAAAACACATAACTTCCAAGATCATACGGTGTCTATGATGAAGAGATTCCCTTTAAAGAGGGGTAGATATATAAATTAAATTTAAATGTAAAAAGTAATCATAAATTCAGATTTTCATTTTGCTCTTTATAGTGTGATTTTAAATGCTAATATGTTCAAAGTTCTCTACCTTAAAAGCAAGAAAAGCCATTCGCTTTCCCATTAAGTACATGATTTTATGCAGTTTGATTAAATTTTGTTGATTTCTATTTAGAGTTAAAATAGAGTAGCTTGCCTAAAGCTAATATATTCCATCAGGAATAAACAGAAAAGTGGGGTAAAACTTTTATAAAGAAAATAATTCTATGTTTAAGGCTTCCTCAAACTTCAAACAGAGGTAGGACTTCAGGGATCAAATGCTCAGATAGAAAGGAATCTGTTAAAAATGAAGCAACATTTTATGTTGCACTTTTACTATCCAAGTATTAGATCATTCTTGATGCGGAGTGAGGGGCTGTGACAGGGAGGTTGACTGTTAATCTTTGCCAAAATGTACTTGACAGAAAACGCTGAATCCATAATTCAATTAAATATCTAACTACAGAACACTGTAGGAAAATTGGAAATATT
Source organism: Piliocolobus tephrosceles (assembly GCF_002776525.5). NCBI lineage: Eukaryota > Metazoa > Chordata > Mammalia > Primates > Cercopithecidae > Piliocolobus > Piliocolobus tephrosceles. The sequence goes on along the minus strand of NC_045436.1, from coordinate 23,486,443 downwards.
TTTAAACAATTATTTTTTGAAAAATTACAAGAAATTCATATCCTAAAGTCACTATCCTGTATTAGAAGAAAAAGGACAACAAATGATGTAGTTGCTAAGATACAAAAAAAGATTTTGAAAACCTGATAATTTTCAGTCAATCAATGCAGTTAACAACTCAAATAAGAATCCAGAAGTAAAAATGTATTTGAGTTATTCTTAGTTTTAGCCTTCTACAGAGGATTGTCCTAACTTCAAGGAACATTATTAAACTTATAAAAAAATATAAATCATTTTTAATCATGTTTTTTCTGTTTTATTAATTTTAATGAGATCAGGATTGTACTTCAATACGAGAAAAATATCCCAAATGCCAGCTATTATAAAAGATTTCTGTTAGCATGTGATCTATGAATTATAATGATAATATGCATTTTATGCTACAGCTTCCTCTAAGTAATTCTGTGGAGAAAGGCAAGGTAAATGAATTTTGCACTATATTATGTGTCAAATATATAGTTTTTGTTATGAGATAATATGCTTTAGAAAGCACTACAGAAAAGGTTTTGCAAATTATCTTGAGCGCACTTCTCAGGATGCCCCCAAATTACCTGTCATGCTGATTTCATTTATTCTTACATTGATATTTTTTCTGTGCAACGATTTGAGATCCTCAAAAGCAAGTAGATTAGCTATTTTTTTGTCTGTACTTACACAGAACTGCACACTAAAAAGACCTCCTTTATAGATCGGTTAAATTGAATTGAATTGAAATGGAATTGAATTAAATTAAGTCGAACTAATCTAATATGCTAAAATTTATATAATTCAAAAAATGAGTACTTGTCACCTTAAGATCTGGAATATTTTCTGAAACACTGATATGAAGTTAATAAACCATATGACTAATACAGAAAGAGATTGTCATTTGTAATAATGAAGATGAAATATGTTATTGTTATCCTTCTTTCTTTATAAGTATGTTTAGTTTGGTTACATTATAAAACTGTGAGATTACTTTTTTAGAATAAAAGAGACTTCTCTCTTCTCTCTCTCTCCAATTTGTCTCATGTGTATTTTAAACAAATTTGGGTTAAGATGCTAAGGTCATTTTATAGCAACTCAAATAAATTTTCAGCAATAAGGAAAACTTATATTTCAATTTTTAAGCAAGTATTTTTCTTAACTACCCTAAGCTACCTGTATGAAAAGATAAGTCATTTTTAAGCCCTTAAAAAGACTAGCTTATCAACCTATAATTTAATCTGTAAATGTAAGAGTTGTTTGTTTAATAACGAAGAATGATGCTAAACGTGTACATATTTTATTTCCACTTAATAATTTGTTTTTTCAAAATGGCATTTTGTTCCTTTAAAATTTCTGAAAAGAATGATAAGGATCTCAGTATAACAGGTAAGCTTGCAAATTCAGAGATAGGAAGTTTGAGATGAAAATAAGTTCCATTTTTATTCTAGCTTAATCTTCAGCAAACCTGAACCTACTTTATCATAGATTGAGAGCTATTAAATAGCTTTATTCATCTGAAATGAATAATATTGGAGGAAGTCTTGCTTTTGTGGAGTCAAATGGAAAGACTAAGAATTAAAATTTTGTCTAGAGGTGGAGAACTGTGCCAGAAAAAGAGATTATTAGTGATAAAAAGGAAGCAATTAATACACATTTTTAGTGCTACTAAGTGTTATTAATATAACCAAATTAACTGCATGCTAGAGTATTACATAAAGGTGACCATGCATAAGTCCACTATAAAAATGTAAATAGATATTGTATATAGTTTTTGAGAAATGTCTATTCAGGCCCTTTTCTCATTTCCTAATCAAACTATATTTTCTTCTATAGAGTTGCCTTAGTTTCTTATGTATTTTGGATATTAACTCTTTATCAGAAATATGGCTTACAAACATTTTCTACCAATCCATAGGTTGTTTCTTCAATCTTTCAATTGTTTCCGTTGTTGTGCAGAAGCTTTTTATTTTGGTGTAATCCCATTTGCCTATTTTAGTTTTTGTTGTCTGTGCTTTTGTTATCAAATCTAAAACAAATCATTACCCAGACCAATAATGTGTAATGTTGTGTAGTTTTTCACATATATTTCTGTTCTAGCAGTTTTATAGCATCAGGTCGAAATAAGGGTCCAATTTCATTTTTTTCTGTATGTAGATAACTACTTTTCCCAATACTTTGTATTGAGAGACTGTCCTTTTCCCTTTGTCTGTTCTTGTCACCTTTGTTGAAAGTCAATTGACTATATACATGTGTGAGTTTATTTCTCAGCTCTCTCTTTTTGAGTTCATTGATCCATTTTTATGTTAGTATGATGCTGTTTTCATTACTATTGCTTTGAAATATAGTTTGAAATCAGGTAGTGTGATGCCTTCAGTTTTGCTTTTTTTCTCTTGTTTATGATTGTCTGGGCTATTTGAGGTTTTTTTTATGGTTGCATATGATTTTATAAAAAATGGTATTGGAATTTTGATAGGGATTGTATTGAATCTATAGATTTCTTCGGGTCATGTAGACATTTTAACAATATTAATTATTCCAGTGCATGAATGTGGGATTTTTTCATTTATTTGTGTGTTCTTCAATTTTTTCCATCAACATTTTATAGTTTTCAGTGTAAAGTCTTTTGCCTATTTGGTTAAATGTATACCTAAGTATATTAATTTTTGTAGCAATTGTAAATGGAGTAGTTCTCTTGATTACTTTTTCAGAAACTTTGTTGTTACTGTGTAGAAATGTTACTATTTTTTGTGTTGATTTTTTATCCTGTAACACTACTGTAGTTGTTTATTAGTTCTAACAAGTTTTTACTGACATCTTTAGAGTTTTCTCTATATAAGATTATATCATTAGCAAACAGAAACAATTTTGCATCTTCCTTTTCTATATGGATGCTTTTTATTTCTTTTTATTGCTTATTTGCTCTGGCACAAATTTCAAATACTATGTTGAACAGAAGTAGTGAGGGTGGGCCCCCTTGTCTTGCTCCAGATCTTATTGGAAAGAGTTTTAATTTTTCATTATTGAGTATAATGTTAGTTGTGGCTTTATCATAACTGACCCTTATTGCATCAAGGTACATTTTTTTTCCTAATTTCTTGAGATATCACTAATTATTAGGGAAATGCAAATTGTAATTATGATGAGATATCCCCTTATATCTGTTAGAATGGTGATTATCAAAAAGACAGGAGATAAGACGTGTTGGTAAGGATGAGGAGGAAAAAATACCCTTATACACTGTTGGTGGGAATGTAAATTAATACAGTCATCATGAAAAACTATATGGAGGTATCTCAACAACTAAAAATAAAATTACCATATGATTCAGTCATCCCACTTTTGGGTATTTACCCAAAATATTTGAAATCACTATGTCAAAGAGATATCTGCACTCTCACGTTTATTGCAAGACTATTCAGAATAGACAAGTTATGAAATCTACCTAAGTATTCAGCAACAACAGAAGAATGGATAAAGAAAATGTGGTATATACACACAATGGAATATGAGTCAACCTTATAAAAGAAATTTTGTCCTTTGTGACAACATGAATAAAATCAGAGAATATTATACCAAGTGACACAAATCAGGCAGAGAAAGACAAACACTACATAGTCTCACTTATATGTGGAATCTAAAGAAATCAAACTAAAAAAAATAGTAGAATGATGGTTACCAAAGGCTGGAGTGGGATGGGATGGGCAGAATGTAAAAATTGTGATCAAAGAGTACAAAATCTCAGTTATTCAGAAGAAATAGAAATAGTTTTTTTTTTTTTTTTGAGATATATGGCACATCATGGTGTATATAGTAGGTAGTAATGTAATGTACATTTCAAAATCATTAAGGGAGTAAATTTCAAATATTCTCACCATGAAAAAATAAGAAAAATTAAGGTAATGGGTGTTAATTAGCTTGACTTAATTATATGTGGATCATATTCATAAATCATAACATCAATTCGTGCTCCATAAATATATATGGCTGTAATTTGTCAGTTTACAATTAAAAAATACAAATTTTTAAAAGCCACCGGATGAGGCCATGCCCAGATAAAGTAAATGCCTTATCACACCATGCCTAAATAAGGCCAATGCCTAGCTGTAGTCAGTCAGGTGATTTCTCTACTTTGCTTTTGTTTTGGACTATCAGATCTTGCTGCTCACACTACTGAACAGAGCTCTTGAAGCTCTTCTGGCTCTTGGTGCTGCCCAATTCATGAATTGTCCCTTGCTTGAATAAACTGTATTAAAATTAAAAATAAAGAGATATTTACCCAATAGATAAAGCACTTGCTTTTTGTAAGTATGAAAAACATGAGTCTGAGTTCAGCATAACAATTAGAAGCTATGTGTGATATCTTAAGCAAAAATAGAATTAATTCATGTATTTGTGAAAAGAGTAGAGGGAGTACTAGTATTGTCTCTGTGAGATCACAAAAGTAACCTACTAGAGAATTGCTACAGAATGTGCTACTGCCACAGTCTGAAAGGCAGAAACTCAGAAGGCTGTCTTCTTGAGTTTTTAGGTTTAAGAACACAGGCTGTTGCAAATATAAAGAGATTTTCATGGCTACTAGTGCCTCCTGATACCCTCAGAACTGGAGAGTAGATTCAGGAACACTGCTGGAGAAAATCGTCACAGACCCATGACCAAGCTGCTGAGCTGAAAACAGTAGCAGAGAGATGGATTCTACCTCATTTTGTCTTCCAAAATTCACACATTTGCTTCTATCAGAATTTAATTATATTCAATCAAAACTTCAGCTTGCAAGGAATCCTAGGAAATGTAGTTTTAAATTTTGTAGCCCAGAAAGTATGCTAAGTTATGAAAACAGATGGGAATAGGCTCTAAACAGATATCCACCTAAAATATCAAATACATTTGCAGTTGGAATCTATATTAGTTATGTATTACTGTGTAATAAATTACCTGAAATGAAGCAACAACAAGTTTTTTTTTTTTTTTTTTTTTTTTTTTTAACCTCACAGATGCTGTGGTTAGAAATAAGGTGATACAACCTGGGTGCCTCTGCCTTAAGGTCTCTTAAAAGTCCCCAATCAAGGTGTCTATTGGGTCAGTGATCTAATCTGACAGCTTGACTGGGGAAAAGTCATTTCTAGCCTCATTCATGTGGTTGTCAGCAGGATTCAGTTATTCACTGGCTGTTGTACAGGGGCCTTCCTCAGTTCCTAGATATGAGTATCTTTCCAAAGGGCAGTTCACAACATGTAGCTTTAATAGAAGTGACTGAACAAGAGACAGAAAGAGAACAATCAAGATATACATCACAGTCTTTTTATAACCAATTTCAGAAGTGGCATTCCATCACTTTTGCCATATTCTATTTGCTAGAAGTTATTCACTAGGTCCAGCCCACCCTCAAAAGAAAGGGATTATACAGGTAAGCATCAATCATGGTTGCCTACCACACTATCTTTGTGACTTTCACTACTGTAATATCACCTCAAATTTTCTAAAGAACTTTCAACACCAAAAGAGCTGTTGAATTTCAAATTGTTAGATTTACTTTCAGTAATTGGCATTTTTTTCTTTTTATTTTAATTGGGGTATTGATGTATTTCAAATGGAAGTTACCAAATGAAGATATCCTTTGTGGCACAATCCCAGGAAACAATGAAAACAAAATAAAAGTTTGAAAGTATTGCTTATGGCTGGTCTACTAAATATAGATGTTTACCATATATTGGACTTGGAAAATGTCATAGTGGTAGGATTTAAATTTCCCTTCCTATTTGCTTCTCAGGGTTCATGAGAGAGAACTTTTAGTAGTAAACACATGCTGTTGCCATCTAGCATAAGTCTAAAGCCAAGATCCTCATGTTTTCTAGGTTTTTTCCCACCACCTTTTCTTAAATATTCCTTAACATGTTTCTGAGCCAAATAGAAACAAGAGAAACACTGCATTTATCATCATATGATGTGTAGCTAAGTGCTAATTCTTGCTATGAGACCAGTTCACTCCAGCTCCCTTTAATATCACAAAAGACAAAAAAACAAACAAACAAACAAAAAAAACCCAACAAATCAAAAATAACCCTCTGAAAAATAAGCATTGTAATTAATACAGCAAGAAAGCAAATCCCTCGAAAAATATTAGGTCAATTCCAAACAGCTGAGGGCAGTAGTGGGTGGAGGAAGTAAGAAAGGACATCCCTTTTCAGGCACTTGTTTGGTTTTTGTTTTTTGAGTTTTTTGTTGTTTTGTGTTTTTTGTAGCTGTTGTTCATTTGTTTTGCTAGCTCGTTTGTGTAATTTCTAGCATTTCTGAAAACTTCTAATGAGATTTTAAAGGAAATATTTTGAAATGAAATACATAAGAAAATATATGTTTAAAGCAACTATCACATGTTTAAAGCAACTATCACATTTCACTTTTCAAATAATTTAAAAATATTTAGAATATTTTAGAAAATCATCCTTGAAAAATACTATTTTTTTCACATTAACTACATTTCTTTATGGCATAATATTATGAAACACCCTTTAATTAAATGTGGCTAAAACACTTTAATTTTATATAATCTACAATATTTACCATTGTTTTTAATCTTAGGTGCTAGGTAAAATCCAGCTTATTAGTGTCATTTTTAAAGCTATTATTTCATTTCGTAGTCTCTTTTCTTGAGTTATGCCAATTTAATTAATAGAAAAGACTTAGAAATACTCATTTTAAAATGATGTCACTGAAGGAACAATGAGTTTTGCAACAGTTTTCATCCTGGTGCCAAAGGGGAACTTGGAAAGAAAAATGGGGATAGGCAGGTGCAATGTAGAATGCTTGCTATGCTCACCTTCCTTTCCCTGGCCCTGGACAAGGTTAATTTGTTCTTTCTTTGTCTATAATAAAATTGACTCCTTTCCATGTTCCATTTTATATCTCTTCTCTCATATTCTATTTTCATTTTATCACCAATTGCTATTTTATTTTTCCTTATTTTGTGTATCTTTGTAAGCAGATTATTTTTTGTTGTTGCATTAAGAGTAAGAAAATATTAGAAGACAGAAAAAGAGTTAACCTCAGATTTTTCTTTTCTTAGTATAAGTAATTTCAAATTTTCAGGATAGAGATATAATGCTAGGCTATTATGGCTGGAAATTATAATGTGCATCATGTTAAGTTAAACAAATATTGCATTAAAATCAGTATATATAGGCTGTGCGTGGTGGTTCACGCCTGTAATCCCAGCACTTTGGGAGGCTGAGGCGGGTGGATGACCTGAGATCAGGAATATGAGACCAGCCCGGCCAATATGGTGAAACCACGTCTCCACTAAAAACACAAAAATTAGCCAGGCATGGTAGCAGATGCCTGTAATCTCAGCTACTCGGGAGGCTGAGGCAAGAGAATCACTTGAACCCTGGAGATGGAGGTTGCAGTGAGCCGAGATCATGTCACTGCACTCCAGCCTGGGTGACAGAGTGAAACTCCATCTTAAAAAAAAAAAAAAAAAGTATATATAAATTATAATAAAATTTTATGTATTTATATCTGTATTTCTATATATAGATCTGTAAAATATGTGTTGGTACATGTGGTTACATGTGCATACATTCATATAAAATATCTGGAATTTGGAAGAAGAGGAGTGGAGGGAAGAGCTGAGACAGCAGAATCATTGTATATTAGTTTTGTGGGGCAGAGATGGAAAAAAGTGGTTGAGAGTAACAGAATTCCCTGAAATATAAAGTTTTGGAATATTCATGAGTAAAGGAGATTTATTTTAATGTTTATTTTTTAATTACAATTTCTCCATCTGCTACCTTTTAAGAGTTTCTCTTGTTTACGCTTTTAAATTTGAATTTGTGATTTTTGCAGGCAATATTTTGCTAAAATAAAACTTAAGGTGAGAGTAGAAAAGTTTATATATACTCATATGCACTATTTTGAAACAAACGGTAAACGAAGAAGAATACTAATTTATAATCAATTTAAGGAATATATAAATGCTCATTTTAGTACAAAAGTACCAAAAAGAAGGTAAATTCTACAACGAAATATATATTTTCAGAATAATGTAGAGTTTGAGACAGGGGTTTGGATACAAGTATTATATTAGGAACGTGTTCCCAGGAGGAGCCTGGGAAAGACAGCAGGGGAAACTGAACAGGGAAGGGGAAGAGAACAAGTAATAGATTATGACTTCATGGAAGTTGTGGAATATAAATTACATTTCATAGTGGTTCTCACCCTGAGTCAAAGGAGCTCTGTGTCCATACTGGCCCATTGATTAGTCATTAGGTAAAGGCCATCCTAGCATGGTGGTAATGGGAAGATCAACTCCAAGCACTTCTGGTTCTTGATTTTCTGACTTTACTTGTTTTCAAGTGAATCTATAGCCAAGGGCCACTTCTTGGAAGATAGCAGTAGGTATGGACCGTGGAAGCAAAGGCCCACAGGAGCAAGAGAAAAGACTGCAGAATGGGTAAAAGTGATTCAAGGGGATTTAGGCAGAGAATCAGCAGTGTCCATAAGATTTTTATGTAACTAATTAAACCCCAAATGAATCTCTTAAATAGGTATTGATGTAATAGATGGTAACGAACAAAAATGAGTATTTCTGGCTGGCCCCAGTGGCGGTAATCCAAGCACTTTGGGAGGCTGAGGCAGGTGGATCACCTGAGGTCAGGAGTTCAAGACAAGCCTGGCCAACATGATGTAACCCTGTCTCTACGAAAAACACAAAAATTAGCTGAGCATGGCGCGTGCCTGTAATCTCAGCCACCAGGGAGCTTGAGGCAGGAGAATCACTTGAACCCGAGAGGCAGAGGTTGCAGTGAACAGAGATTGCACCACTGCACTCCAGTCTGGGTGGCAGAGCGAGACTCTACCTCAAAAAAAAAAAAAAAAGAAGAGTGTTTCTTAAGCTCTTACTTTGCATTGTATTGCATTGTACTAGGAGATGTAATGTATAGACAGAAAAAAATTACATTCTAAGAGAAAAGATATTGTCCTGTAAGAAATATTAAAGGGTTGTTAATACAAATAATTTAATGAAGTAATAGAATATGACTGATTGGCATAGTTTTTGGAATAAAATTGCGCCATTTATTTTGTTTTATTATGTTTTACTTTACTTTGCTTTATTGTCAGATTCACTAAATGTTAACATTTTACCACATTCGATTTCTCTTTCTTTGTGTATGTGTTGGCATGTGTAATTTCAGAGTAAGTTACAGCCATCATGATACTTCATTCCTAAGTATTTCAGAATTTATACCCTTAAAACAAGACATTCTCCTATAATGATTACAGCACAATTCCCTTATTCAGAAAATGTAATATTTATACAATGCTGTTATTTTACATAGTCAGTGTTCAAATTCCCCCAATTATACCTATTATTATAGTTGGTTATCACTAGAGAAATATCTATACCTACACCGGTATCTATCTATATACTATGCAGCCAACCATGTATTAATCTATATATAATTTAAGAACAATAAGTTATCCCTGTAAAGCAGTTAGTCTATTATATCTCGTTTTCTTCCTCAATAAATTCTCATATTAATGATCACTCATGCATTTAGTCATCCAAATGAATTTAATTTTTTAAAATTACTCATGATAAGTTACATTTTACTTAATATTTTATATTTAAAAAGTTCAGTGCTATCTCTAACTAGTAATGATTTGGAGCCAACTTTGTTTCTTGACTATTTTCTTTCTAAAATTAATTTCTAAGTAAATAAGAATTTAAAACAATATAATTTTTTAAGTACACATCAGTTTACTCAAAAGTGTGCCAAATCTCTCAATCATATAATTTATACTAATATTTATTAAGCTCATCCCATGTGTCTGGTACTAATTTAAGATCTTTAGTTGTATTAACTCTTTCAATTCTCAGAACAGTCCACAAGATAAATACTATTCTGTTACCAATTTTTACAAATAGAAAAATTTTGGCATACATAAAATAAAAAGTTCTGACCACATCATTTATTCTGAGTCTTCCACAATCTTTCACAGAATATAATTTACCAATTTTGTCTAGGATAATTGTTTGGACGAACGGAGGCAAAATGGCGCAGCTCCCGCTTCTTCACCGTCAGCTTTCCCAGGCCCGGGAAAGACACAGGTCGACTGCGCAGGCGCAACCCGACCTCTGATGGAGAAAACCGGAACTCGCCTAGCCACGCCTACCGCCCGGCCCAACCCGCCTATGTCCCGCCCACTACCCTCCCACTCCCAGGCCCAGGACATAAAAGCCGCTCCAGGTGGGCGTGCTGCGCGCTTCCTCTGCCCTCACTCTTGTCGGAACTGTAGGAACTCCGCCCGAGAGCTCCACCGGGTGACTCCCCCGACCTCCCCTGCCAGAGACCGACGGACTTCACCCCTCCCCCACACCTTCTTTCCTGAAGCTGGGGGACCAAAAATAAATGTGCAGTTTTGCTCCTAGCCTTGTCTACTCCCTGGTCATTTAATACTCGCCCTGGTTTCCTAGAAAGCAAATCAGCTTCCTAGAAAGCAAATCGGTTTCCTAAAAAGCAAATCAGTTTCCTGGAAAGCAAATCAGTTTCCCGGAAAGCAAATCAATAATCACTCAACTTGGTGCTATTTTCTTTTTCCCTTGAGACTTACTTGCGTTGATGATCTACATCTGCATTGATCTTCTGGTTATTAACCAATTAAAGTTTATTTAAGAGACATGTTCAAATAAGCTTGAGAAGAGTGTTAAGGAACTCAGAATTTTTAAAAAAATATATTTGGGAATAATAAACTAAATGAAACCCAATTGTGAATAATCTGATAATTCTGTATTCATTATAGGTTCACCAAATTGAGGTCACTTGGTATAATGGAATATGTCAAGAATATTATCCTTAATAGGGTTACTGTTAATTATCAAATGTGTTTGATTTCTCAATATTACACTTAACTATTAAACAACATTTATATTAAAACTATTTTATAACATGCTTTGAAATGTCTCGTTTTGCTTCTTTCAGTTTGGGATTATTTGTGTCTACAATCTTCACTTCCTATTAACAAGGATTTTTAAGAGTCGTCTTAAAAAGATATGAAGTACATATCTTTAAGTAATTGGTATTAGTTTCTAAAAGTATGGATTAGTGTATTAGTGTGATAATGCCTTTGAGAGTGCCTCAGGTCTCAGTCCGAGGTGTATTTTTATTTGAAACTGTTTCTTTCTCCTCCTATCCTGACCTGAAACTGTTCATGTCCACATGTATAAAGACAATTTAGACTGCTTTATGAAGTTTGAGATCTGAATACCAAACTATCGTCTATTTCAAAAACCTTTCAAACTCAAGATATATAAACTGGAGTTAAGATCTTACTCCCTAAATGTAATTCTTTCAATATACTCTGTCTCCATGAATGACATAATCTCTCCTCCAGTTGTTAAGCCCTAACCTAGGTGTTATATTAGATATCCTTCTTCCTTTTTATATTCCGTATCTCCAATTCCATACCAAGTCCTGTCAATATTATCTCCTAAATCACGAAAATCTGTCCACTTCGCCCCATCTTTATTGCTACTTACCTAGTACAAGTAACAGTCATGTTTTTTGCCCTTTTGCAATAGTTCACTATGTACCAGTCACTCCAAATCTTTATGTATATTAACTTATTTAACCTTTATCCTAGGAGGCCAGTACAGTGATTATTCTGATTTCACCCCAGGAGGTAACCTGCTAAATATCCTGTAAGTAGAAGAGCTACAATCTAAACCTATTGGACTCCTGAGTATTACACACCATATTGTAAACTCTGATCTTGAAAAACAAATATTTTACTGGCTTTGAATTCTATGAAAAACAGATGTGAATATTTAAATCACATTTCTCTGAAGTCTTCAATTTAACCTTACAAAACGGAAAGTAATTATTGTTCAAATTGGAATTCCTTAAATTACGACTCTGAGCAAGATAGAGAATATAACATCAAAATTTTAGTTCACTAAAATTCTTTCTACAGGGAATTATAAGGAATCTGATCTAGATCTTATTTTTTTTCTATATATAATCTGACATTTGACTTAATACAGGGAAAGAGTTTGGAGAAAGTTGAGGAATAAAGAGCTAGCCTGTCGTTAGACTGTGCCTATCATATATCAGCTCTATCCAGTAAGCCTCAGGCAAGTGCAGCATCACAGCCTATTTATAGCTGCATCCTCTGACAAGTGCCTGAAGTGCAGCTCTTCTCCCACTGTTGATTATAGAAGTATCCATGTGATTTACATTCCAGATGAACAGGAGGTATACATGACATCTTGTTTTGACAGCTGAGGAGACTGACCTGCATTACCTTCCAAAGTCCATCTCAAATTAACACAGATGGACTCCATGGACATCTACAGAGCTATTTAATTAGCTCCTGCATTTGAAAATGACTTTATTTTCCTAGGCGATGTTCTATATTAGGATGCAATGGAAGGGTTTAAAATCAAAATCTCCATGGTTGAGTTGAGACTATATCCAGAGTTACAAAACCTTGAAACCCACAAGTTTACTGGAGGAAACATTTTATTTTCTCTCCAAAAAAAGAGATGTTTTGAAAAAAATTAACAATGTATATTGTCTTTCTTGGTGTCATGTTTTCAGCCACTATTGGATGAAGTTAAGTTAGCTGACCCTGACGCCTGCCATCTTTGAGAGCTCCCAGTTGGAAGGCCATCTTTTAACAACTATTTCAAATATTGTCTCTTCCTTTCCCCTCAGTTCCAAGGTCTGCTGAAGCAAGCAGCAGCTCTCAGTAACTTTCTTTACTGTCAGTTCTGACAGTTCTTAGTAGCTGCCTTTCATTGAGTTAGTCTTTCTGATCTCTCTTATTTTTAGGCAGGTTCTAGTTTACGAATATAGCCTCTAGTTTATTGTCTCTATACAACTTACAGGATATGGTAAAAATGTGGCAAGCTCCCCACTGACATTCATGCAAGCCCCTCTGTAAAACTAAAAGGACATTCTGAATCTGTGTCTCTTCAGAATTTTGTTATTCTTGTTGACAGCCTCAGGCATAACACAGACCCTAGATACACTGACTTTCAGCTCAGAATGAAGTTTCATGCTCAATGAAGCTACTACATACATTTATGAAGTCACAATTTTTATTGCTTAGGGTCCCAACTTGAGATAAAGGTGTTAATCCATAATCTATGGCATTTATAGGAGAGACTGTTACAGGAAACTTGAATATTTCCTCATCTCATTACCTCTTCTGCACCAGGCACTTTTCATGACTTGACATAAGAGTGTTTAATAATGTTTCCAACTTTGGAAAGAGGCAAGCTTGAGGTTAACACTTATTTGACTGCTCTTCTGTTTGTTAATGGAAACATTAGTTTTGTAGAGATAGGTGAAGGGGGTGTATGTAAAACCAGGGCTGCCTTTTTAAGTAAAAGTAAAGGTGCCATTTTATAAAGAAATGCTAGCTTCAGAAATGCAGAAGAGAGGAGCTCCAGAAATAACAAGGTTATTTCCATCCCAGACATAGAATATACCGTTCACTATGGAAAATGAACCTTGAGGGACAATTGTTCCATTGCAGAACACGGGAACAGAGCCCCATTCCACCAATAATCAAAGAGACCCAGTTCAGCTCTCTCTTTTTCCTCCAAAAGAATATAACCTAAGCTAAGCCCTCAAACTGTTAGAGCCAGAGAATACTAACAGCTCTCAGATAATTTGGAAATGGAGTCTCATAAAACGGAAAATTCTGCCACACTCTATAAAAACAATTAGAGAATCTGAACAGAGCTTCCAAAGTTAAGCATGAGTAACATTGCAAGAAATGATCTGGCAAAATGCCATACAGTCAAAATAGCAACCTGCAGAACAAATGAAATTTCAAAGAGGAGAAGAGGCCCAGTTGAACATTAAATTGTTATAGTAGAGGAAAAGATTGAGATGATCACAATACCGAGGAAAATATAAAAAAGATTAAAGTAAAAAGGGATCATAATAGGGAAAGACAGGTGCAGAAATATGACATAAAAGAATGAGTGTCTCAGAAATACATAACCTGCATAAAAGGGGGAAGTATTAAATGATACAGCACAGAAAAATGCCCCTGAAATGAAGAAATCACTAAATCTGTAAATTGAAAGGGCACACACTAAATCTTATCTCAGTAAAGCTATGGAATTGTATAAGAATGAAAATATAATCCTTCATGCATTCATTCTCATTGAAGCAAGAAGCATGAAAAAGGAAAAATCTATTTGGGCTCAGAAATCTTCACAATAATCATCAATGCCAAAAGAGAATGGAAATGTGTCTGTAGGTATCATCTAGATAATATCCAAGACAGCAGGAACCAGATCTGACTTATTCACTGTTATACACACAGCACCTGTAGCAATCCACAGCATATGGGTGACGCTCAGTAAATACTAATTAAATGAATGAATATACATTCATGAGGAACAGGGAGTGGTTATCGTATTTTATAGGCAGTCAGCTTCTCATTCAAATATAAAGGCACATTCTGAAACATGAAACAACTCAGAAAATGTACCCCCCAGTAAATATTCTTGGAAAAAGTCCAGTCAAGCAATAGTTGAATCAAAACAAGAAGCTTGAGAATGAAGAAAGTTTGATACTGCAATACTTTTACAAAACAATACATTCATTGTCCCCACGGAAAACCTGGAAGAGCCTAAGAGAGGAATAAAATTAAGACTCACCAGGGGTAGAAAATGGAATGAGTTGGAATACAGGATCAAGAGTGAAGGTTTTATAGAATGAGAAATAAGAACAGTGTTGAAGAAACTAGAAAAAAGAGAAAGGGAATTTTAATAAAATATTATGGGAGATCTGAAAGTAAATATCAGCATTAGTCAATATTTGTTGTTTTGGAATGTCTTCTTTAAATGCAGCATCTTTCTGAAACTTAGTCATATTGTGCCCAACTGTACATGTGAGTGTGTATGTGTGGGTGGGTGTGTGTGTAGTTAGAATGTGAGATTCATAAGGGCAGGGGTTTTTATATTTTCACTACCATATTTCCAGCACCTACAGCAATACACTATCACCTACCTTGTGGCAAAGTAGTTGTTTAGAATATTGGCTGAACAGATATTTATTGAATAAATGATATTTTATTTTAGGTACTGCATTATTGTGCAGTAAACGTTTTATTATAAGAGAGAATTATTTCAAAACTAGTGATAAGATTTGTTACTAAATATTTCAAGAAGCCAGCTTTTATTTTGGTTGTTACTGTCAACTACGATCTTCATATTTAAGAAATTACTCCTTATTTACAACTTTATTTTCCTACAATTTTTATCTGTCACCTCTTAGAATTATAAGATAAATATTTTGTATGCAAAACTACTTATATCAGAAATAATTTTTCAGAAGTGTATTTATTTTTGAACTTATATCAGTTTAGATGTGTATGAGAAACATCACGGATAATGCAGTCCAACCATTTCATTTAAGAGAAATGATGCAGTAATCTATGTTTCTAAGTGAGCTGCCCAAGGTCCCACAACTCTCCAATGAAAGTTCTTTTCATTCTATTTTAACTCCTTGCTTTATTGTTCTTCTTAAATGTTAAGGTATTATAGCATACAATATTTCAATCATTTCAAAATATTTCAAATGGAAACATTTTATTTGAGTGTTTACTTTCAACATGAAAGTCCAAAAAGACTTTAATTCTCTAAACACCAGCTTCTCACTTTCCTCTCTGATGCTTGGGTATGTGTAGTCATATACCTACTCATTTGAACTCTTCTGAACAATCTGCCAAATTTCAGAACCTATCCTCAAGACTTTGTTTATACAAACAATAAATTTCCTGGACTCTGTCTTAAATCAACGTCCTTTAAAAAAAAAAAAAAAATTCACTCACTTAAAATCCATAGTGGATATGAAAGGAAAAAGAAGAAGACATGTGCTCTGTGTACAAAATTGTGCCTATTATTAATATTGTGGTAAGAACACTTTTCTAACAGTGGGCAACTTTCCAAAATATAAGCTTCTTGGTCCATTCTGCATGCAAAGAGAAACAGCAGAGCAAAATGCTGATAAACAAAAATATGGGTTAGTAACTGTAAGACAAATGTATTATTTTAATCTTGGGGGAGTGTAAAGAAATTTTGTTCTAACTTTTCTCTTATTGAATCTGAAGTTAAGATCTCACATGTGAACAAGAAGAGTCTAATCCAGTGTATTGACCACTATTATTACATTAATAATATTGTTACTTTAAATTACTTATAAATTAAATTTGAATAGATTTCAACATCTTTTTTAAAATAAGAGAGTGAGTTCTTTAAACTTTAAGAAGTAAGAAAACACAACATCATATTTATCTATTTTTGTTCTAGATTAGGGGACAATGACTTAATTCTTGTGGATTTTCATGCAGTACAAAAGTGATGCAGACTGTGGGTAAATGTGTGTGGTCTATTCTTTTTTTCAGATCCCCCCTTAATATCAATGACGGTTTGAAACTTAGGACTCACCTTTTCTACTCATACTGAACATGCCACTCAGTTACTCTTTGCAGTTTTTCTGTCTGTAAACAATTGCTAATGTATAATTCCACTGAGAGGGGGTGATTAGGAATCACGCTTCATCAGTAAAATAAAATGTTTCTTGACCAAAGCAAAACCATAATGACTACAGTAAGTATTAATTTCATGAGTGAAACACTTCATTATCATTAAATTCCATCTCATTAGGTAAGATGTTGAAAGTAAATACAGAACTGTTTTAATTGAACAAAAATATACTAAGTAGCTAAAATAATAAAAAGCGTATTGCAATATTAATACAGTGTTAATCCCAGCTCCTGAATCACTTTATAAATGTAACCTTAATTATCTTTTGTAACTTTTTTTTTATTATTATACTTTACGTTCTAGGGTACATGTGCACAACGTGCCGGTTTGTTACATACGTATGTATGTGCCATGTTTGTGTGCTGCACCCATTAACTCATCATTTACATTAGGTATATCTCCTAATGCTATCCTTTCCCCCTCCCTGCACCCCACAACAGGCCCCGGTGTGTGATATTCCCCTTCCTGTGTCCAAGTGTTCTCATTGTTCAATTCCCACCTATGAGTGAGAACATACCACGTTTGGTTTTCTGTCCTTGCGATAGTTTGCTTAAATGATGGTTTCCAGCTTCATCCCTGTCCCTAAAAAAGAATTGAACTCATTCTTTTTTATGGATAGTTAGTTATGTAATTCATTTTTTTTTTTTGAGACGAAATCTTGCTCTGTCTCCCAGGCTGGAGTGCGGTGGCACAATCTCGGCTCACTGCCACTTCCACCTCCCAGGATCAAGCATTTCTCCTGCCTCAGCCTCCCGAGTAGCTGGGATTATAGGCATGCACCACCAAGTGTCGCTAATTTTTGTATTTTTAGTAGAGATGGGGTTTCACCACGTTGGCCAGACTGGTCTCGATCACCTGACCTCAGGTGATCTGCCGGCCTCGGCCTCCCAAAACGCTAGGATTACAGGCGTGAGCCACTGCGCCCGGCCCATTTTTTAACTCCTAATGAAAATAACACTGTAATTCTTGCCTAGAACTTGATGACTGGACACAAGTGCTGTAGAGTCAGACAATCTGCAATGAAATCCAGCTCTACTACTTAAATTTCAGTTTTGTTATTTAGAAACAGGGCTGATGATTCTAGCATTTTATGTGCTATTTATTGTAACTGATTACATGCAGCAAAAGAGGAAGAAACAACAAGTGTGGGATTGCTGTTCCCGCCTGGTATATGGATAATAAAGGAGGTAAGATTAGAGAGAAAGGAACAATCTTTTCTGCCTTGGGTGTTCATGGGGTTTAGAGCAAATTTTAAATTATAAAAAGGAATTGAATAGGTTCCTAAGTAGAAGAGAGGCATTCCAAAAAACTGGAACATTATGATCCAAAGTGCTGAGATTAAATACTAGGCTATTATTCAAGAGAAGACAGTGAAGAAAGACACGAAGGAAAAGAGGGAAACTGCATGGGTTGGAAAGCTTTTGTGAGGCAGCGGCTGGCAGGCTGGGCCAGACTTGGTATTTCTTTCTAACTCTGCTTGAGAATATTAAATTGTCCCAGAGCTACACATTATTTTTTAAAAGTACATGTTAAAGTTGATTTTCTTCAGAGTTTGAAGTTCTAAACAATTATTAAGCAGAGTATATCATATATTTATAGCTACTCTATTAATGGATGAGACAACTGAATACTTTCAATTAAAATACTTGCAATGTTGCTATTCCCCTCTGTTAGCTGGCTTATAAATCTAGGTGAAAAGTTATTGCAACTACAATTCAGGCTTATATTTGCATGTTTTTAAAATGAGTTTGGTATATATTTCTTCTCCAGAGGTTAGAAACCTGGTTTTAATTCAGAGCAGGGCCTACTCTCCAACATAAGATTATACACACTGGCAGATTTCAGTAGTAAGCAATTTATAGATGTTTCAACGTTTCAAGCACTTAGTAAATTAATTTAATCTATTTTTTCTTTCTAGATGTGAAGATATGTTTGTGGTCAAATAACCAGGAAAACGATCATTTATCAACGGAAGGGCTTCATACAAACTAACGACTATAAAAGATGATACAGTGTTTTGCAACATGCCCACTTTATTTCATTTTTGGCACAGCAAATTAATTTACGAATCACTAGGTTTTCTCTGTTAGTAACAGTTTGTAGGATTCAAGGAAGAAACATGATCAGTAGCCACACCTCTGGAATTGTTCCCAAATAAAATAAGCTCCACAGGAAAGACTTCATGGACTAATATAGTAGTCACCCAAGTTGGTTCTATAGCATTTATTAGATTCTTCCTATTCTCTACTCCTGAAGAGGGGAAAACTCACAGAGTCTGCTTTGGACACAATTCTATTTGTCACAGTCTGATTTAAGTACTCTGTGCTCCTGGCACATATTTGTTTCTTGCTTCAGAGAAGATAAGCTTTAAACTCTTTATAACATGCTTGATTACCTACAGTTCTTTTTAAAAAGTGCTTTGGAGGAGTTATTCAACATTTTCTTTTTTTAATTTAATTTAATTTTCAGAACAATGGTACACGTGCATGATGTGCAGGTTTGTTACATAGGTAAATGTGTGCCATGGTGGTTTGCTGCAGCTCTTAACCAATCACTTAAGTATTAAGTGCAGCATGCATTAGCTATTTTTCCTGATCCTCTCCCTCTTCTCACCACCCCACTACAGACCCCAGCATGTGTTGTTCCCCTCTCTGTGTCCATGTGTTTTCATTGCTCAGTTCCCACTTGTAAGTGAGAACCCACTGATAAGTGCTGAGGATAATGGCTTCTAGCTCCATCCATGTTCCTGCAAAGGACATGATCTCATTCCTTTCTATGACCGCAGAGTATTCATTGTGTATATGTACCATATTTTCTTTATCCAGTCTACCATTGATGGGCTTTTGGGTTGATTCCATGTCTTTGCTATCGTGAATAGTGCTGCAACAAAGACACCTGTGCATGTTTCTTTATAATAGAATTTCTATTCCCCTGGGTATATACCCAGTAATGGGATTGCTTGGTCAAATAGTATTTCTGGTTCTAAGCCTTTGAGGAATTGCCACATTGTCTTTGACAATGTTTGAACTAATTTACATTCCCATCAATGGTGTAAAAGCATTCCTATCTCTCTGTAGCCTCACCAGCATCTGTTGTTTCTTGATTTTTGCCATTCTGACTGGCATGAGATGGTATCTCATTGTGGTTTTGTTTTACATTTTTCTGATGATCAGTGATGTTGAGCTTTCTTCATGTCTGTTGGCCACATGAATGTCTTCTTTTGTAAAGTGTCTGTTTGTGTCCTTTGCCCAGTTTTAAGGGTGTTGTTTGTTTTATCTTATAAATTTAAATTCCTTGTAGATTCTGCATATTAGACCTTTGTCAAATAGATAGATTGCAAAAATTTTCTCCCATTCTATGGGTTGTTTGATCATTCTGATGATAATTTCTTTTGCTGTGCAGAAGCTCTAGTTTAATTAGTTCCCATTTGCCAATTTTTGCTTTTGTTGCAATTGCTTTTGTCATTTTGTCATGACATCTTTGGCCATGCCTATGTCTTCAATGGTATGACCTAGATTTTCTTCTTGGGCTTTACATTTAAGTCTTCAATCCATCTTGAGTTAATTTTTGTATAAGGTGTAAGGAAGGGGTCTAGTTTCAATTTTCTTCATATAGCAATCCAATTTTCCCAGCACCCCATTTATTAAATAGGGAAACCTTTCCTCATTGTTTGTTTTTGTCAGGTTTGTCAAAGATCAGATGGTTGTATAGATGTGCAGTCTTATTTCTGAGTTCTTATTTCTTATTTCTGAGTTCTCTACTCTGTTTCATTGTTCTATGTGTCTGTTTTTGTATCAGGACCATGCTGTTTTGGTTACTATAGCCTTGTAGTATAGTTCGAAGTTGGGTATTGTGATGTCTCCATCTTTGTTCTTTTTGCTTAGGATTGTCTTGGCTATGTGGGCTGATTTTTGGTTCCATATAAATTTTAAAATAGTTTTTTCTAGTTCTGTGAAGAATATCAATGGTAGTTTAATGGGAATAACACTGAATCTATAAATTGCTTTGGGCAGTATGGCCATTTTCATGGTATTGGTTCTTCATATCTATGAGCATGGAATGTTTTTCCATTTGTTTGTGTCCTCTCTGATTTCCTTGAGCAGTGATTTGTAGGTCTCCTTGAAGAGTTCCTTCTCTTCCCTTCTTAGCTGTATTCCCAGGTATTTTGTTCTCTTTGTAGCAATTGTGAATGGGAGTTCATTCATGATTTTGCTCTCTGCTGTCTGTTGTTAGTGTATACAAATGCTTATAAGTTTTGCACACTGACTTTGTATTCTGAGACTTTGCTGAAGTTGCTTATCAGTTTAAGAAACTTTTGGGCTGAGACAGTAGGGTTTTCTAGAAATAGGATCTAGATAAATGGCTCGTATTATTTTAAGGTATTAATACCTAGTTTATTGATAGTTTTAAACATGAAGGAATGTTGAATTTTATCAAAGACCTTTTCTGCAGCCATTGAGATGATCATGTGGTTTTTGTCTTTAGTTCTGTTTATGTGATTAATTATGTTTATTGATTTGCATATGTTTAACTAGACTTGAATCCCAGGGATGAAGCCAACTTGGTCATGGCAGGTAAGCTTTTTTATGTCCTGCCTGATTTGGTTTGCCAGTATTTTATTGAGAATTTTTGCAGAGATACTGGCCTGAAGTTTTCCTTTTTTGTTATATCTCTGCCAGGTTTCAGTATCAGGTTAATGCTCACGTCATACAATATGTTAAGGAGGAGTCCCTCCTTTTCAATTGTACAGAATAGTTTCAGAAGAAATGGTAACAGCTTTTCTTTGTACCTGTGGTAGAAATCAGCTGTAAATCTGTCTAGTCCTGGGCTTTTATTTTTTTTTTTTGGTTGGTAGGCTATTACTGCCTGAATTTCAGAACTCGTTACTGGTCTATTCAGGGACTGATTCAATTTCTTCCTAATTCAGTCTTGTGAGGGTATAAGTGTCCAGGAATTTACCCATTTCTTTTTGATTTTCTAGTTTATTTGCATAGAGTTGTTTATAGCATTCTCTGATGGTTGTTTGTATTTCTGTGAGGTCAGTGGTGATATCCCCTTTATCATTTTTTATTGTGTCTATTTGATTCTTCTCTATTTTCTTCTTTATTAGTCTAGCTAGTGGTCTCTCTCTTTTATTAATTTTTTCAAAAAAACCGCTCCTGGATTCTTTTATGTTTTGAAAGGTTTTTTGAGTTCCTATCTTGTTCAGTTCTTCTCTGATCTTGGTTGTTTCTTGCCTTCTGCTAGTTTTGCAGTGTGTTTGTTCTTGGTTCTCTCATTCTTTTAGTTGTGATGTTAGGATGTCAATTTAAGATCTTTCTAGCTTTTGGATGTGGGCACTTAGTGCTATAAGTTTCCACCTTAATACTGCTTTAGCTGCATCCCAGAGATTCTGGTGTGTTGTCTCTTTGTTCATTAGTTTCAAAGAAATTCTTGATTTATGCCTTAATTTCATTATTTACCCAGGAATCATTTAGAAGCAGGTTGTTTAATTTCCATGCAGTTTTGTGGTTTTGAGTGAATTTCTTCATCTTGAGTTCTGATTTGATTGTGTTGTGGTCTGAGAGACTGTTTGTCATGATTTCAGCTCCTCTGCATTTGCTGAGGAATGCTTTACTTCCAATTTTGTGATCAATTTTAGAGTAAGTGTCATGTGGTGCCAAGAAGAAAGTACATGCTGTTGTCTTTGGATGGTGAATTCTGTAGTTATCTATCAGGCCCACTTGACCCAGAGCTGAGTTCACTTCCTGAATATCTTTGTTAATTTTTTGTTTCGATGATCTGTTCGATTGACAGTGGGATTTTAAAGTCTTGCACTATTGTTGTAAGAGCTTGTTTTATGAAACTGGGTGCTCCTCTATTGGGTGCATATATATTTAGGATAGTTAGCTCTTCTTGCTGAATTGAACCCTTTGCCATTATGTAATGTCATTCTTTGCCTTTTTAAAAAATCTTTGTTGTTTTCGTTTTGCCAGAAACTAGGATTGCAACTCCTGCTTTTCGTTTGCTTAGTAAATCTTCCGTCATCCCTTATTTTGAACCTATGTGTGTCTTTGCATATTAGATGAGTCTCTTGAATAAAGCACACCGATGGGTCTTGCCTGTTTATTCAGCTTGCCATTCTGTGTTTTTGCATTGGGGCACTTAGCCCATTTACATTTACGGTTAATATTACTATGCATGACTTTGGTACCATAATCATGATGCTGGCTGGTTATTTTTCAGACTTGTTAATGCAGTTGCTTCATAGTGTCATTGATCTGTGTACTTCAGTGTGGTATTGTAGTGACTGGTAACAGGTTCTTTCTTTCCATATTTAGTGCTTTCTTCAAGAGGTTTTGCAAGACAGGACTCATGGTGATGAATTCCCTCAGCATTTTCTTGTCTGAAAAGGATTTAACTTCTCCTTCACTTATGAAGATTAGTTTGGCCAGATATGAAATTCTCAGTTGGAAATTCTTTTGTTTAAGAATGTTGAATATTGACTTCCAATCTCTTCTGGTTTGTAGAGTTTCCTCTGAGAAGTCCACTATTAGTCTAATGTGCTTCCCTTTTAGGTGACCTGGCCTTTCTCTCTGGCTGCCCTTAACATTTTTTCCTTCATTTCTACCTTGGAGAGTCTGATGATTATGTGTCTTGGGGTTCATCTTTTCATGGGATATCTTCCTGGGGTTCTTTTGATTTCCTTGAATGTTAGCCAGTCTTGCTAGGTTGGGGAATTTACTTTGGATGGTATGGTGAAGTATGTTTTCTAACTCGTTTCCATTCTCCCTATCTCTTCCAGGTACCCCAACCAGTCATTGGTTTGGTCTTTTTACATAATCCCATAGTTTTTGGAAGTTTTGTTCATTCATTTTCTTTCTTTTTTCTATAACCTTGTCTGCCCATCTTATTTCAGCAAGATAGTCTTCAATCTCTGAGATCCTTTCCTCCTTTTGGTCTATTCAGCTATTGATACGTGTGGTTGCATTGTGAAGTTCTCATGTTCAGCTCCATCAGATCATTGATGTTCCTCTCTAAACTGGTTATTCTGATTAACAGCTCCTGTATTGTTTTATCATGGTTCTTAGCCTTTGTGCATTGGATTAGAACATAATCCTTTAGCTCAGCAAAGTTCATTATTTTCTGAAGCCTACTTCCAACAATTTATCCATCTCAGCCTCTGCCCAGTTCTGTGCCCTGGCTGGAGAGGTGTTGCAATCATTTGGAGGAGAAGAGGCACTCTGACTTTTTGAATTTTCAGCATTTTTGCATTGGTTCTTTCTCAGCTTTGTGGGTTTTTCAACCTTTGATCTTTGAGGCTGGTAACCTTTGGATGGGGTTTTTGTGGGTTTTGTTGATGTTGTTGTTGTTGTTGTTTATTACTGTTTGTTTTTCTTTTAACCGTCAGGCCCTTCTTCTCTAAGGCTGCTGCAGTTTACTGGGAGACCACTCCAGACCCGATTCACCTGGGTCCCTCCTGCACCTGAAGGTATCACCAGGGGAGGCTGCAGAACGACAAAGATGTCTTCCTGCTCCTTCTTCTCTGGGAGCTCCATCCAAGAGGTCCATGGAGCTGATGCTCGCCATAACGCTACTGTATGTAGTGCCTGGCAACCCATTAGGGGGTTTCACTCAGGCAGCGTGAGATTGGGCCCACTTAAAGAAACAGCCTGGCTGCTCCTTGGTGGAGCTGGGGTGCTGTGCTGGGGGAATCACACTTGTCCAGACTTCCTGACCTCTTCAGAGACAGCTGGCAGGAAAGACTAGGTCCTCTGAACGTGAGACCATGGCTGCTCCTCTCCCCAGTGGCTCCTTCCCAGGGATATAAGAGTTCTGTCCATAAACTCTTGGCTGGATTTGCTGCAATTCCTGCAACAAGGCAGTGAGGAGGGATGGATCCAGGTAGTTCCTAAAAAAGCAGTGTGCCCATTATCTGCTACAGCCGCTGTGCTGGGCTGTGGGGAATTCCTGTTGGACCAAACCACCCAGTCTCCCTGACAACAGCAGGGGAAAATGACTGACTGGAGTTGCAGTAGTGGTGGCTGCCCCTGCCCCAGGAACTCAGTTGTCTTAGGCAGTGTCCAGTCTGTTGCTGCTCGCAGCAACTCAAGGGGGTTGCACAGCTCCGTGCTTGAGATCCAAGGCCCTGGTGGCATGGACTCACGAAGGGATCCTTGATCCACACGGTGCACAGATCTGTGGAAGAAGCATGGTTTCCTGGGTGGGGTAGCACAGTCACTTCCCACCTCCCTTGGCTGCTTGGCTGGGTGTGGGAGTTCCCCTTATCCCATGTGGTCCCTGGGTCATTGCTCCACCCTGCTTTCCTTTGCTTTGCATCAGTGAGGCCAAATGCCTGGTAAGTTCCAATGAGAGAACCTGGATACCTTAGCTGAAGGTGGAGGATTCACTAGTTGTTTTCATTCTTCTCCGTGGCAGCCACAGACCAGAGCTGCTTTTTTTTTCTTTTTTTTTTTTTTTTTTTCTGGAGTCTCACTCTGTAGCCCAGGCTGGAGTACAGTGGCATAATCCCGGCTCCCTGCAACCTCCAGCTCCCGGGTTCAAGCGGTTCTCCTGCCTCAGCCTCCCGAGTAGCTGGGACTACAGGCATGTACCACCACGACCAGCTAATTTTTTGTATTTTTAGTAGAGACGGGGTTTCACCGTGTTAGCCAGGATGGTCTTGATCTCCTGACCTCGTGATATGCCTGCCTCTGCCTCCCAAGGTGCTGGAATTACAGGCATGAGCCAGCCACTGCACCCAGCCCAGAGCTGCTTCTAATTAGCCATCTTGGCTCCTCCTCCTATTCAATATTTTCAAGATCCTTGGTGGATGCATGGATCAGTCCAGCTTTCCAGGTGCTATTTCCAGCAATTACATAACTAGGCCCCTTGGAAGTAATATAATGTGGGACACCTTATGACACATATTTTTTTCTGGTGCTTCTAGATTCAATATGCAGACTAAGTTACTTGTAGGTGTGCATTTTTCTAAACCAAGGACGTAAGTACTGGATAATAATGCTATGTTGTTCATTGAATATTTTAAACAAGTTTGATAGAAGATAATACAGGTAATGAAAGCCAGAAACACCTGGCAGATGGAGAGGAAAGCATCTTGCTAAGTATTCTTGCCATTTTGACTAACAAAGTCTTGTTACCCCATGAGCAGGAGTAACAGCCAGAAGGAAGACAAGCAATTGCAAGGTCTGAGTTGAGTACATGGAATGAATGGGGAAGACAGTGGCAATCCAGAAAACCAATGAACAGCCAATTCTGCTTCCTGGGCCTTACAATGATTTTTCTTTCCTTCTGTAGCTGAGGCAAAACAAAACAAACTCAAAACCAAACATCCAAAACACAAAAATGAAACAAAACTTAATGGACCATGGACAAGCAAATAATCAAAACTACATATTTGGGTTTTTGGTGAGAACTGACAATTACAAGCACAATGGGTAAATACGTCGACATACCTCACTGAAATCTTATTTGTGGAAGTTGTGTTTGATAGCAGAATCTTCCCCAAGAATTAGAGATTTGTGAGTATGATAAACAGGTCTTCTTCACAAGGACATCAGGTAGCTTATGCTCTGGGAAAGAGGCAGTTAAAGTCATATTAGTTTGGAAAAAAAAAAAAACTACTCTAAAACACTCTGTGCTATTCTAAAAAATAGGATGAGATTCAAAAACAATAACTTAAAGATAGGCTGATGTATTTTTGAGAATATATTAAAAGTCACAACAATGAATTTCTAAGAATTAGTAATCTGTTAAATTTGATTCGAATAGACAGCTTTGAAGTGCATTGGTTTTATTCATAAAGAAGAAAAAGGTATATATTTAAGCACTATTGGTTGATGTAACATTGCAGGTTTGAATTCAAATGAATTGAAAAAATAGCTTAGAAAGTTATCCAAGCATGTTTTCAGTAGTACAGCAATGGAACATTTGTTTATTCTGAAGAGCACAGGGAATGGAGCCTAGAGGCTTTGTGATATTAAGAAGCAGGTAGAATGAATGACCTTTCCCTGAGGCAACTCAATATTTGGTGGTGTTTTCTTTTGGACATTTTATAAAATATATTAACAAATAGCAAAAAAAATGTGCAAACCACGTGGGAATGAGGGAATGAAGAGGCCACTGCGTGAAGTGTTTAGACTGTGATCATCTATGATACACCCATCTGTTCCTATTAGAAGAAACAAGATGTTCTCAAGTGCTTCAAAGTTAAGTGAGTTAGGAAACTGTTACAATTATGTGTTAAAATTATTGGTTACCAGGGGCAATATTCAGATTATTTTCCCTATCTCCTGCTTGGGTTTGCTACCACCTCCCAATTCATTCTCATGCTATCAGAGCTCCTGAGGGCTTGAGGCCACCAGGTCATCACTGGAGAAAGTGTTGAGATATAAATTGGATTTAGAGCTCCCTACTGGCTTTCTTGATATACTAACAGTCATTTAGTCATTAGTCTTTTAACCCATGAAAATCGGAAGTTATAACATCTGTTATACTCAAAGCTAGTTCTAACACCTGACATTGATTGAAAAGGAGAGCAAGCGATTATATTTGCTGGAGATTTTGGTGCGCGCTCTCTCTCTTTCTCTCTCTTTCTCTAGCTCTATCTATATATCATGCCAGTATCCACTAAAATTGCCAATGGAAAAGCAAAAGCAGATTAGCTGTTTATATTATCATTGAATTTCAGAGCTACTTTGAATCAGCGTGAGTGATTTGTTGAACTCCTTCATTTCATTTTCTCTGAACAGCTGAGGAACATAGAACTAATTTGTACTATCATTGAAACGTACTTTAATTTGAAGGCACACAATTGTCAAGTTACAGGAATTATGTCTTCAGGTTTTAAATGATGCCTTGTGTCCTGTAAAAGCTGTCAATTTTTTTCACTCAAAGATACATGATTATCATCTTCTTCCTGAACCCCATGTTTCCTCTGTGCTCCAACATACTTAATCCCATTCACCTTCATCCAGTCATCGAAGCTACAAACCTAGGCATTCTCTTTGCTTCCTATCCCATTCTTACTTTTAATGTTTAATCAAATTACTGTGTACTGCTTATTTAATTCCATAAACAGTTTTCAAATCAGTCCCTAATTTTTATTCCTGCTAAAAGAACTCTGGTGTAGACTCTCATCATCCTTTGTCTGCATTATTGCAAAGTCTCCCTGCATTGAGATTCTAGACTTCACTCCCCTCAGAGCTGCTGAAGGGGTTAATCTATAGTCTGATGAGTCCTCAAAAAGCTAAAAGCAGAACTACCTTTCAACCCAGCAACCCTATTACTGGGTATATACCCAGAGGAATATAAATCATTCTACCATAAAGACACATGCATGCGAATGTTCACTGAAGCACACTATTCAGGATAGCAAAGACATGGAATTAGCCTAACTGCCCATCAATGACAGATTGGATAAAGAAAATGTGGTACGTATACACCGTGGAATACTATGCAGCCATAAAAAGAACTAGATCATGTTTTTTTGTGGGAACACAGATGGAGCTGGAGGCTATTATCCTTAGCAAACTAACGCAGGAACAGTAAACCAAATGTCACATGTTCTCACTTATAAGTGAGAGCTGAATGATAAGAACTTATTAACACAAAGGAGTAAACAACAGACAAAGACACTGAGGTCTACTTGAGTAGGGAAGCTGTGAGGAGAGAGAGGAGCAGAAAAGATAATTATTGAGTACTGGGCTTAATACCTGAGTGATGAAATAATATGTACAACAAACTCCTATGACATGTTTTTACCTATGTAACAAACCTTCACATGTACCCTCAACTTATTCATTTTTTTTTTTAAAGGGGCTAATCTGAAACAAAAATCTGACCATGGATCTCCATCTTAAACTCTTTTAGTAATTGATCTGCATTTTCTGCAGAGTAAATATCAAGCTACTAGTCATGATCCTTCATGAGGACCTTTTCCTATAGCTTTAGTTTTTCTAAGATTATCAGAAGTCTTTTCCATGAAAACTTCTCTTTCTATATCTATGTTGTAGTATGTTAATAAGATCATTTCTTATTTCTCCAGATTAGACTTCAGGTGCAACCTGCCCCACCTCTAAAAAGTGACTACTCAAGTAAAAAGTATTGCATTACCGAATAGAACATATATTTTAAGGCAAACATCTAGTAACACTTGTGGCTTTCGCAAGAAATTCACTTCTCTCATCATCCTTTCTTTTCATTTGTTTAAAGTCTCACCATTTACCATCACAGATATATCTATGTTTATGTTTGCCTCTTCCCAAAGCACAGCTGAGTTATGCATGTGTTTGAAAACTTAATAGATGGAAAATATATTGCTCAGTTATATGGATATTGTCATACTGAAAAACTGTAAAAATCTGTAGCTCTGGCTACAAGAACATTATGATTAAAAAACTGTTCCTACATATCTTCTATCCAGTCATGTTGGAAATTCATTTAGATCCATCTTTAAAACCATAACCAAGATTTTCTCCTTCTGTGATATACACATATCATTCTTAAGCCTGAATAAATATTAAAAGTATGCATACAGAGGAGAATTGTTTGAACATGAGCGATTTTAGATATGGAGAGTCTGGGTTTTACACTGCTTCACTAATATCTCTGCAGTTATTCATTCATTCAACTTTCACAGTTTGAGCATCTACTGTCTGCTTCATGCTGAAATAAAATATAAAGGACTTACAATATCTTCGTTCAAGGAGCAGTGAGAAAGTCATAGATTTTTTCACAAGGATTCACAAATCAAAGATACAAATATAAAATTTCTCTCTTTTTTTCTAATTAGTGAGTCCCATTATGCTATGCAAGATCTCTTTCAATTCATAAACACAATTTGAGAAAAAATTTTAAAATTTTCGGATAACTTTGTTTTAAAATACCCGAATTACAAATTTAATCTCGGATGATTTTGAATTTTTGTTTCTCACATCCGTCAACCAATGGATCAATTTGTCACCTGTGGTTTGAAAGAGAGGCCTCCCTGTGTGCCTCTGTGTCATCTCTTCTACACTTCCTACATTTGGGTTCAGGCTTTTGAGAATGAAAGTATATAGGTGGGTGGGGAGGCTATACCAGTCATTGACAGGTGTCCATGTCCTCACTCTGCTTCCAATTGCTCCAGTTAGATCCTAGTAGCCCTGTAGAAATGGTGATCTCCTGGTAGGTGACATGTATGGTTTTCTCGGGACCTTGCTCTTGCTCTGCTTCCCTCCAGCCCACTTATTCACTGAAGACCTCTTCAGAGAGGACCAGGTAGGTCCTCCTTCAGGAATTCCATGCCCTCCATTTGGGGCACTCTCTAATGTGGAAAGTTGAAAAGCTTCCACAGGGTGATCTTCTATGCTTCATCACATGGCCTCAGAAAAGTCACAGAGATGCACTCCACACAAGATAGAAATTCCCAAAGGGAAACTTGTACCATTATTTGTTTACAGTATCATAAAATAATAGTTCCTGTGTTCAAAAAAGATTAGTTAATGACAAATTATGTAAGAGTAAATGGTTTACTACATTGTAATGATCCACAGGGCTTATTATAATTTCTATATTCTAAGTCTTTGAGAGAGTTATATTAAGTAATGATTTTACATTTACTTATGACTGTTCTTCAGAACATACTTTAAGAAAAGTTCATCAATGCAAATTCTGAATTTCATATTAGGATAAATAAAAACTCGAAGATTAAATAGCATAAGATATAAGACACTTTAGCAGAGGATACTCTCTTTATACCCAATTTTGTCATTTAAAAAAGCTTCAATAAACATTTTCTCATCAGTTTTCCTGACTTAGAACCACACAACTGGCTTC
Organism: Piliocolobus tephrosceles; assembly: GCF_002776525.5. Taxonomy (NCBI): domain Eukaryota; kingdom Metazoa; phylum Chordata; class Mammalia; order Primates; family Cercopithecidae; genus Piliocolobus; species Piliocolobus tephrosceles. The sequence continues at coordinate 23,456,055 of NC_045436.1, read as the reverse complement.
AAATTTCAAAGGAAAATCATAGGGAATTAATACCTACATTTTTCCAAACCAATTGTATGTCCAGGTTTACCCAGTATATAATTCCATTAATTTGCTTACTTCTTTAAAAAGACTGCCTTTGAATAAATTTGATATGGAGTTAAATTAAATAATTATAGCATTTAATGGGATTACTTTAGGCTTGAAATTTTATATTTTTTATGGTTTCGAGTAAAATATTAAGCCGTAAACTATAAGTTTTTTTAAGAAAATATTTTCATTTAGTGTCAAAGGCAATTGGATTATATTAACAAAAACTTATGTTGCTATGTGTTTTGATCCTAAAATTAATATTCTCTTCTTAGGGTTAAAAATGAATATTGAAAAAGAAATGACTTTTGAACAATAAAGCTTTCTTTGCAAGTCTGTTATAACAATCAACCATCTCTTTAGTCTATCTGTATATACAAATAAATTATTCAAGTCATAACGTGAGAATTATTGACCCAACAAAAAAAAAACTTTATAATAACGAGAAAATTATTGTAGTGAGAAGGGCAAGCATATTGGAATCTGATCTTGCTTGAATGCTAACTTTGTGATTGGACACTGTATGATTATAAATATAATAATTTCATTGAGTTTTGCAGGGTTGATTAAACTTTATTGGACGTTGTGAAATTGCCATATCAATTTCTAGTCTTATGGAGGCACGAAGAATGGTACAGAAATGTTAATTGTGGAAGTCTTCATCAAGAATATGCCAGTTGGGTTAGACTGTGAAAGATGAATAGACTTAGGCGATTGCCTGTGGAGAGAAGAGAGTTCAGAGAAGATAAAACATGAGGAAAGAAGAGTATGCATCGATTAATATGGGTTCAGGAAAATGCTCGGTATACCACTGAGAAATGTTGTGTGTGTGTGTGTGTGTGTGTGTGTGTGTGTGTGTGTGTGTGTGTGGAAAAGCAGCCTAGCTACGGAGAGTGCAGATTATACAGGTCCTGGAATGCTATGCTAAGGTTTGCAGACATCATTTTGTAGACAATGGGAACATTTTAAAGGTTGCAGCAAAGTATGCCATGAATGGTATCTATTTTAGCTGGTAGCACTGTAGTCCCTGTTAAGAATATATTAGAAATGATGCTAAGAGAAATAACCCAGACACAGAGAGACACATACTGTGTGATATCACTTATTGTTGGAATCTGGAGAAGTTGAACTAATGGAAACAGAGTAGAATGGTGGTTTCCAGGGACTGAGAAGTGGGGAAAATTGGGAGATGCTGATGAAAGGGTACAAAATTTCAGTTATAAGATGAACACAATAACTTATAACACTTATGAGTTATAAGTTCGGGGATCTGATGTACAGTGTGGGTGGTGCTGGCTGTGTTAATTAATTTTACTATAATAATCATTACACAATCTATATCAGGCCATCGCATTGTATTCCTTAAATATATATGATCTTTATTTGTGAATGAAATATTTTAAAATTAAGAAAGGGAATGTATTAAACCTGAAACTACTAAGAGTTCTATTACTGTACACCCAGTAAGACATGAAGGTTGCCTATGACTGGTGGTGACTTTGAGCGTGGAAATTAAGTATTTTAAATGAAAGTCATTTGGTGGCAGGAAAAATGATTAGTGGAACTATAAGAGAATTCTTATAAAAAGTAGCTTGATCTTTCAGAACTTACATGCTTGCAAGGTATAGGAAAACCGTCACTCTGCTTGAATGTCTCTGCATGGTTACCTGTGTCTTTTTGTATGCTCTCATCTTCTCTCTGAGTCTCTCTTTGGATTAGCTTTCTCTGTTTGCCAAATTCCCAGGCATGAAAATTTTATTAGTATAAGCTTTATTATTAGTATAAGCTTTATTAGTGTTTAACCCTGTTCCAGTTTTATTGGAATAGTGAGGTGGGTTGGTTTTTTCCCCCGCCACAGGGTTGTTCTTAATGGAGAATAAGCTAGGCAATTTCTCTAAGGTGGGAGATATTGTTTAAGTAAGTAAGTTACAGACTGAGAAAATGAATGGCTTCTCCAGTTTAGGGGAAATAGGTTAGAAAGTAATAGAATTAGAACGATTTGATGGTAAACTAAATGTTAGATGAAGGACAGGAAGTTGTTAAAATTCTAGGTCTTGGGAAGATAGTAGGAGTTCCTTCTGAGACAATGAACTCCTTGAGGGAAGAGACAATCATGTTTCCAGACTAAGCAATGATTGACACATAAAAACATTCAATAAATATTTATCCACAGGGAGAATAGATCGACTAACTTAGCTAATGTGAAAGGTCAAGTGTGTTTCTGCAAATAGAATAGGAACTTTTCCTACAGGTCAATAGGAACTTTGAACCCATACCTGGCCATGGAGACAGGGGATGCCCTAGAAGAGAGGGAACAAAACAACTCCCATTCTTCCCAAGTCCCTATGAGTAGGAAGGCCACTGTCACAGGTGCAGGTGCAGATCTTGGTGGCAGTAGCCAATATTCAAATGAGAACTTTGAAGGCGGAAGAGGAACTGGGTCCCATGTGAACAGCAACTGAAAGCAGGAGTCAGTGAGTCCTGAGAAATGTGCAAAAGCTGCTCAGAAGGCCATGGAGCAATAAGGGTTGTCTTAGCTCAAGCTGCTCTAACAAATTACCATAGACTGGGAGACTTATAAAATACACACAATTATTTCTCATAGTTCTGGAGCTGGAAGTCTGAGCCGAGGTTGCCAGCATGGTTGGGTTCTGATGAACCTCTTCAGGGTTGCAGATAGGCAATTTCTCATTGTATTCTCCCAGGATGGAAAGCGAACAAATTAACTCTGTAGCTTCTTCTTATAAGAGTGCTAATCATATTCACGAAGGCTACACATCCTCATGTCCTAATTACCTCCCACAGACCCCACCGCCCAATAACATCACACTGTGAATGGGGGTTCAATACAGCACTTTTGGAGGGACACAGAAACATTCAGTTCATTGTCTAGGCGGAAGTTCCTGTCCAAGGTGAGATCTGGAGGCATCTCCAGCCCAATGCACACATCTTGTGTGGAGGCAGAACAGGATCCAAGAGACAGAAGTTGTGCCTGGGAAGGGCGATGCCAAAGGGCTCTTCACCTGGAGATTCCTACAGATCCTGACACAAACCTGTCATCTCAGCTCCTTGTAGGGGACAAAGAAAGACTAATTGAATCACCCAGTAGCTTGCTCTTCTAGTGTTTCCCCCAGAATATCTGTGGTACTCACCTCAACCACACAGTTTTATCTGGTAAAGGAAGTGATTAGAGCTTGTCTTGAGGCTGAAATGACCTCAGGCTGTTCTCCGCTATTTAAATGGGTAAGAAACACGACTTGATGACGTGGAGCTGGGTTTTTAATGCCAGTGTCCTCTGGGCTGCTTTGGTATAGGCAGGAAATCAAGCAATTACATGAAAATATTTTCAAGAGGAGATTTTACATACATGTACAGTCATCCATTGGTATCCCTGGTGGATTGGTTTCAGGACCCCTGTGGATGCCAAAATCTGAGAATGCTCATGTCCCTTTATATAAAATGGTGTAGTATTTACATAAAACCTATAAACGCCCTCCATTACACTTTAAATCATCTCTAGATTACTTATAACACCCAATACAATGTAAATGTTATGTAAATAGTTGTTATACTGTATTTTAAAAATTTGTATTATTATTGTTGTACTGCTATTTATTTATTTTTCCAAATTTGCTTTGCTTTTTTGTTTTGTTTTAACTTAAGCATAACTTAAGCATTCCCAAATATTTTTGATCCAAGTTGAATCTGCTGATGCAGGGCCCATGAAGACCAAAGAATGACTATGTATTTATACATACAGATGGTGCCCAACTCACAAGGATTTGAGTTACAATTTTTCAGACTTACAATGTTATGAAAGTTACAAGCATTTAGTAAGAACCCTACCCTAAGTACCCATGCAGCCATTCTGGTTTTCACTGTCAGTACAGTATTCAATAAATTTCATGAAATAACACTTTATTGTAAAACAGGCTTTTTGTTAGATGATTTTGCCCAGCTGTGGGCTATTGTAAGTGTTCTGAAAATATTTAAGGCAGGCTTGGCTAAGTTATGATGTTGGTAGGTTAAGTGTGCTAAGTGCATTTTCAACTATAGTTGTAGTTTATGGTGAGTTTACCTGGACATAACCTCACTGTAAGTTGAGGAGCATCTGTGTATTTCACAACCACATCCCAGGCAGGAAAGAAAACACAGAGTGTAAGCAAAAGTATAAAAACATTTTCAAAATGAGGGAAATAGTTGCTAGCATTTATGTTAAATAAAAGATCTTTCTAGAAACTAAGTGTTTTAGTGGAAATGTAGAGAATTTTGCTCCCTCTGTACAAAAGCTATCAACCTCTCAATTATTATTATTTTTTTACCTACTCTTAATACTTCTACCAGTGTGGATTTTTGTGAATTTTTGAAAATGCTAACTTGAGTGAATCATATAGCTCAGTTTGTAATTTTGATAAAGAAGGTAGATTTTCTGCAATTTATAGTTTTTTTCACTCTATTTGAACTGCTAGATTTGTTCTTTTTAGGAGTGCAAAATTTATTATGGACTTGCTATATCCTGACTCATTCAAACTTTGTTTTATACTCCACAACAGCACAGGAAAATTTCTCTACCCTACCCTGGTGCCACCCCCCGTCCCCGCCCCGCCCCCGCCCCTCGTCCCCCGCCGCCCCCCCGTCCCCCCCCCCCCCCCCCCCCTCCTGCCCCCCCCCCGCCCCCTCTCCCCGCGCCCACGCGAAGACTACCTGAGGAGGGTGATCTTTCCTTTCTCCTTGGCTTTGTTTTCCCCAGTCTATCTGTCATGGTGGAAATGAAACAATCTACTGAGATAGATATGCTTTGACAAGGAGAACATATGCTGTGGTAGAAGGAACCAGGATTGGATTAGGAATCCAACTATTTGAATTCCAGCTCTGGTTCTGTTACAGAAGTCTAAAAGGGTGATAATTATCATAAAACTATCTTGTGCATAGAACATCACTCTTTTGGGTCTCAGTCATGCTATCTGTAAAAGAATACGATAGGACTAATAGCCTCTACATTATTTTCTGACTGTATTCCAACAGAATTCTAGGAATACTTCTCTTATTCTAAGTATTTTATGTATTTTTTATTTTTTTGAGACAGGGTCTCACTCTGTTGCCCAGGCTGGAGTGCAGTGACGCTATCACAGCTTTCTGCAGCCTTGACCTCCTGGGCTTAAGTGAGCCTCACACCTCAGCACCCCGAGTAGCTGGAACCACAGGCATCCACCAGCATGCCTGGCTAATTTTTTAAACTTTTGAAAATTTTTTGTAGAGAAAGGGCCTCACTTTATCACCCAAGCCAGTCTCGAACTCCAGGGCTCAAGTGATTGGCCTGCTTCAGCCTCTCAAAATGCTGGGATTACAGGTGTGAGTGACCAGGCCTGACCACATCTCCGTTTACACACAGTTTATGTAGCAGTTCATCTCAATAGCATGATTTTAATAATCCCGGTAGAATTTTCCACTTCTCACACCCCTACATCACTTGTTGAAATTCCAATATTAGCACATTTATTTTGGATTAAGAAGTTAGTTACTCATTTAAATACAAATGACCATTGATATTCTTGATGGAGCAATTGTAGGGCACTGATTAAGGAAGAGATACTCCCAGGAGGGGACCGTAGAGAAAATTCTGAAAGCTTAGAGGGAGGGGTACAGGTTTCCTCATGGGCTGCTTTTCTTTTTCAATGGCATGGCATCGCCTATGTGCTCTGCTTGTCTGATGGCTCTTTACATCTTCCCATTGCCCCCATCTGCCTTCAGAGTTGTTGAAGGAAATAAGATGGGAGCTTGAATGTCTGTCTGATCACAACTCTTTTAAGAGCATTCCTTCAGTTCAACCATGAAAATGGTAGTCACAAAACTCTTAATATTAGATACTGCTCTAGCTTTGGCGGATGGACTGGCACATTATAACTTAGCATCACCTTGGAGAAGTGCTCATTTTAACAGAATCGATTCAGAAACATTTATGTGCATTTGGTTAATTTTAACTGACAACTCTAATTAATTTCTTTAAAAATGTGAATGTCTTTAGTCAGCACAGGCATGTTGTGGTATAGTTTATCTCATACCTAAGCACTCCCATTGTATTTAATCTGCTCCTTTTCACTTAGGAATGTCACCCTGATGACTCCTGAAGTAAATAGAATCTGTGACCCTAGTGGAGTATAACACAAGCAGGTAACGCGATTTGGTGCGTATAGCTCACTACAGTGGTGTGATGATGTGGTAGGGTGGGAAATGACAGAGACTGCATCTCAAAGACCTTCCTTGCCTCCTTCTGGACCATACATCTGTTCTCAGAAACTCCCAGGCCACTCGGTTTATACTTATGAGGCACTGGTATGTGCAAGAATAAAAAATCATCCTTCAAAACTAACTATGGGCTTGGAATGTTCCTGGAGAAGAGAACTTGAATTTGTGGAAAATATCTTATTTTAAATCACATTTTGATATGGTTGTCATTTCAGTAATGTTTTGATTCAATCGTTTATATTTAGGTTCTCCGCCTTATGTCAGGACAGTTTTGGCAACAGGCAATATGAGGGACAATGCATTAAATAAGGCAGAGATTATAAATTCCATGTCCTGGATTCATGCCTTGAAAAACATAGTTTAAAAATAGAAAACTCTTATGGAATCAAATTATTACCTTAATCCTAAATCCTGCAGAATTTATGTTTTGTTTACAACTGTGTAACCTCAATTCTTTTGACATTCAGCTTAACAATGTTGCTTTCAGTTATGGCTCTGTAGTCCAACTTTCAGCCTGGAACACAGCTTATGGCTAACGTGATTTAGAGTCTGCAGAAATGTGTTTTACGGCAGAAGTGATGATAACACAGCCACGGTTACAGTGGCGTTCAAAGTGCATTCACCGTCCTATTGTATTTGTCATCATTTGTGGTCTCTGATAGGATGTCTGTTTCAGATTGCATGAGGGGAGAGGACATACCTGCATGATGCTTTGTTACACATTTCCTGGGGAAAGAATTGCTGTGTTGGCATCTGCCGTGGGAGCTGTGATAAGAAATTTTCCTTTCAGAACCTTCTCCAACAACCATGCTTGCTTTCAAAAGACCAGAAATGCTCGTTTGGAAGGGCAACCATTATTTCTTACTTTACAGAAAGATTTTTCCGAAGGTTATAAAAAGGAAAAACAAATAGAGAAAATGGGTAGTTTTGGACATCTTGTGCTTAGAGGTCAGCCTAACCCATCAAATATCAGCCTACGGACATGCTTTGTACTGAACTCTCAGCAGGGAGCTTAAAACCAGGGCAACAAACAGGTAGGCCTTCCCTTGCAATCTGTGCAATCTGCTTGGTACTAACATTTGTATGTTGATGTCCTGGACTCTGCATCTGATTTATTGATTTACATTCTCGTTGTTTACCTGCTCCTTTTGTTAATTATTCAAATTTTGGGCACAAGTGTTTGTATTATTTGTGTATGTTTTTAAGTGATTAATGTGATTCTGTTGACAGCCCACTCCAGTTTGTTCAGAACTGTAACGTACACCACGCTATTCTCGTTCACCAGGCTTTTAGGCCTTGTTTATTTGATTGGGTCTCTTGTTTGCTATTTATAGCTTAAAATGACAGTCCTCAATCATGGACAGCCTCTCAAAAATTCTGAGCTTTGGTTAAAATATAATTACAGATGTGAAGACGAGAAAAATAACCCAGAAACTAGGCTGAGGTAATGCAGCATTACTATCTTCACTTTGACACCTGAAATATGGCACTTTTGAGTGTGTGTCTTTTTAGCCTCATAACCTCAAAGTTTGGTTAATGTAAATAAAAGACCCCAACCTGTATTGTGTGACATCTTATGCTTTTCTCAAGGACGTCCACTTATTTAAAATGTTATGATTATAATTAACAGCAGAAAGCCTGAGAGACATTTGTAATATACAGAAAGAAAAGTTATTATGCATAGCACGTTAAGATATTCCATAAATCAGTGAAAAAAATTAAAAACTGCTTAATTTAAAAAACAAAACACAGTAGAAAGATCATCAGAGAGAAATATAAACTAAAACCATAATGAGATAACATTTTTCACACATTATATTAGTAAGAGTAAGATAGTAACTTCTAGTATTCACCCATAACCATTGCTCCCCTCCTTCATGGCACATAAGAAAATTATGTTTCCCTGTTCGTTTGCAATTAGATGGGGCAGGTGATGGATGCCAAGCCTGGCAAGAGGAAGCAATATTCATCACTGCTGTGCCTGGACATTTAAACATCATCTCTCTTCCAGACTTCTGCAGCAAACTTCAGAAATGTTGGTTCCAGATGGCTTAGTGACAAGGTTAGGAGGAGAGAAAACTTTGGTGATAAATACATAAAATTTAGATTTTGTTAAACCATTGGGATTTGGGGATTACATATTTATGTAATGTTCTATGCCAAGTTACCACTATCTTGACTGATGCAAACAGTAAAACCGATTGGTAATATCTTGTGTGGGTGGCTATGTGAAGAAATGGGCACCAATTGTGGGAGTGTACTTTGCTTGATGTGATTTAGCTATGTCCCCACTCAAATATCGTCTTGAATTGCAGTTCCCACAATTCACACATGTCATGGGAGGGACGTGATGGGAGGTAAGTGAATCATGGGGGTGGCCACCCCCATGCTTCTGTTCTCAAGATAGTAAGTTCTCAAGAGACCTGATGGTTTTATAGGGGCTTTTTCTGCTTTTGTTTGGCACTTCTATTCCCTGCCATCATGTGAAGAAGGACGTGTTTGCTTTCCCTTTTGCTATGATTGTAAGTTTCCTGAGGCCTCCCCAGCCATGCAGAACTGCTAGTCAATTAAACCTCTTTATCTTATAAATTACCCAGTTTCAGGCAGTCCTTTATAGCAGCATGAGAATGGACTGATATAGTAGACTGGTTGGTACCAAGTAGTAGGGCACTACTGCAAAGATACCCAAAAATGTGTAAGTGACTTTGGAACTGGGTAACAGGCAGAGATTCGAATAGTTTGGAGGGCTCAGAAGAAGACAGGATGATGTGGGGGAAGTCTGAAACTTCCTAGAAACTTGCTAAATGGCTTTGACCAAAATGGTGATAGTGATATGAACAATGAAGTCCATCCTGACGTGGTCTCAGATGGAGATGAGGAACTAATTGGGAATTGGAATAAAACTAATTCTTGCTATGTTTTAAGCAAGGAGACTGGTAGCATTTTGCCCTTGCTCTAGAGATCTGTGGAACTTTGAACTTGAGAGGGATGATTTAGGGTATCTGGAAGAAGAAATTTCTAAGCAGCAAGTATTCAAGAGGTGATTGGGTTTTGTTAAAAGTATTCAGTTTTATGTATTCACAAAATATGATTTGGAATTGGAACTTACAGTTAAAAGGGAAGCAGAGCATAAACGTTTGGAAAATTTGCAGACTGACGATGTGATAGAAAAGAAAATCTCATTTTCTGGGGAGAAATTTAAGCCTGCTACAGAAATTTGCCTAAGTAACAAGGAGCCGAATCTTAATCACCAAGACAATGGTGGGAAATGTCTCCAGGGCATGTCAGAGACCTTCAGGGCAGACTCTCCCATGACAGACCCAGAGGCCTTAGAGGGAAAAATGGTTTGGTGGACTGGCCGCAGGGCCCCTCTGTCAGCCTAGGGAGTTGGTATCCTATGTCCCAGCCACTCTAGCCATGGCTAAAATGGGCCCAAGTACAGCTTGGGTCATGGCTTCAGAGGGTGCAAGACCCAAGTGTTGGCAGTTTCTATGTGGTGTTGAGCCTGCAGGTGCACAGAAATCAAGAATTGAGGTTTGGGAACCTTCATCTAGATTTCAGAGAATGGCCTCCCCAGCCATGTGGAACTGTGAGTCAATTAAACCTCTTTCTTTTATAAATTACCCGGTCTCGGAAAGCCTTTTACAGCAGCATGAGAATGAACTAACACATTGGTGCATTCTTTTGGAAACAATTTAACTACTTGTGTAAAAATACAAAATAACCAACAATTAGTGTGCCAAATAACCAACAATTTTACTTCTGTTATTTTATCTAACCATGACACTCTTCCAAAGGTAAAAGAGAATATTTCTTGCAGAAATATTATAAATAAATGATTGAAAATAAGTTAACCATCTATAAATAGACAAAGTGAATTTTTCCAAAAAAATAAAAGGTACGCAACAATCTAAATAATAAAGAATGCTTATATTTACTACCAGGGTGAAACAACCTTGAAATTTTTGCATGAACAAACAAGGTTTAAATGATAGAAAGCTTTTTGTAGTGTTCTATGTTATAGCTAGCTATATGTAGAATAGAATACAATTTTAAAAACTGAACAGAAAAATCTGTGATAAATGAATAGATGTGAGAAACAGAAAAAAACTTGAGTAATACTCACTAAGCTGTCGAATAGTTATAGTTTACTATAAATAGGAGCGGGAGAGAAAGAAGAACAGTGAGGTTTATATCATACATATCTGAGTCAGATATGTTAAGATAATCATGTAGTGTTTTGTAAGTTCAAAATCTACACACTGTAAAACATTTACATATTTTTATGATTTTTGAGGTGATTCATACATTAGCTTTTAATAGTCATAGTAGGAGTCTGACTATACCTTTTGGTTTTATTGATCACAGATGCAAAGTGTTGGTATTTGTGAATATTTTAACTTCCTGGATATAAACATATCTAAACCATTCATTTGTAAAACGAAAATGAATGAAAGCAGCTATTATATGGGACACATTTTTAGCTCAAAAGGTTATGGGCATATGTGTTTATCTCTTACCCTCTTCCAAATTTCAGTCAAATGACACAAAGAACAAAAAAACATTATAAAGCAATTTGGTTTTTGTGTTAAAACTAGGATTGGCTGTCCACCATGAGATGGACATAGGAGGTGACATTATTAGAGGACGAATACCCCAACAAGGGTGTTAGGGGAAAGAATCTTCAGAGCAACACCATTAATGCTCCCTGGGGCTAAAGAAAAAGAAGGGAAAGAAGACAAAGAAGAAAACGAACAAGTAGAGGAGAGTGGGATAGTTTATAAAGTGCAAGACTTAATCTGATCTGTGTCTTCAAAATATAAAAATTCTGTGGTAGGCCTCACTTTCACTAGATGTAAGGAATAGGGTGTCTTAGTTCATTTTGTGCTGATGCAACAGAATACCACAAGGCATTCTGATGACGTTAGAAATTTATCTCACAGTTCTGGAGGCTGGGAAGTCCAAGATCAAGGCACCAGCAGGTTCAGTTGTCTGGTAAGACAGGTATGCCACGCAGAAGGCAAAAAGGCAACAAGGCAAGAGGCCCTAATGCTATGGGAAGCCTTTGATATAAAAGCCTCAATCCCACTCAGGAGGAAGGGGCTCTCATGAACTAATCATGTCTTAAAGTTCCCACCTCTCAATGCCACCACATTGGCCATTAAGTTTCAACACCTGAAGTAAGAAGGGTACACATTCAGACCACAGCGTGAGATGTGCCAAATGAAGCTTGAACACTACTTGAACTGGCCCCAAGCAAAGAGAGTTCTGACTGTTAGAGAAAAGTTATCACTGCCAGCATGTAGGATTCTAGCCTAGGAGACACATGATAACATGCCTTGTGAAACACCTGACTCCTGGAAAGCAGATCTTGTTTTTAAGAAATATCATGGTAGTGGCTTTATCTCCAATACATTGTACTAAATGATTGGTATATGCATGAATTGTTAAAGAAACTAAAATTATTTGGTATGTAAAAGAAATGAGTAAGAGGTAATCATATTACGATCTTTGGGAGCACCTTTTTAAAACTTTTGTCTATTTTATGCAAGATGGTGTTTACTGGCAGAAGGATTAGTCAGTTATCTAATGACTAATCTACTTCTACAGGCCTTTTAAAATACTTTGGGATTAAAAAAATGATCACTGGAGTTTGTAGAAATAGCTTCCTTTAAACCCTCTCAAGTTACTGCTAGGTTATTAGAAATTAATTATTCTATTATTTATTTTAAAAGAACAAAAGAAATATATACCTAATATTCCTATCTTATTGGAGTGTTTGCCAAATCGCATTTCAATAATAGGTTTTCTAAGAAAAAGTTCTCTAGTCAATTGCTTTATCACTAGTAAATTTGTTTCCTTTCTATAGATCAAATCAGAGCATTTATTTTACTTATATGCATTGTGAATCTGTAGGGAACTTATGGGACAATTTTCCCATGTTGTTTAATCATGCAAAACTTCTTAGAATCTCTTATCCTCTCACAGTATTTTAGTGTTTCACAAAATAGTTTTAAAAATTGCATTAAAATATTTTTTTAAAGTGCCAGATGGTATAAAAAATGGAACCTTTAAAAATATTGAGTTTGTTTTTACATAATATGCTCTTTATCTTAAAGAAATGTCCCTCTTGTATAAAATGTATTAGTGTTAAACAGATTATATAAATATTTTTAGCAAACTTGTTTAGGAAAAATAATTTATTGAAGATTAACTGATTTGAGTATAGATTCTCACTGATAAATACAGCTATTAATTTTTACATTGGTTCTTCCTTTTTAAGTACTCAGGATTGGGAAGAGCAAGCATAACATACTTTAAAGAAGGTATGCTGGAGGGGAACCTCATTTCTTCCCATGTCAAGAGATATATCCAGTGGTATAAGATACATAACATAGATACACAGACACATCTGAAATGACCTTCCCTCTCTTCACTAGATGGATGAAACTATTTTATAGAAACTATTTAATAGAATTTTATAGAAACTATTTAATAGAATTTTATACATGGATGTAAAGCTTAAGGGTTCCTGGAACAATGGTGCTAATTAGCTGAATCTGCATGGCATGGGGATGTTTGTAGGAGGACAAGAGAGGATGGAGCAAAGGATATTCTTGGCATAAAACAAAGAATGCTGCAGTTGCCAAGCAGTTGTCATATCAGTTCAAATAGGTCAGTGTAGACAATGCATCTGTCATTACAGTCGGATGCAGTAGTTGCCTCTAATGTTTAAGTTCTGAATGAAAGTGGAAAACACTGTGGCCTTGTACCAGCTCTTGCAAGATAATTTGAGCAGGTACAATTCTGATCTCAATGGTTGGACAGCCCTTCAGGTAATTTAAAAAGAAATTAGTATCTCAGTGAATTTTTCCTGGAAAATAGAAAACAAAGTTAGCAATGACGAACTGACCTTGATGCTTTACTCAAGAGCAATCTGCCTAAAGCTATTTACAAGATGAATATGTGCTCCTCCTCTGCTGGTTTGGCTCACAAGTCTGTCGTGGGAATGAGTTATTAAACTTGGATTTAATACACAGCCACACTGTGTCAGTGTGTGGGCTGCAAACAAAGCTGCTGACATAACCTCACTCCACCCTACCAGAGTTTTCCAGTGTGAGGCCAGCTCCCATGAGAAATCCGCCAAGTTCAAAGAAGATGAGGGGAAAATGAAGAGTGTCTTTTATATTCATCACTGTTCAAATCAAATCTAATTTTTAAATGTTACATGCCAATTTACTAGCAAACACTTTCTTAAATGGAAATGGCACAGCCTTAGGAACACGGGTTTTTATCCGGGTATTTGAAAGGAATCTTTAGCAATGGATCTCAGAAACACAGAGTATTTTAAATGAATTTTTCAACAGGGAAGTACCTTTCAACTAAGATGGAAGTATCTTAAAATAAACGCTCTCCATCTCTTTTGCATTTCTTCTAGGCCTTTCTCAAACACAGACACTGCATATTTCCCACAGACTTTAACTTAAATTCTTGGAAGGTTAAGTTTATGAAATGACATAATTTTCTATGGTTGTCTAAAGAGTAATGGCATTTTGTTTTTCCTCCACACATTCTGAAACCAGAATATTACATGTATGACAACAGTTCAGTGAAATCTTTGGGAAAATTTATATATAAATTGGTTCATGAGTGATGTGTAAATTAAATAGTAACAATGGGGAAACTTTCCCTCATTTTTGTACATATGACATTTTGGCTTATATGGCATTTTAGCAAAAATGCTCATCTCTAGTTTCAGCCTTTTGAAAATAAATGTCTTGCTAAACAGTGAACCAAATGTGAGCATGTATTATTTATAAGATTTTTGAAATACTTTCTGATTCTTCCACCTTTCTTCGTAATATGACGGTTTACATTAAGATCCAGAAAAGGAGACTGGGAAGGCTTGAAAAAAGGGGAAAATCAGCAGAGTGGAGTGTTTGGGAAGAGAAGTGCTTTAACAAAGGATTGGTTACTCTGCCCAGGGCTACAAAGAGGTAGAATCAAAATATGGGGACTAAAAGTTGACCATTGGAACTGGTAAAATAGAAATCAGTGGAACTTAGTAAAAGCAGATTCCGTGAATCAGACTGGAGGAGCCGGAGGCCTTAATGTAGTGGCTAAGAGGAGAGAGGAGGGTCTTGTGCACAAGCAAAGGAGTTGGCTCTAGATGAGAGTAGGGTGGATGTATAATCTATTTTTTTAACATGTGGGAAGTGAGAATACACGCATATAAATGCATTTGTGCTGACTGGTTCATAGATGTGGTGGTGAGAAGTTGAGAAAATCTCTTTGGAGTGATTTTATTTCCCCAGAGAAATAAGAAGCAAAATCATGGAATTGAAGAGAGAAAGAAGAGTGGATGTTGAAAATTTAAATGGAGAGGGTAATAATGAAATGATCATCCTGAAGAATCAAAGGGTGAATTGACTAGGAAAATATAGTAGGGATCTTAGTTAGTGCTAAAGTTAGAGATTCAGGTAGTGAGGAATCAGAAAGATTGGGCTAATGGATTAGAGATGCTCATAGTATCAGGGAAATACTCTAACTGCTAGAGTAAATTAGCTAGGAAGATTGGGGAGGTCGCGACCAGAGAGTGGAAGCCATGCAGCAATCAAAAATGACAAAACTACAGAATGACCATTGAGTGAGTTCAATAGTTACTTTTTGAACAGATATAAAAGCCACTCAGAATGATAACATGACTATTTGTGGAAATCCTGTAATTTAGTACTGCAGTAAATAAGGGAGGATAACAAGGAGGTCAGTAATTGACCTCTTTAACACAGAAATGTCAGTGATATTATTTGGTAATTTGAACTTCAGGGAGTTATGCTTTTTCAAGGAAAAGAAATGTTCTGGAATATGCAGTAAAGTTTAATGAGGTTACCTACTGCCTTTGGGAGGTATTAAATCACAGTGATTTTTTTCAAGGATGAGCTTGCAATCAGATTAACTTATGTCACTCAGTCAGTGTGGTGATCTTGGGTAAGTTACTTAAATTCTCAGGATATCACCTTCCTCATTGGTAAATTGAGAAGGACATTTTCTATCTCATAGGATTATTTTAGGGATTAAGTGAGTTAAGCCTAATACATAGTGATGTTCAATAAATTGGCTATTAACCGCTTTCAACAGTTAAAAGGAGTATCAGAGGAAAATGATGTATCCAATCTTGATAGTACTGCAGGTTAAGTTATGCCTTCAGAGAGTAGTCTGATTGCCGATAGAGCAGTTCAATAAAGTGAATATTCAGAGTACCTTGAGGATGTTGAATATTTTGCTGACAGCCAGCTCAGAGTCAACAGCGTTCAGTGGAAATGTCGGATGTGTGAGGAAATTGCGTCGCCATTACGTGGGCAGAAGAATCCTAGTGGTTATGGAAGAAATGGAAGTCTTCCATCAGTGTCTGTGGTATCAGCTTTATAACTTGTGGTGAGGTTATTCTAATATTATTTTCAGAAGTATTTTCTAATTATCATCTCTTTCTCAATTTGACCTCCCAAGCCGTTGGTAGATGTGGGATAATCATGATCTAGCATCTTGAACATTTAAAGTATTAGCTGGCCTGACACTTCTAACTGAATGAGATAATAGGAAAAACAGGAACATCTTAGCTCTGCCAAAATACTGTGTGTTTATTTTGATACACCTGGAAAAATTTAAATAAGGAAAGCAAAACATTATTAACTTAGAACTATAAATAAACATGAGTCTAATTTACCCAAACAAATCCAACTATGTAAAACATAAAACAAAAAGATAATTGAATAACCTTGCATTATGTAGCGATCTGGAGAATTTCCTTTAAACATGTTTCCAAATTTAGATTTTACTTAACACTTGGAAGTCTTCAGCTTTTTGTAAATTTGTCTTATAATTTGTACACTGCTTATCTCTCCTGGAAGTCAGATGCATTCATGCTTCTCCCAGTAAGATAAGTTATAATAAAAAGTGAAACACACAGAATTTTGCAAGGAATCAATGAAGCCGTTGGGATGCATAGTAAATCTTAGGAGAATGCACAAAGGTACTAATTAATGAAACAAGAGCAAATGATCACAGACAAGTAGAAGAGGTAAAAGATTTGCAAATGAATGCTTATAATAAATGCAGGTGCTGGCCGGGTGCCGTGGCTCATCCCTGTAATCCCAGCACTTTGGAAGGCCAAGGTGGGTGAATCATGAGGTCAGGAGTTCGAGACCAGCCTGGCCAATATGATGAAACCCCATCTCTACTAAAAATACAAAAATTAGCCGGGTGTGGTGGTACACACATGTAGTACCAGCTATTCAGGCGGCTGAGGCAGAAGAATCGCTTGAACCTGCGAGGCAAAGATTGCAGTGAGCCGTGATCATGCCACTGCACCCCTGCGTGGGAAACAGAGCGAGACTCCATCTCACACACACACAAAAAAGCAGATGCCAAGAGAGCTCAAAACTTTCCAATCCCCTAGATCTCTGAAACTTCAGAGTTTTACTTTGGAGATTTTGTTACTACATGTGTAGGAAAATTTAATAGTTGTCAAAATTGTAAACTTTTTTCTAGATCTTATGCTCTTAAGGATCCATACATACACAGTGCATTTAGTAGGAAGGAAGTTAGTGAAAACAAGAGCCAAAAAAAGTACATGATGTGAAAATCAAAAAGTAATAAAGAAAACGGGAGAGCCATCACAGATGTTTGCACAAATTAGAAACCCCACTGAGTTTTTAGAGCTTTTCTAGGTCAGCACAGATGAAATATCACATTAGGGATAGTTTTCCCCTTGAGGAAATTTCATTCTAAATTTATAGGCTGACCTAATAAGCTATACTTCACCACAAGCAACTATTAAATATTTATGGATGCATCTTTTTCAGGGAATAGTACTGTTTGTGCAAAAACAGGATTAACGATTATCAGGTTGACATCCATATCTTACTAATAAAATAAAAAAAATAAAATCTTATTCTTAAATTGTTCTTGTTCTTTTCCTTTATCTTTTCATTTTAATGCCAATCTGCTTCATCCTTCTTTATTTCTTTATCGTTTTTTGCTTTTTATATTTTATACTTTACAATGACAGTTTTACTGTGACAGATAAATATGAAAATGAAAAAGTCAGTCATGTTTAAGCCATATAACAAGACTTTCTTTTAAAGACTAAGCTTGCTGAAACCTGGAAGATGATCCAATAAAAGAGTAAAAAAAAAATGTCTAAAAAGACTTGACTTTTTTTGATATCAACAATTGCATTCAAAATCATAGGAAGGGAATACAGGGAAGCAAGGAGAATATACATATTTAATGATGATCACTCTGATGTTAAGACAGGTTACATAATGTAGTAAATTCACAACCAGAAATTTAAAAAGTAAAAATGTTTAGCAGGAGATAAAATCTGAGCTCTCCCACAGTTATGCAGAATTCAGTATCTTAGTAAACTGCTAAGTGCAAAGTCTGTCAAACATTCTTTAACCTCTGCAAGAACACTCAGATGGAGTAGAATTAAACACACAAACCAAAAAGGATTTGGTGCACAAAAAAGAATTAACACTGTTAAAAGCAAATCTGAGAGAAACAGCTAAGAGTACAGTGACACTGGCAGCATAATTTTTGATCTTTCTGAATCCTTATGTTAAAACACACAGAGAGACTAGAGGTGAAAACACAAATGCATATGGAGAATATTTACCATAAAGCTAGGGACAAGACATTCCAAAACTACTAATGGGAGGGGAAATGCACCATCAACCACACGACCTATTTTTTTTATCATCTGTTCTGGAGAAAGCAAAGAGAATCTGACAGGCCTGAGAAAAGGAGAATCCCTGAATTTCTAATGGATATTCACTGAAATAAAAGAGGTGCAAATTTTAGAAGAGCTGATGAAACCAGGTGGGAATTTGCTCACTGTGCTAGTGGGTAAATGCACGTGTTTTTTAGTAAGAACTAAAGTCGCTGGAGCTGTCTAGCTGCCCTGAACTTGGGAAACTGAACCACTAGACATTTATTTCAGAGTGAGGCCTCCTTACTGAGCAGAGGGTAACAGCAGCAGAACAAACGAAGAAGAAGGTCCAAATAAAAGTAGGAACAGATTACAAAGTGAGGGAATCTCAGAAGGCAAGACTTTACGTTTTTTAGCACGACTTAAATATAACAGAGGAGGAAGCTTTGTGAAGTTAGAAAAGCTGTCTTAAACTTCACTCTAAAATTCAGAAAAAGAAATTTGCATAAAAATGAACAACAGGAAATATTTAAGAAAGAACAAAATCCAATTAATGTTAGTATATTAAAAATATTAAAGAGAAAAATCACCTTCTTACACAAAGTACAAGGTTCAAAAACACAATCTCAAAACAATTCAGAAAAGCAGAGATATTTAAAATGATATAAATTATGGAAGAACACCATAAATCAGAATTGCAAAAACTCTGAAATGAAATGATAAAAACTGCGGAAGAATTAGAAAGAGAAGAAAAAATATTTTAAAAATTAAGACTTCAATAGAAGAAATACAAGAACAAAAGAAAAGTCTTTAAGTAGATAAAAAGGAGGACTTTAAAGAAAAGGCTAAAAATAATTTCAGAAGAAGTGGCAAATATTGAAAATAGCTGAAGAAGATTCAAGATACAGAGAAAGTCAATCTTTAAAGAAGAAAACCAAAGTAAGGGAATAATAAGGACAACAAAATACTATAAATGTTCATTATATAATAAACAAAATTTGTCCTAAAATAAAGGAAAAGACTTAACAAAACATATTAGAAGAGCAAATGGGAAGACTAATACCAGCACTTAACCTAGTAAAATTACTGGACTTTAAAGAAAAAGTCAAAAGATTCTTTAGGTGTCTGAGTAAAACGAATATGTAATTTATAAGGAAAATGCAATTTAGCATCAGACTGTTCAATAGTAATATTTTATGAAAAAAATGGAGTAATATATTTAAGAGTCTCAAGGAAAAAAATTGAAAGCAAACAATTTTATATCCAGCAAAACTGACCCCCATCTAAAAAAGAAAGTGTTATTGACATGCAGTAACTCTTAACATGCACTAACTCAAAATATTTTAATGGGATTTTTTAAAGGAATCTACTAAAAATGAGCTTCACAGAACCAAAATGACAATAGAGTCATCAAAGAAATGACTGGTGGTTAACATTGCTTGACTATGTAGTTACTTATAGAATTAAGAATGACCAAGGGAGAAAGGGACAGATTATGGGACATAATAACAATATATGTAACAATGGGGATAGAGAATAAACACTAAAAAGGATGGCATGGGCAAAAATAATCATTTTTATTAATCAAAATGAATCATGTTAGCATGAGAATTGTTATTCTTACTGTTCTACATTTATTGCAGTTTAAAGCAAATTGATCTACATGGAATGCTCTAGTTCTGTCATTTCCTTTGCCCTTAATAACAAGGACCCTTGGTGTGAAAAAAGAAGTTGTCAATGTCATACAGAAAATGTTAAGTGGTAGAAAATGTTAATAGTATATCTACTGTTACTTCTACATGTTATAGTGCTGACTTAAATTGGAAATTAGACTATGATTTCATAAGTTATTTTCTAATTCTGTCCATTCCAATGACCTAGAAATAATGTTTAAATGGCATCCTTGGTATGAAAAAATGTGAACTTTAAATTTCATTTATTGTTAAAAGAAACCAAGAATTCTTGGAGAAATAGCTGATTTGGGTTGGAGACCCAGGCAGGAAATGGACAAGATGAAACTGGAACCACTTACTATACCAAATAATAAGGTAGCTATCAAAGATTATTAAGATCATCTCAAAAAAGGAGACAACTTAGGAATCTTTAAGAAGATGCATCCATTGCATCTTCCTAATTTTTTCCCTAATTATTCTTTTCTGTTGTATGAACAAGGAGTTCCATGTTTTCATTCTTGTGCTAGCCTTGGAAACCACAACAACATGACATATCGTTCCATTCCCCCCAAAAGTTTCATCACGTCTCTTTGCATATGATCTCCTCCTCTGTTCAACATCTGGCAAACATTGATTTGTTTTCCACCCATACGATTTTGTCTTTTGCAGAAGGAATGAAGTCACACAGCAACTTTTTGAGCATAGCTTCTTTCACTCAGCATAATGCCTTTGAGATTGATATCCTACACATTGTTGCATTCAATAATCGTTCATTGCTTTCTATCGCTAAGCAGTCTTCCATCCATTCATCTGTTGGTGAATGATGATTTCTAGTTCTTGGTGATTATGAAAACAGTTGCTATACATGTGATTTCTTTTTCATTTTTTGACAAAAGATTAAACAAAATGGTCTGAGGATCTTAACCACCTGTAGTGCCATATTATAGACATTATATCCTGAAAAACATAAATCTCTATGTACAAAGGAAATATTATGTCCAAATATTGCCTAAAATATTACTGTCTTGAAAGTATGTAGATTCTATTTTTCTATTTAATTTTGGGGATAAAAGATGGTAGGGTAAAATGAAGAAAAAACTAAAGAATAAAATAAGAGTGAGTGAAGTACCTACTAAATATATACATATATATTAATTTTACCCAAATAAGTATAAAATATGACATTTGTATGAATATGCTGATTTATTCAAGGGGCTGAAATAGTTACCACTTTCTAATTTTGTCTACTCTCTTCATTCTTCTACTGTGTATTTCTGTTTTGATTGAACTAATTATGGAATTATGTATTACTATTCTCAAAAAAAACTGTTAGTGCCATGAGTACCAATTCTGTAGCACCGTAATTAAGAACTACTATTTGTTGGGTATGTAGTGTGTGCTGTGCAGCATACTTCATGTTTTTCATTTATAGCATAGATCTGTAACAATACCTCATGGTAGGTTTTATTTTCCCCATTTTATAAATGAAAAACTGAGGTATAATTAATTAAATTCATATAATTACTGCTGAGATCCAGTATTCAAATCTAGCCCTGTCTTTATCCATGGCTGGCAGGTAGAAGCGTTGGATGCCAAACAAGAGTTATACAATGTACTTAGATATGTAAGTCATTTAGCTTTTCCTTACGGTAATTTTTCAATACAAAAGCCAAAGAGATTTCTTTGCTTTTTTTTTTTTTTTTTTCCAAGTTTTCAACTCTCTTTCAGATCTAGAATAAAAACAGACACACTGGCCTTTTTCTGTTTCACTGATATGATTTACAGTTTATAGTAAGTGACTGGACCCCAGGCTTACATAAAATTGTTTCCAAGTAAGGAACAGCGTGACAAAGGTGTTACAAGCCCTGACTCTCCTGGACTATGCTCAAATCCTACCTCTGGGCTTGTTACCTGCACCACCTTGAACATTTTATTTGAATCTTCAGTACTTCAGTGTGCCCTCAGGAAAATAAAAATAATGTTAGTAAAACTAGCTCCTAGGCTTGTTGAGAGAGTTAAATTAAATTATGTGAATAAAGCTTGTGGAAAAATAATATCCCATAGCAAAAATTCAATAAATGCTTAGTTATTATTCACACATGAGAATATACTATCACTGTTTTAGCTTTTTCTTCCCTCAGATTTACTACATGAAAGTAAAATGCATAAAATCAATGCTAACTAAGGTATGCAAATAATTATCTGAATGTACTGTAAACAAAAACTTTGAAAACTGCAAGTCCTATCTACTTAATGAACATCTGGGTTGAGTGAACTAAATGATATCTATCAGAGATATCGATGACTTGCACTGAACTTTGATCTTGTCATTAAATGTCACTCATCACTGGCAATATTTCACACACCATTTGGACTTGCTTGACAAGCTATCCTAATGGAAATCACCTTGCTCCTTTAGCTGCTCTCAGCATAAGAGTGCTGTTACCTAACATATCATTTTTTCAAAACCTTGTATTCCTGGAGTTTATAAAAATGGGTAGGTTGTCTGATTTAAAATTGAAAATGAAATGTGGAACTGTTCTTACTTCCAGGCATAAAAATTACAATAGGCAATTTCCATTTTTATTTGAACATAAAATTTCATTTCTTAAGGCTTTAAGCTTTTCTAAAAAAGTTTATTGCTGAATTTATTACTTTAGAGATAGAATTGCCCATTTTCTTTGTGTTTGTCATCAAATACTATTCAGTAGTTAATTCTGTCAGAAAAGACACCAGACATTGTTCAGCATAAATAAGGAGACTCAGCCTGAACTCTTCATTAATTTCTTATTTAATTCTGTCAACTCTCAGGTACTCAGATAGCACAAATTTCAAAACAGAAACTTTGAACCTGTGCATACAGGATTTAGCCATTATACTTCATTTTGGGTTTTGTGGTTAGTTTCATCTTAATGAGGTAGGCAGAGAGGTTTCAGTGGATTTTTACAGAGAAAACCTGAACTTTGTACTTAACACACAATTCAGCCTATGTCTTTTTCTTGCCTTAAACTCCATTTTTTAAAACATCTCTGAGTTTGCTTGTGAATTGTACGTAAATGTAAATTCAATGCAGGCTTTTAAAGTTATGTGTCTCTTGAGTCCTAAACACATATTTCACCTTGATTTTTACATTTTTAGTATTTTTAGTCTCAAGATTTTCTGCCCTTTGCAATTTGCATATTTTTAAGAATTTATTTCCCTACATCCCCACTTTAAATTTACTTAACCTACATTTGCAAAAGGGTGGTTGTAAATGTCAAATGCACTCTATACTTGGAGTGTGTGTGTGTGTGTGTGTGAGATTTCCCTACCTTTGAAATTTTCTCAACATCTTCTTGCTCCTTTTAAAATGTGGGCTGGGGGCTGGGTGCAGTGGCTCATGACTGTAATCCCAACACTCTGGGAGGCTGAGGTGGGAGAATTGCTTGAGGCCAGGAGTTTGAGACCAGCCGAACCTGTAAAAGTAAAAAAATAAAATAAAAAATAAAAATAAATAAAAATAAAAGAGAGAGAGAGAGAAAAAAGAAAAGGCTAATGTGCTGTATAGGATGAACTGCCCAAGCTGTCTCTTGCCTAGTAGGCTGCTTTTATCTTGAGTTGATTGTTCCAGGTGCTTATATACTGTCCCTCACACCTTACATTATTCTATGAAAGAATAAATTAGACAGACCTCCGTCTTTGATTAAGATAATAAATACCTTCTTTCCAAGGCTTCATTGGTAGAGCAGCAGCATCTTGTTCTTCTACCATCAGGATCATAATTATGATTTTTACTCACTTCCCTTGGAAGTTTCCTATCTTTGTGCCCCTTTCCCTTAAAAACGCATCATCATTGTGTTTGCTTGTATTTTAATAAGAAGGAAAGGTCTCTGAAATAATGACTATTAGCATCTGTTCACAACAATATTTGTGCCAGATATTTGCTTTTAAAAATGGAGCAAATGTATTAGATAGCATTTATAGAGACATCCTATGTATCAAGGACTATCGTTAGGTGGTTCTTTTGATTCAGAGCCCTCTGGGCCTCACCAAACAGGAGCAATTCTTTAATAGATCTTTTGTGAGCAAGTGGTGATCACCTTCCCAATGTAATCTGATTCAGAATATAATAGTGATTCTGTTTAATTATCAGATTGTAACCACGGAAGACACATCTAAACTCAAGAAAGAGAAACGTCTGTGAGATCTGAGAATTACCTATGTTCATTATGAAGAGGTAAATAAAATACAGTGATTAAGAAAACATATACAACTTTCCCTACTACAGAGAAATTTCATGTATGTATTTGATTTCAGTACATAGTTCTCATTTGTCATTTTGTTTCTAGCTGCTTCTGTTAGGGTGGAAACTTGACTGTATAACTTTCCAAGGTAGTATAGCCCAACATGGGGATTTAGGACTGTTTTGGAGGCAGGAAAGGAGAGTTCTGGTTCTCAAGTTTCCTTCTGGCACACTTAATGATATCCAGTGCAGGCATATACCTCAATAAAAAAAGAGCCAGAGAAAATAAATGTAGACATGTTGTACTTGAATCACACTAATTTTCTGTAGATGTCTCTAGGAAAATTTCAAATCGGTGAAATGGAAATCACTGTGTATCCAGACCATGCTTCCTCGTGGCCTCATTTAAATGATAACCTGGCTAGTAGCTTATTTCTGATGCCTTTCCTAAATAGTGACAGCAGATGAAATCATTCAAATGCCTATTGAAGAGTTCTGGAGTATGCAGGAAAGCGCTGCTATGGAATAATGCCTAGAAGGCAGGGTAAATTTCCACTTAAGATCTTTTCCATAGCAAGTATTACTCTTTTTTTTTTTTTTTTTGAGACGGAGTCTCGCTCTGTCGCCCAGGCTGGAGTGCAGTGGCGCGATCTCAGCTCACTGCAAACTCCCCTCCTGGGTTCACGCCATTCTCCTGCCTCAGCCTCCCGAGTAGCTGGGACTACAGGCGCCCGCCATCTCGCCCGGCTAGTTTTTTGTATTTTTTAGTAGAGACGGGGTTTCACCGTGTAGACCAGGATGGTCTCGATCTCCTGACCTCGAGATCCACCCGTTTCGGCCTCCCAAAGTGCTGCGATTACAGGCTTGAGCCACCGCGCCTGGCCCGCAAGTATTACTCTTAAGGCAGTGGAATTATTTGATCTTTTGAGGCAACAGAGTTTGGAGCTAGCTGAAGTGAATAGATGAGTCCTCAGAGTTGGCATTTGTGGGCTGTTGTACAAGTTCTTTAAATTTCACTTTAAGTTTGGGATACATGTGCAGAACGTGCAGGCTTGTTACATAAGTATACATGTGCCATGGTGGTTTGCTGCACCTATCAACCTGTCCTCTAGGTTTTAAGCCCTGCATGCATTAGGTACTTGTCCTAACGGCTCTCCCTCCCTTTGCCCGCAACCCCCGACAGGCCCAGGTGTGTGATGTTCCCCTCCCTGCGTCCATGTGTTCCATATGTTTATTGCAGCACTATTCACAATAGCAAAGACATGGAACCAACCCAAATGCCCATCAATGATAGACTAAAGAAAATGTGGTACATACACACCATGGAATACTATGCAGACATAAAAAAGAATGAGTTCATGTCCTTTGTAGGGACATGGATAAATCTGGAAGCCATCATTCTCAGAACACTAACATCGGAATAGAAAACCAAATGCCGCATGTTCTCACTTGTAAGTGGGAGTCGCACAATGAGAACACCTCTTGTACTATTTTAACTTCAGTAGCTTCAGCAGTTGGCATCTCAGGGATGCCTACCTCTCCCGGGATTTTAAATGAATGCTTATGTCACAACCTCTACCATGGTCTTAGCTTCTCTTTCTGTTTTCCCAGTACTAGCTGTCTTCACTTGGTGGGTGCAAAAGTCTAAGCCCACATAAACTGACTATGGACATCTAGTTTTTTTTTTTTTTTTGTCAACAGTAACAGTTGTTTCAAACGCTTGTTTTTTTCACAAATATAAACACTTTGTTAGATGAATCAGAGGTTGTGTCATGAATTGACGCTGATTATTTCACTTGTCTGCAACGGGGTCTCTGCCTATTCATTCCCTCAATGTGATGCATGCTCTTCGTTAGAATGCATGTTTTTAAAGGAAAACATCATCCCTGTCTTTATAACTCATGAACACTAGATGTCAGTATTGCTCTTTTTCTTCCAAACCGATGCGCTTAGTGAATGATGTCATAGCCTGCTTGGTCTTTCAGACAAAACATTGTACACACAGAAAAATTTTCAGCTCAGAATGTTTTGCTGAAATAGTCTGGACCATATACTCTCTGGCTATCTTTGATATGGTTCATGTTGTTTTAAGGAAACATTATCATTTCTATTCTGCAAAGAGCAGTATTTTTATGAAAAAATTAAAGGTAGAATCAAAATAATAAAAAAATGGTATTTGTCAAGGCCTTTTTAATAATAACATTTTCATAAAATGCAGCCGCCACTAATCACATTTGGATATAGCTAAATTGCAAACATCTTTGAGAACTTGGTGGATGAATAGCAGAAGATATAATAGAAGTAATAACATTCAAGAAGAGAAACTATCAAATATTTTCAAAACTTTAATTTGTTTACATTGTCCATGCATCTTTAAAAAGTGTATTAGAAAGCAATATTTAAGCATCTTGTCTTTGCCAGAAAAAAAAAAATCAACAACAGAATATCTTGAGACAAAATCCTCCAAACACCTTTGTATCTAAAGTCACACGGTCATTGTCAGATGGCAAACTCAGATTTTTATATTAGCATATAAAATCTTCTTTAGGGGCTACATGTTACTCAGGGTTTTTACCGTCCACTTGCTTCTATCAGAAAGTTTCATTTGGCACTCATTCATTCATGTCAGTCTTTATTTCATTCAGCAAATCGTATTGAATACCTACTCTATGCTGTATGCTATATGGTGCTCTATGCATTGGGGCTACTGAACAAAAACTGTATTATCATCTTCGTGGAAATCACATTTAAAGGTAGGAGACAAAGACTGACAAAAAAGGATACGAGTAAGTACATTATATAATCTCACCAATGTTAAGTTCCCTTAAAAAAAAAAATGAAGAATTATGGGACATGACATAGTATAATTGGGACATCACATAGCATAATTAGTTTCACAAGAGTAGTCCTGGAAGACACACATGTGAGGGTGACATTTATTTGTTATTATTATTGTTTGAGATAGAATTTTGCTCTTGTTGCCCAGGCTGGAGTGCAATGGTGCGATCTTGGCTCACTGCAACTTCTGCCTCCTGGGTTCAAGCAATTCTCCTGCCTCAGCCGTCTGAGTAGCTGGGATGACAGGCACACACCACCACGCCCGGCCAATTTTTGTACTTTTAGTAGAGATGGGGTTTCACCATGTTGGCCAGGCTGGTTCTGAACTCCTGGCCTCAAGCGATCCACCCACCTCAGCCTCCCAAAGTGCTGGGATTATAAGCATGAGCCACCACAGCTGGCCTGAGCCCTCAATTGAGCCTTGACCTGCACTAAGTGAGGCAGTGAGTCATGAATTACAAAGCAGGGATCAGCAAGCATAAGAACACTGAAGTGGAAGTAAACTTGCTGTATTTGAGGAGGCCCTGGTAACATAAACGTTATTAACTGAAATGAGATTGCAAAAGGTCAATTTGAGAACATAGCAGGATTGAGGCCATGGAATCTATGACGATGATGATGATGGAGATGATAATGGCAGTTAACATTTATTAAGAATAATATATGCCACATGGTTTTATAAACACTTTACATACATTATTATATCATTTAATTTTTACAGCAACCCAAAGACAGTGACACTATTTTTCCTACTTTGGAGGGAAGAAAAATGGGTAATAGAGAGTTTGCATTCACAGGAACTAGTAGAAGCCGGTGCAACTGGCATATATATTAAATCATTTTGGCTCTAGAGCCTCTTCTCTCAACTGTTAAGTGATTGTAAGCAAAAGAACATTTTTTTCTAATTCTCTATGCATGTGTCACATATCTACTGCTTTGCTGATATATGAAAATATACCATAAAGTATAAAAAAAAGACACTAAAACAGTGGGTAATACTGAGATTCATATTTTAGCTCTCTCTCTAATTTGCTTTTTGGACTTAGATTATCTCTTTGCCTCTTCAGATGTCGGTTTCCTCAACTCTAAAATAAGTGTAAAGATGTGGACTAGAGTTCACAAGTTGACAATCCTGAAGACAGTGATATTTCCTCATATGTGTTTCCAGTAGACCTTTCGTTAGGCAATGCTGTTGTCATTGCTGTTGTTGAAATGAAGTTGTTTAAAACACTTGAAATTGAAATAACTCATATATGATTGTAGATTTATGGTTTGAATTTAGCATCTGAATATGAAACACTATTGAACTAGTATTCAGTGAGCCATGTGGTCACCCAGACAATGAATGGACCTCCAGAAGGAGCACGAACTCTATTTCCACAGTTACACAGCAACAGCCACCTATGTCACCTGTCGGCGGGGATGTGTTTTTAATGGAATATCCAGGTCCAACTATTCTCCGAGATCTTTTCTAGCTCTAGATTTTCTAGCTCTAGATTATCTCCACTTAATTTTCTTCAGTGATATGAGATTGTGTTATAAAAGGGGCTGAGTGAGGCCAGAGAGAGATGGTACAGAAAATACCCATTTTCATTCCAAAGTTTTGCAACCTTGTTCTTTTGAAAGAGACATCCCTTTATTGGTTCTTTGAGGGTTTCTGACTTCATTTTGTTTAAAATGTGAATTTACAACTTATCAGCATGTAGGTGCAAATATAAACTTAAAAATATAGTCCAAAGACAAAATTATTTTAATTAGTTGCTATTGTAAATTACCAGTTTCTCAAATTTTTCCCACATATCTTTTTATTGACTGAATCTGCATCCTATAAGTTAATTCCAAGATATTCTGTAGACTCATAATAATTCAAATAAAATTCACTCAGAATTAATAGGATGAAAATGTATTGCTGTTTCTGTCCTCATACCCTGTTTCACTTTTATGTTGCTCCTCTTCGGGGCACTGTAGTTCACTCTGGTGAGTGTTCAGCCTCACGTACACTATTGGAAGCTGGAGTGACTTGGTTATAAAATGAAAGACACAGAGAAGTGTGGGATTATTTTTTTCAACTTTTTTTTTTTTTTTTTGAGACAGAGTTTCCGTCTTGTTGCCAGGGCTGGAGTGCAATGGTGAGATCTTGGCTCACTGCAGCCTCCGCCTCCAGGGTTCAAGCGATTCTCCTATCTCAGCCTCCCGAGTATCTGGGAATACAGGCATGCACCACCATGCTTGGCTAATTTTTTGTATTTTTAGTAGATATGGGGTTTCTCCATGGTGGTCAGGCTGGTCTCGAACTCCCAACCTCAGGTGATCCGCCTGCCCTGGCCTCCCAACATGCTGGGATTACAGGTATGAGCCACCGCACCCAGCTCATTATTTTGTTTTTTTTAACCTTAATTTCCTTTCAGTGCTGTATTTTTTTATTCTCAATTTCCCAGGTAATAGGCAAGGTGAAAGATAAGAGAAAAAATATTCATCTGCCCATATCATTTACAAAGGATAAGAAATAAAGCATGTTATGAAAAACAAATCAGTATCAAGACATAATAAAAATAAAGCGTAAATGTGTAAGCATCCCCCACTCCCAGATATAAACTATACTGTTCTAGTTGATTTTCCTCGAATTCCCTTATTTAATTTATTATCTTCAGGATTGCCACAAAACTCAATTACTGGAAGGGACAATGTGATACATAAAATATATATTTCTGTGAATATTATGGTAATGTCTTCTTTTTAACCACAACTGATTTTTGCTCCGTGTTAAGTTTATCACAGTCTATGTGTTTCCTCACAACTGATCTTTGTTCTGTGTTAAGTTTATAATAATCTATGTATTTTCCTCCAAAGATCTTTCCAGGATAAAATTTTTGGTAAAAGCTATGAATTTTACAACTAGGTCAAACAGAAGAGTATGTTGACAAGTTTCTTAGAGAAAGAGAAAGTTAAAAAATTTTGTTTTTCCAGAGATCTCAGCAGACATCTGCCTAAAAGCCAGAGCAATCTAGATGAAAGTAGCATACATAAGATTCAGATTCCTGTTCAGGAAATCTAGACGAGCACATGGTGACTTTTGATTTTTTTTTGTTTTTTTTTTTGGAGGAAATGTGTATATGAATAACATTTTTGTGATTGTCCTCAGGTGTCATATTTTCACACATCAGTACTGAAAGGATCCTATTAGGCTGGGAATTAACTCAAACTCTGAAACGATATTAAGTTCAAATCCTGATTCTGGCCCTTGTTAGCTGTGTCATCTCGGGCAGGTTACTGACCCACTCTGGACTTCAGTTACCTTGTGTAAAAGTGAAAATTGTATGAGTTAATTTTTGTGAATCACATCAAACAAGGATTGTCAAATAGTAGTTACTGTCTTTTATTAAATTAATAAAACTTTATGCTTTAGTGTCTGTATTTCAGATATATTGCTTGGAAAGACTTTGAATGTTTCTTTTTATTATTTAAATTTTCTCTATAAATAAGTTCTTCAAAGGATTGTCAAATTTAAGAAAGCTTCCCCCATTTGAACTGATTGCAATTTGTTTAATTTATTACTCTTATTGCAATGGCATGAGCATTCCAGGACAGGAGGCAAACATCAGTCAGAGGATTTTACGAATCCTCTATACTCTTTCAATTCTGCAGAGATAGGAGAAAAAGCATTAATTGTAGAAAGCTATCTATTACGTTATTTAAAACGAAAGAAATATGTAGAAAATTGGCCCAAGTGTAAGTCTCGGTCATTGTAAATACCAGGACTAAATACTCCTGATAGGATCATAAATTACTGAAAAACACTATGCTTTAGGGAAAGGTTGTATATACTATACTGAAAGATTAATTCAATCTTACGTTTGGTGAAGAGTGACCTCTTCAAAGGTAATACCTGTAGATCACTAAGATGAGAACTTTGAAAGCCCCACAGCACTGTTCTTTCCCATATGACATATTATTATTTGTCAAATAAATTTTGAAATTCATACTTGATATGATTTTCAGAGCAATACAGATAATACCAACAGTTCTGTTTGACTTTGGAATATATCTTTTATATTCGCTCATAATCTGTTAAGTAGTAAACTGATGTGTTAAGTAATAATATTTTAATAAAATGAAGCAGTCACAGGGTTGAGATACCTGGAGGAGATGTGAATACTACCCAGCTCCTTTATTTGCTCACTAGTCTAGGTGGGTTTATCCAAATCTCGCTTTGTGTTGAAAGAGCTACTCTTGTCCAATAGTGAAATATCTGCCAATTATTTTATTTTTTAACCTTGTATCCTCTCTTTCGATTGTATAATTTTTATTGGCCTATCTTTAAATTCACTAACCCTTCTTCCTCTTGTATCTAATTTGCTCTTAATCCCATTGAATACAACTTTTACTTGAAATATTAGTAGTTCTAGCTCTTGCATTTACATTTTTAGATATATTGTTTTTCGTGCTGATATTTACTATATGTTTATTCATTATGAACATATTTTATTTTATGTCCCTCAAGCATGGATATAATAGTTGCCTTAAAGTCCTTGTCTACTAATTTTAGCAACTGAGTTATCTTAGATTTGATCTCTATTAATTTATTTGTCCCTTGAGAATGAGTGTCATTTTCTAATTTTGTATTGTAAATAGTAATTTTGAACTATATTCTGAACACTTCAGTGTTATCTGTTCTGACTATGGATTCTGTTATGTTCTTCTTAAGAGTGATTTCTTTCTTTCTTTTTTTTTTTTTTTTTTTTTTACAGTGATTGGTTAACTTGACTGAACTAAAAATCCATGCTTTGTCTTCCCTGCAGTCAGAACTGCTGAAATATCTGTTCATCGATTTTGAGCTTCACTGGACTGCTTGAAGTCTACTTTGTACATTTATAATTCAGGGGTCACTCTGAAATTTGGCTAGATTGTATTTGCACAGTTGGCCTTGCTCTCTGGATCTCTGTCATTTGTCACATTCCTTCTTTATTTCCAGCTATTATGGTAGCACTGACTTCTGTCCTCTGACTCTTCAAGCCAGTAAGGCTAGAGCCTGATCAGAATCAAAGAGCCTTAAAAGGAAGAAAGTGCTGGACCTTTCTTCTAGTGTTGACTCTCTTCCAGTTTCTGCATGACCTTTGTCCCTTAACAATTGCTTCAGAAAATTGTTTGGTGTTTTGTTCAGAGTTCATAATTATTATATGTAAGAAAGTTCATTTTTTGTTATGCAATAATCTCTACTGCTGGAGTTGGAACTCTTTTTTTTGTTTGTTTGTTTGTATTTTTAAGATGGAGTCTCACTCTGTCGCATAGGCTGGAATGCAGTGGTGTGATCTCGGCTCACTGTGAGCTCTGCCTCCTGGGTTCACACCATTCTCCTGGCTCAGCCTCCCAAGTAGCTGGGACTACAGGTGCCCACCACCACACCTGGCTAATTTTTTTTGTGTTTTTAGTAGAGATGGAGTTTCACCATGTTAGACAAGATGGTCTCTATCTCCTGACCTCGTGATCTGCCTGCCTTGGCCTCCCAAAGTGCTGGGATTACAGGCGTGAGCCACCATGCCAGGCCGGAACTTTTATATTTGATGGCTTTTAGTGGAAAACCTGAGGACCTAAATTTATAATGCTTTTCTACATAGAATTTGCATGTGCTTTTGCTTGTAAGGAGAAGCTACTAACCTGATGCGATTTTGGTCTTTTTGGGCTAAGAATATGTTCCTTCATATTGCTTCTTGCCCAAAAACTGGCCTTCCTTTCTCAGGGAAGATTTATTTCTCCTTTAGGTTTACAGCTCAAGTTCACTTCAGGTTCCAATTCATGTTTCCTTTTAGTCTCACTCCCTAAAAGCCTGAGCCCAAGAATGCAATAACAAAACGCATAAGAGACTATCTGTTTTGTTGTAGAGTGAGAACTCTTTAGACTATTAAGCTGCCATACTGCTAGGTATGAAGTTTTTAAATCTACAAATCTTTATACTTCACTTACAAATAATACTTCACATTGAATCATTTGGTTTCTTATCCACCTTAAATTCTCTCATGCCAGTTTTGTTCATACTTTTGCATTCTTATAAATATTCTACTTTTGTCTTTAAAAAATCATATCAGTGAATACACACTCATGTACATTTTATAGATGCCCATGACTCAATTAACTACTGGGAAAGGCTATGACTCAACTCTTTGGGTCACACTCTTGTGCCTGTGTAAAGCCATTTGTGCAGTAAGGAGCAGGTGTGAGACCCACCTTATAGTCTATTGGGATAGTATTTATCTTTTCCTCCTATATTAAAAGCTTGTTGTTAACTCTTAGGTCTTAATATGCCCTATACAACTTAGGTTAAAAAATGTTTTATGTAATGTACGATAATTTCCCCTTCAATTTAAAAGCAGAAATTTTTAAAACTTGCCAATGAATGAGATTGATAAAAGGCAACAAGAATAAAAGCCATAAAATTCAGCCAGCTACTGAATCTTCAATAGTGTTAATCACAGTTACAGATGCTTATTAATTGAGAATCAGATGTCAAGAATGCACAAAAGTCAATCAAAGGCAAGAAAATATTATGACAATTATCACCAATCATATCATCCTTTAGGTAACACTAGTGAAGAGTCGTAGAAGGGGCAAGACTCAGAAAATAGATTCTATTAAAACGGTTACATAGACAAACTGATTCACCCATTAATTTATTTCCAATATTTAAAAATCCAGTGAAGAAAGTTTTAAAAATATTCTGCAAAAGTATTTTACACTTTTCTGTTACTACTTCTCTTACTCTCTTTTCTTTTTCTGAGCCATACAATCTTTGGAATGCATGTTCCAAGGATTTTAATCTACATATTTTGCTAACAAAGTACTCATTCTAAGGAAAAACAGAATATTTGACGGTTTTAGTTTTATACTTTTAGCTAATGGAAGGCAAACACAC
Organism: Piliocolobus tephrosceles; assembly: GCF_002776525.5. Lineage (NCBI taxonomy): Eukaryota > Metazoa > Chordata > Mammalia > Primates > Cercopithecidae > Piliocolobus > Piliocolobus tephrosceles. The sequence goes on along the minus strand of NC_045436.1, from coordinate 23,422,390 downwards.
ATGAAAAATTAGTCTATGAGAAATAGGTCAAGACTGGTTAGAATCATTTTGCAAAATTAAGGTGAGCCTAATGATTGATATGTAGTCAGGTACCTAAAATCATCACAGTAAATTAAAACAAATCAGGTTGAATAAACACATACAGTTTTCAACTTCTTTCAGCATAAACTGAACTGCATAATATGATATTGATAAAACTTTATGTAAACAAAATTAAAATCTGACAATGAAAATGCATTTTAGCATCATTTGAAGTAAGCTAACAAAGAAGTATAAACTATTGGCAAAAAGATTACTAGGAGTTTTACTATTGACATTATAACTAGAATTGTAGACTAGTGGGCTGTTACAAAAAAAATAGTTAGTAGCATTGTCTAAAAATGAAGCCCAGAAAAAAATTCTAGCATTATATCCAAAGTGCTTGATGAATTACTTTGGAGGCTGAGATTATGTAAAATCTCTATAGAGTTCAACTGGATGACAGTATAGACTTTGTGAATCTCTCTGTGTTTGTTTTTGTATGGTGTGCTCAGGCAGGTGAATATGAGGAAGATATATTACATTTTAAAATGCTTGTCACATAAATGTAACTGGATAATGGAGCAGTCTGAACTTTTATCTTTTCCAATCACATCCTTCCACTGTGCTCTGTCAAATCTCTCATTTAAAGTCCCTTAACAGCGTTCCAGGCAGACCTCATAGCCTTCCTTTCATTTCCAGTTATCTTAAGTTCAATCCAGTTGAAAACTCCAATTTTGTCTCTTCTTCTATCCTCAAGCAGTGGCTTAACTCTTTACTAAAAGGACCTGTATGAAGAAGCGTCTGCTTTACAAAACACCATCTCCCTTTTTTTGATTGAATTCTAGCCACTGTGGAGCCAGGCAGGCATTAGGGTGGATGGGCAAAAGCCTTCTTGCATAATGGTGCATGTGATTATATTCCGTGTTACTGCTGCTTCACTGGCTGACACTGTCTGAGTAAGAATGTCTTCCGTGAGGCAGGCACCTGGGTGATGGCTCTTTTATGCAGAGCCTTTGGGTCTGCCCCAGTGCCCAAGTTTCTGACTTGGGAAAGCCAATCCTGATTAAGTCTTTTCTACCCATTTACTTCAGCTCTTTATCAATAATACAAACTTTCACCTTTTGAAGTTTGATTACCTTACATGGGGAGTCAAGCTCTTGTGTGAGGCAAGAGCAAAAGGGAGAAAATCTGGTTTCTTTCTAAGCTGAGACATTCCTTCTGTGAAACAAAGAAACCCTTGCAAACACAAATGGCGAACATGCGGACTTTTCTATAGCTGTCCTCTCATTTCTCCTGTTCGTTATTTACACAGATTCCGACAAGGCTAACAAATGCATTGTACAAGTAGGCATTCGGCCTTTCCTGAGAGATGGTCATTTCCTGTTGAGTCACTCCTAACTTTTATGAGATTTGTTCTTAAGTTCTCTTCACTTGACTTTACAGGACTTGGGTGCAAGCTTCTTCTCCATGGATATTACTTTTAGTAGAAACTTCAAGGTTTTCATTTTCCTCTCCCCTTCCTTTTTTCTTTTTTTTAAAAAAATACTATCAATCATAGGATGCAGCATTATCTTATGTTGTTGCTAATTAAGTGAGCATCAATACTGCCAACTGAACTGTGCCACAATGAGACAAGAATGTGTGCCATATATTGGTTAATATATTTCTAGAACTGTCTCATAACAGGATTATAGTCATCAATGTCCATGTTGTTCATTTATTATGTACTTTGTGTCATCAGGAGTTGTAAGGATGAGGTGTTTTTTTGATAGGATCCATAAACAACCCAATAGCCAGTGTCCTGTGCTCTTAGGTGGGCTTTGTGATTATACGTATCTGGGGAACTATAGATTCTCCCTTGAAACTGTCTCTATGATTGACTTCTGTATGTACCTGTCCTGTACAAACATTGGTTTCTAGGGTTAACAGTGTTCCCCTATTGTCTCCAGGATCTTCTTCCAGAACAGTAGTACACGTTATACGTTGGTGATGCTGGCTCTTTTGTACTCATTGTATCATGTGAACAGCAGTGGTAACTATATCTGAACTTCCGCCAGTCCTAAGTAACTCTACAATGGTATTGAACATAAGAACACTTGATTTCAGACATTTTAAAACATGAAAGAATTGGGTATCAGATAGACTTGGGATGTGCTGCTGGGATCTGCTGGGATGATTATTACTGAACTATACTGGCCATCTGTCTTTAAGTCCTGCAGGCATTGTCTGGTCATAATTCCTGGAGACTTTCTTTAGAAATTTTCTTCCTGCTGGTTTGAGCCCCATGTGCTCAGTTGGGGGTGACAAGAAAAATTTCACTTTGCGGTATATTACACATACAAAAGGCAGTGAATTTTAAAGATTTTAGAGGAATTTTTAAGATACTATCAAATAATGACAATTCATTAACAACATGTATGCTAACAATGATAATAAAATGGCATCAGAAAAGAAAATCCGCATAGGAAGTGTAGTCTTAAAAATGTATTCAAATCATTGTGTGGTCATGATTTGTGGCAGAGGCAAAACACAGACCCCTAAGAAAAGGACAGCAACTTTCAAAAACCTTGTATGCTTATATAGTAGCTTGTCTTAGAGAATGGAGACATTTGTAGTTTAAAAAGATTCAATCAACTTAAAACAGGGCACATAACTTTATTATGGTGTGGCAAGATGGTATTTTTGGGGTCTTCATTTACATTTGTTGCTTACTTTCTGTTGCCATTGCTTTTTCTTCCAGACAAGCATCGGAATCTTTCTGTAATCTTACATCAGTGCAAAATGTGGTTATCTGGAAACAGGGTGAAAAAAGATTCCTGCCTTTGGTTCATAAAAACCAAAGTCGTAGAAAGGATAGTGGGTGGGGGTCTTAAAATTAACAAAATGTTTGAGGGCAGAGCACTTGAAACTGGTAGGTTATTTCTTCTCCATCTGCTGTCAGCTAGCTCCCATTGACTATTCGCCTCCCAGAACAGACTAGAAGAAAATTTCTCAGCCTGGAGAAAATGAGAAGAGCTACTAAGGAAGGGGAAGCAATGCTTTTCCTCATTGCACTGTACCATTCTGTAACATAATTCATTATATTATCAAAAGAAAGAAACAAATCACTTGAGTGTACAACATGCTAAAAAATATTTCCTAAAATTCAATGTAATGGAGAGATCAGGTGCAAGTGTGAGAGGCAGTTACACAATTTGCATGACCCAGCACAAAAATGAAAACTTGGGACTCCTTGTTCATACAGCAGAAAAAAATATGATTAAAGCACCGAACTATAAAGATTTTTCTTCTGCAAACTATCTTTCAGTTTCTTATGTTTTTGTATGTTATTTCATGTTTTAAGTAGGGAAAATTAAAATGTAAAGTTATTTCGATGACTTTTACTGAGCATCTTTATATTGTGAAGTTCCAGTTTTAAATGCAAAAATAAGAATATTTAACTCATGTAAACAATCACCAAAATTACATAATTCATATTTCATAGCTCATACATGCATAAATATTTTATTCCTGTTAGAAGAATAGAAGCATGACACAAGATTCAGTAGTTTCTTTAGAAACAATTTTTTTAATTTCTATTCTTTTTAGACAGGGTCTTGCTCTGCGGCCCAGGCTGGAGTGGAGTGCTACAATCATGGCTCAGTGCAATCTGGAGCTCCTGGGCTCAAGCAGTACTCCAAACACAGCATCTCGAGTAGCTAGGACTGCAGGTGTGGCGCGCCACACCCAGATAATTTTATTTTCATTTTTATATTTTTGTAGAGACAGGTCTCGCTATGTTTCCTAGGCTGGTCTCCAACTTCTTGGATCAAGTGATCCACCCGCCTCAGCCTCCCACAGAGCTGGGATTACAGGCATAAGCCCACTACTCCCAGACTCTCAGTTTTTACTTCTTCATACACACATGTTCTGTGAACACTCTCCAACTCCAGCTTGCTTATAAGCAAGGAGGAACTGAAAGAAAAAGATGCTATGAGTTTCTCCATCTTTCCCTTTTTTCCATATCACCATTTTTAGCGTTAATGATTGGCTAATATATATAATATGATTAAGAATGGACATGATTAAATTTCTTGCTCACACATAGTTCTCAGAAAGTCATTGTCTTCCTATTGTTTTGGAGGCAAATTATGGTTCAAAGGAAAATATGTCCTCTTGGAGCTGTCAGCAACCTCTCCACCTCACTTACTCAATAGTAGACATAAATGCTTTTCCTTTACAGGCTTCAAGTGTCACCAAACAGCCACATATCCCGGTCCACTGAAATTCTGTGCTCACGAGGTATCACAAACATTATATGCGAATGGGGAGAAAGGAATGGCGGACATGTGTCTTGCACATATCTGTTTCGCTCACATGCATGCTCTGTTGACCCATTAGTACCAGAAAACACAAACTTAAAGACAAAAGTGTTTAGAATTTTAAGATGGCAATAGCAGAGCACCAAACCAAGCATGAGGTCCTTCTGTACTTAGGGCGCTGTGGAACTGTATAGATCGCATCCCCGCATACCCAGTGCTGATAATCAGCTGGCCTTATCTAAGTTCCCAGACAACAGTAGTATTAATCAGCAGACATATGAGTGAAGACATCACCCCAGGATACTAGCCAGAAGCTGTTGACTACCCCTTAGCCTTCAAGTATTTTTGGATGAAATCCCAGACACCAATAGATTACTCATTTGAAAATGTTCCCATTTTAAAAGGGCACATTAGACTGAGTAGCCTTCAGTTAGTACAAATGAAGAGAAATCAGCAGGGTAAAGATGTTTGGATGTATCTAACACAATTTCAGGCTTTAGTGGATAGTATATTTGGGTGCATGCATGTCTCATCTCCTAGAAATACGACGCTGACTGATGCAGAAATGCTGTCAAGTGTGGTAGACTTTAATACTTGTGTTTCCCCTTCTTTTGGATTGAGGCAGTTAATTTGGAAAAGCAGTAAGGCAAATATACATTTTAAGGAAGGGGTAGGGTGTTGACCCTAAGCCCAGACTTTCCAGGGTTTGAATAGTAGCTTTATTCCTTATCATTTAGATGACCTTTGGTTCGTTACTTTATTTCTCAGTACCTGAGTTGTTTTCTTCGGAAGAATGGAGACTATAATAGTACCCATCTCATAGATCTGTAAGTAACAAATAAATTACACATACAAAATACACTTAAAAGAGTATCTGCCGCATGAGAAACACTCATATGCATTAGTTGCTATCATTATTAGTTTAGTTACAAGTTAAGTTAATTAATAATGTAGTTATTTCATAGAGGAATAAAAAGTACAATTGGATATGGAGTTGTGTCTGCGAAGATTGTTATTGGTTTAACAAAGATATAACATATGCTTTATATATTTCAAAAAGTAAATGTCCAATATATAAGAATTTCTACTAGCAATTTATACCTGATTCTCAAATTATAGTATGTTATGATCAACAAATACAATAAAATCTATAATTTATAAAAACAAGACATTAAGTAAACTTTGTTATTTGAAGTCTGCATGCACTTATAAAATGTTCTCTGGACCTTCAAATCAAAACTAAATCAATATCCATTATTTGAACAAATAACCCATGTAAGAATAGCAAGCAGAGAAAATTACTGAAAAAATACCCGGTGACATCTATTACCCAGTCTCTACTAATCCACAGGGATGAATTTAAATCTGTTACTTTAAATTTTAGCTACTTGCCACGGAGCGACCTTCAGAGCTATGTTAGAGTGGTGCATTTCTCCTGATTGTCTCTGCTGATTGCCTAACTTACAGTTTCTATTGCTGCCGACATGTCTGTAAATGACCACAAACAATGAAAGGATTTTGGTCTTTTTAATAACTTCAATTGCTATGCATTTATTATTATAAGTCATTCTCAAATTAATTGCTGAGAATAGCCATCAAAACTGGTTGTAGTTTGCTCACAGGGTGAGCTTCTTAGGCTTCCTTGTCACTAACTGTGGTAACTAAGCTGATGGAGTGAGGTACTAGGGGCCCCTGCGGTGGGCTTGCGCCTGTAAACCCAGCAATTTGGGAGGCAGAGGTGGGCAGATCACTTGAGGTCAGGAGTTCCAGATCAGCTTGGCCAACACGGTGAAACCCCATCTTTACCAAAAAAAAAAAAAAAAAAAAAAAAAAAAAAAAAAAAAGAAGAAGAAGAAGAAGACAATTAGCCAGGATTAGCCAGGATTAGCCAGGCATAGTGGCACATGCCTGCACTCACGTCTACTTAGTAGGTTGAGGCAGGAGAATTGCTTGAACCTGTCAGGCCATGGTTGTAGTGAGCCGGGATCATGCCACTGCATTCTAGTCTGGGCAACAGAGCGAGATTCCGTCTCCCCAAACCCCCGCCAAAAAAAAAAAAAATTAAAAACAAAGGCACCAGGGAGTCGACTAACTTTGTGCTCTGCCTAGGAGTGTGGTTGAAGAATGTGGCAGGCATGTTTTGGTAGAAGGAAGGACGTTCAAGTTAGGATACCATTGAGACTTGTTAAACATGTTCAATGAGAAAATGTTATTAAAATGAATAAAAACAGCATCTCGTGGCTGTGGAAATCATTACTTTGGGATGTGGGAAGTTATCATTATATTTGTGTGTGGTTGTGGCTTTTTTTTTTTTTTTTTTTTTTTGATCAGTTACAAAATGAAACTCTCAGAATTTTTAGAATATAGAGACAGGCGTAAAGAAAACCATCCTTGTGTTTAAAGGAAATAAAAGACACCCCACAGAATATTATGATATGATTTTAGCTTAGATTTCTTTTCACAGCATTTGGTTGCTTCTTCGTTTTCCAATTACTTCCTTTTCTGTGTTGCTTTCCTGATCTGGATCTGTGTAGTAGGCTATTTTGCCTCTGTCATAGAAATGGACAAGATAGGAAATTGTATTCCTAGTGAGAAACTAGCAGCTATCTCCCCCTCCACACAAACATGAACCTCCAAAAGGTATTATTCTACACTGGCAATTATTTTGAACAATAACTAGCTTCAGTGAATTAAAATCATTTTTTCCCCCATTCCTACTGGCACTTAGCTGCAGGTTAGCAGCATCTGAAAAATACCTCATTTCAGGCAGTTGGACAGTCTATTTCTTATCTCATAGAGTGCACAGACAAGAGCCAAAGATCAGAAGATTTCTTTTCCTTTTCTTTTCGGTCTACTAGGTTGTTACTTTGTAATTCATCCTTTGTAGTTCCCTTAAAAGCATAATAATGATAATTCGCAAAACTTTGGTAAAGATAAACCAAGGAAAATTTATCCCCACGTGTTCAAGCTTACTATTTCCCCTCAGGTTACATCGTTTGCAACAACACAGCAGGTTGCAATATCCATGAAATAAGAATCTTACGAACGGAGGAAACCCATTTCTAAGGACAGTTGGAAACTGCTTGCCTGAAATTCTGCTGCTTAGAATCAAAGATACCATGTGGTGACATATTTCTAAAGAACGAGATCCTTCTGTTTGTGGAACTTCACACTGTTTGACAATTTATTTTTATTAAAAAAAAAAAATCCAAAATGGAAGGCAGTTTGATCTCATAATTTAAGGTAGTACTCTGAAAGGCACCCTCCTTGTCTCCCAGGGAATTCTGAAGGAAGTCAGTAGGGTTGGTAAAAATGATGTGGGTCTGCGAAAGTGCTGCATTACCAAACTTCTAACTAAGGAACCAGATGGTGTTTACATGTGTCAACTCCTACCCAATCGACTTTCTCAGCTGTATTTAAAGTAGAAAGATGAAGACAGCAGAAATTACCAGAATATGGTTTGAAGAAGAGATTTAACTATGTCACAGCTTATGATGAAGCAATTTCAAGATAATGTTTCTGAGGATGAATCTTATGCTGTCTTTCCTGTAGGAAATGGTTGGAATAGACAAAATTATATATATATATATATATATTTATATATATTTCCAATCACTCCTACATATATCTAATTGATATATCATAAACATATAATGATTGTATTAAAAATAAGATCTAGTTATAAAGAAATGCATCTTTTAACATATATCCATGGCAATGATATTGAGGAAACGTGATGTTGAAATATCTCATGTTTAAAAGTGAATGTGCTTTCAGAATCAACTAAAACCAATGGGAATTTGTGTTGAGAGAGGGCACAGTATGATTCTGGAATTTTCTGAAGCCTTAGAGAATGCAGGTATATGATTAAAAAGCTTTTCAGAGGAAGTAGAACTTTAGTATTAAGTAAAGAAAAGATGAAATATAATAAGAATATTAGAATGGTGATATATACGTATGAGAAGGTTTAAAAATTGTACTTGGGAAACATTATTAGCACAATCATATTAGACAGAATATCTGTCTCAGACTCTTCTTAATGCCTAGAGGCTCTGATTTATTAAAACTTCCTGGAAATTAGATCTTGCCTTCGGTCATTGAAGTAGCTAACTTCTTTGTCAATCAGATAAAGCAAACCATATGAGGCAGAAGAATAACTGCCACTTAAAAACAGCAGGAAAATAAACCATATAAATTTTAGTTAGATTTTATTGGCAAAGCGTAAGAACATACCAAGCCTGAGATTGTGAGCATTTTAGAGTGACAATTGACAATTTATGATATAGCAGCTTTCCTTTTTTGTTTTGTCATTTTGTAATAATTCGTGTATAAGGCAACAGGCTATGAAAATAGGGGATATGTGAGATTTGGAAATGCAAACCTTGCACAAGAAATTAAATTAGCTCTTGGTATATAGAGGTTTTCTGGTGGTAGTGTATTTTTAAGAACCATAAAATTGTCAATTTTTCTTATGTATTAAAATTAGCTGTTTTAGTTTCCATTTCTAAGTTCCTGTTGAATCGTATTTTGTTTCAAACTTTCTTCCTTAAATTACTATTTATGCCCTATACTTTGTTAAATGTTGTAGCTTTGCATTTTGTAAAATGCATGCTGTCTTAAAATTGACATAAGTGTGTATTTTAAAAAATGAGTAAAATACTTTTTGATCTAAAATAAAACACATTGTATATTAAAGGTGAAATATTTATAATTAAACTTAATCATTGATTTTGTATATATACTTACATGTAGGTTCACAATTTGGAGTATTATCAACCAAAAAAAATATATGTATATATATGTGTGTGTGTATATATATATATGTATATATGATAAATAGCACACAGGCAGAAATATATCTTATTTTAGCAACATCCCATTACAAGTATCACTCATTTGATTTTTGCTTTTTTGCAAACTAAAATCTTGACTTGAATACAAATAACTTATTCTTTCCAGCAAAAAATACCTGGGAGTTCTTTACTTGGGCTTTTATGAATAGAACAAATGGATTTGTAGAGAATGACTAATCCTAAATATGCATTGAGAAGCATGTGAATTTTGTTTTATGCTTAGTTTAATATAATTCGCATACAGCAAACTACAGGTGCTTTGTAATAGCATACTGACATTTATGTCCAGTATGCCCTTTTTGCACCTATCTCATCCTTCAAACGGGTTTCTAAGCAAGTATTTTCTAAAAACAAAAGCTGGATATGGTTAAAATTAGTTTATTTTTTGGTCTGTAGTATACATTTATTTAAAAATATAGATCTTGATTTTAAGTAAAATCAGTGGGTCCTATTCAGTATGTCCCAAGATTTTCTCACTTGTTGGCCGAAAACAATTTATCGCTCTACCGAAAAGTTCCCAACTTTATAATTTTAATGTTAAGGAGACTTTGTTTCCCTCCAGTAAATCTGAACATCGTCAGCTGCCTCTTTGCCTATGTATCTAGAAATGAATGTGCAGTGTCATAGCTCTGCTATCTCTTTCTATCTTAGAGGCCTCTGTTCTTTTCCCTGTTTTGTCTATTGCCTTGGAGTCATAGAAAGTATTAAATGCAGAAATAAGTTAGACATTAATTCTATACAATAGTAGCTTCCTGTTCAGCAGAGAAAATGAGACGCACTTTTAACTAGTAATAAGACAATGTGGAAATTAATACATGCCTTAGAATACTATATTATAAGGGGCTGTAGAAATTGACAGATGGATAATTTGCTTAAATTTGGAGAAAGGGGGTTTTCCCAGAGAGGTAGAATTTGAATAGAGCTTTGAAAGATTTGAACATATGCCTTCATGAGGGGAATGTATGAGCTAAGGTACAGAAATAGAAAATGTTTACAGAAAACTAAGCTGAGGTGCAGAGTAGGTTACATAATAGAAAAAAGTTAGAGAGAAAATTATAAAAGCTATGATGAGACTAGAAGGTGGAGGATCTCAATATAATGGACTGAAAGTTCATGTTTCCCCAAAATTCATATGTTGAAATCCTAATGTCCAGTGTGATAGTATTACTAGGTTGGAACCTAGGGAGGTGATTAAGTAATGATGGTTGAGCCCTCATGAATGGATGGAGGTGGTTACCCCCATGCTGCTGTTCTTGTGATAGTGAGTTCTCAAGAGATCTGATGGTTTCAGAAGTTGCTTCTACCCCTTCGCTCAACACTTCTCTCTCTCCTGCTGCCTTGTGAAGAAGAACATGTTTCTTCTTCCGCCGTGATTGTAAGTGTGCTTAGGCCTCCAAGCCATGTGGAACTGTGAATCAATTAAACCTCTTTTCCTTATAAATTATCCAGTCTTGTGTATTTCTTCAAAGCAGCATGAGAAGAGAATAATGTAATGCCCTTATTTACAAAAATGTCCCAAAGAACTCCCTCACCTCTTCTACCATGTCAGGTTACAGCGAGAAGAAAGCAGCCTAGGAATGAGGTAGTGGGCCTTCACCAAATACTGAATATATTAACACCTTGATTATGAACTTCCCAGGCTCCAGAACTGTGAGAAATAAATTTTTGTTGTTCATAAGCCACCCAGTCTATGGCATTTTGTTACAGCAGCCTAAATAGACTGAGACCATTGATAAGAATCTGATAATTGTATCTAATACAATAAAGAAAAACCACAGGTTTTTGAAAGAGGAAATGATATTTTGCATACCCTAAGGAGAATAATATGGTAAACCTGTATAGTTTGAGTTGAAGTAAAACATGGGAAATGGAGACTAAATTAGAAGAGTATTTCAGGAAGACAGATTATACATAATTGGTGGCTAATCAAGATCATTGTGTAAGAGGATTTGAGTTGATATTAATAATATTCAATATGTTAAATAATTTTAAAATAAAGTACAGTTATATATGTGAGCTATTAAAAGCATGTTGTTAATAATTTCAAATTTTTTACACATTCAGAAGATATTAAGGATATTAAAGACTTGTTCATCACTTAAAAAATATATCAACAGGTAATTTGATGAATCAATTATATCCTAGATACTGTGCAAGGATTTGAGTATATATAGAATCATGAGACCCATTTTCTGTTCTTAAGGAGCATATAAGATAATGGGGAGAGAGAAGCATACTAATGGTTATAGGACAGTATGGCAAGGGCTCCAATGCATGTTTATGGAAGATGACCATCAAATAGGAACTTTTCTCAAACTAGGGCTTGTTGGTGGTGCTTAGATAGTAAGTCTCACATCATTTGTAAAAAATGGAAAGCTCTTCATTGCATGAAAAATGCAGTGTGGTCAATCTGGACAGAAATAAAATTCTACACAAAGGCACAATGACAAGGAAACCCTATGTGTCCTATACAACTGAAGTACGATCTATGATTTAGAGAAAGGTGATATTAGACTTCACAGGTAAGTAACAATTTGAAGAGTGCGAAGATCTTCAGATTATGTCTTAAAATCTATCAGAAACTCTTATGTACGAGAGTGACATCATCAGCTATATAATTTAGAAATTCTCTAAATTTAGAGTATAATTGAAGCATGGAAGATTAGAGGGAGGAAGATCGCTTCTGAGGTTGTTGGAGTAATCAGAGCAAAATTTGGTGTGATTCTGAAATAAAGCAAAAGCTGACAGGGTTTAGTAATAAGAGACATGTCTGAGAAGAATTAGTGGAATTTAAGAATTGATTGAAAGTCATACACTGAAGAATAGGGAGAAATCAGTGACAATTCCTGTGTTTCTCATTTGGGAAATTTCTTATTTGAATGTTTTACGCACTGAGATAGAGAATATAGAAAGATAAAATTTGAGAAGGTATATGGGTAAAATCAGTTTGTACATGGTTTGAGTGACGATGGAGCAATCCTGTGGGAATCTCCAATAGATAGTTGGGTATAAAGATGTGGCACTCCAAAGAAGTGTCTAAATCTTCGCTAATCAAAGCATGGTCTTTGGAAAAATAGCATTGGCACCACCTGAAATGTTATTAGAAATGCAGAATCTCAGGACCTAACTCAAATCCACAGAATCAGAATCTTCAGTTAAATCTGATCCTTACGATTTAAATACATGTTTAATTTTGAGAAGCACTGACATAAATACATGTGCACACCAGCAAACATGTACCCACTCATAAATATATGTTGTTAACATTTAGGTCAAAGTTGGAGCTATGCAAATGCGTAAATTGAGCAAAGTGATAAAAATATAAAACTTCAGAGAACTCCAATATTTAAAGGAGGATGATAAAGGATGAATCCCCAAAATACAACTGAGGTGTATTTCAAGATGAAGACAAACCAGGAAAGGAGTGTATAGATGGAATTGTGGGATAAAAGAATTTCAAGTTTAGGGAATCATATAAAAATAAAGCAGTATTGAGCATGGAGGTAAATATCCCCATTTACCCAAATTTTGCATTAATTCTTTAGAAGTTAAATGTTCAGTATTAAAAGTAATATTATGTTCACTTTCTGTGTAAAAGACCAAGAAGTATATATTTTCCTCTTATTTTTTATTTTTATTTTGTTCTGAAATTTTCCCACTTTTTTCTTACTTTTATTTACCATATTCTAGATTCTTGCCCCTAAATGTTTATCTTCCAATCTTTTCTACATCCTATTCTTTTTTACTTGCTGTACACTTAAAAACATAAAGATTACATTGTATTGGGTATTAAAACAGTAGATATAAAGAAATCAGTCTTTATTTTCTCTTTATTCTGGTATATATATTCAATATTCATAACGGAAAATTCTCCATAGAAATGTCTCTTTCATTTTTTGTAGACCAAGTGAAAATAATACAATCTTTTCTAGTGGTTTGTAGTGTGTTCATGTGTGTGGTTAGGCGTGTGTGTATGTAGGGGAGTCAACAGTATGGCTATGCCTCATTGCTCTGAGCTACACAGCAGAAACATAATCTAGAGCTACATTTAGCCCTCTCACCTATGCTACCCACTTTCTGCTTTCATTTTTCTTTAACCTGGGGTCTTGTCTCTGTCTTGGTGAAAATTCTATGTAAAAACAGCTCTGTGGTAATTACATTACTGGTTCCTTAAGGTACAATAAAACAAATTGGAAAGTCCAGCTATAAAATCAAATCCATGTGATAATTTGCTATATGTAAAATATGTGTCTTCATACTATCATCAAATATGGATTATAACAATTACAAGAAAAATATTAGCTTAGATATATATCTCATATCTAATACAAATGAGTTTTGATCAATTAATAAATATAAAAGTATGAATAATATTTTCATAATTTTATAAAACTCAGTATGGGAAAGTGTTTCTAAGTTTAAAGCCACACCCAGCAATCACAAAAGCATAGTGAATTTTACTTCATAAAAATAAAATTTTCCATTTGGCAGAAAATACAATAAACATAGAACACAAGAAACACACTGGAACAACACACTTTCAGCTCATCACAGGCAGCAAGTTAATCCATCAAACTATTAATTTAGAATTTGTAAAAATTAAGAAATATATCAAGTACAAAAATGAAGAAAGTACATAATGAAAAAAGTCATATGATAACCCAATATATAATAAGATGTTAAAGCTCTCATATAGGAAGAAAAATATAAATAAAAATTAAAATGCATCTCCCACCAATTCCAAGTGCATAAAAAGCCTACATGAAAGGAAAGTGATCACCTGTAATCCTAGTTACTCTAGAGATTGAGGAAGGGAAATACCTTGAACCTAGAAGGCAGAGGTTTCAGTGAGCTGAGATCACGCCATTGTACTCTACCCTGGGTGACAGAGGAAGACTCCATCTCAAAAGAAAAAAAAGGCAAAACTATAGAGTCTTTAGATGATTGTTCAGGAAAATCTTTGTAACCTTGGGGAGAGGAGTGTTTTTAAAAACAATACATAAGACTTACTAAACCAAAGGGAAAAGAATTATAAGAGTGGTTACATGACATTAGAAGTATATATTCATCTAATACCTTAAAGAGAGTAATAACAGAAGCCACAACTAGATGTTTATATTAAAGAAGCTGAAGTGATACTACTTCTAAGGATGCTAAGGTCTAGTATTATATCATGAATATATATAGACTCATATTAATTTACAATAAGAATTATAATAACCAGGTTGTTAAAAATACAATTTTATCAAATGTTGGTAAGAATCTAGAGCAATGCAAACCATCTTAAGATATTGATGGGATAAAAATTGCTACCATTCTTTGTCAAACCATTACATAGTAAAAGTTAAGATTTACATCCAGCGACCCAACAGAGAAACGCTTACACATGTGGACCAGGAGATATGTATACGAGTGTTTAATGAAGTATTATTTGTAATATTTCCTAATTAGAAACAGCCCAAATGTCAATCATAGTAGAAGGAATAAATAATTTGTGACATCTTCATTCAATGGAATACAAGAAAATGGTGGAAGTGAAAAAATGACAGCTACACACTTAACAACATGTATGAATCTCGCAAACAGTGTTGAGTGAAAGAAGCCAGACCGGAAGGACTGATTATGTGATACCATTTCATTAGTATACAGTTTCAAACCTGGGCAAAAGTAAATTACGAGTGCACACATTGCAGCTCCAGTAGTTTGGCAAGTGGGAGGGAGTGGTGCCCAGCAGCCTTTTCACTCCTTCATTCCTGTAGCTTGGCAAATGAGTGGACGTGGTGTCCTGTGGCTCGTTCGCTCCCATAGTTCAGTGAGCAGAAGGGACTGGCACCCAGTGGCTTCTTCTTTCCCATTGTTCAGTGAGCAGGAGGGAGGGCTACAATTATTTTATTCCCACTGCACACAGCTCAGTGAGCAAGAGGGTTACAGCTCCTTTATTCCTGTTGCCTGAAGCTTGCCAAGTTCCAAGTTCTTGTCCTACAACCTAGAAGAATAAGGTACACAGACACCAAGAGTGTATAAGGCAGAGAAGAATTTTATTGACTGACAGAAGGAAAACTCTCAGCTTCAGGAGGGGACCCTGAAAGAAGTAGCCATCTGTGAGGCTGAGTCCGGTTTTTATGGGCTTAGAATGGGCGAGTGCATGCTGATTTGTGCATACGTGGTCTTGGAAAAAGCACTATTCAATTGGTTAAACGGCATCATTCAAAAAAAAAAAAAAAAAAAAAACAGTTGAGTGAGAGTGGGTAAGGCAGGGATGGAAGTTCTCACTCTCGTCATGGACTCCATCTGAAACTGGCATTTCAATTTTCAGGCTTCAGGCTGTCTTTAGTCTGAAGGTCAAGTTTCACTAGGGACCCATCCCTGTCTACCTAAGAATTTGTCTCCTGTTGCTATCACATATATATGGTGACACTATAAAGCAAAGCACAGAAGATGACAAAAAAATTCAGGATAGGCTTACTTCTGGAGCAGTGATCCCCTTGAGGGTGGGGGGCTGTCTTTTCATCTTTATCTTCAGCATCTAACAAAAGCCAGGCATACAATTGTCATTGAAGAATTTTTCACTGGGTATTGTTATTTAAATATAAATTACTGAAGTTTATTATTGAATAGCCTGTAATCTAACATTGTCTCTCTTCCAGGCCAAAGGTCCCAGGCAGGACACTGATAACACAACACCTTTTCATCACAACACCCTCATGCAGTGTTTGCTCAGTGTACCTACTATAATTTCTCATGCTCCTTAGGCAACACTGTGTTTTAGGAAATAGGCATAAGACTCACGGATCTTTCCCCAAGGTCTCACATCATGAAGGGGAGACAGGCAAAAAAAAGAGATGATGGCAAAAGATTGTAGGGCATTAAAGCATTGTTAATGATTTTTTATATTATCATTCTATGCCATTTTTATTTATTAATTTGGTTGATGATATGATTTGTTGTGTCCCCACCCAAATCTCATGTTGAATTCCCATGTGTTATAGGAGGGACACTGTGGGAGGTAATTGAAGTGCATGTGCCGAACTTTCTTGTGCTGTTCTTGTGATAGTGAATAAGTCTCACAGGATCTAATGGTTCTATAAGGGGGAGTTTCCCTGTGTAGTCTCTCTCTCCTTGCCTGCTGCCATTCATGTAAGACGTGACTTGCTCTTCCTTGCCTTCCACCATTATTGTGAGGTCTCCCCAGCCATGTGGAACTGTAAGTCCTTTAAACCTCTTTCTTTTGTAAATTGCCCAGTCTCGGGTATCTCTTTATCAGCAGTGGAAAAGGAACTAATACCGTAAATTGGTACCAGTAGAGTGGAGTGCTGCTTAAAAAGTATCCAAAAATGTGGAGGCAACTTTGGAACTGAGTAATAAGCAGGGGTTGGAAAAGTTTGGAGGGCTCAGAAGAAGACAGAAAAATGTGGGAAACTTCCTAGATACCTGTTGAATGACTTTGACCAAAATGCTGATAATGATATGAACAATGAAATCCAGGCTGAGGTGGTCTCAGATGAAGATGAGGAACTTGTTGAAACTGGAGCAAAGGTGACTTTTGTTATGCTTTAGCAAAGAGACTGGAGGCATTTTGCCCTTGCCGTCGAGATTTGTGGAACATTGAACTTGAGACAGATGATTTAGGGTATCTGGCAGAAGACATTTCTAAGCAGAAAAGCATTCAAGAGGTGACTTGGGTGCTGTTAAAGGCATTCAGTTTTATAAAGGAAATGGAGCATAAAAGTTTGGAAAATTTGCAGCCTGAAAATGCAATAAAAAAGAAAATCCCATTTTCTGGGAGAAATTCAAGCCAGCTGCAGAAATTTGCATAAGTAATGAAGAACCTAATGTTAATCACCAAGACAATGGAGAAAATGTCTCTAGAGCATTTCAGAGGCCTTTAAGGCAGCCCCTCCCATTATAGGGAAACTGATGAGAAAAAGATGGTTTTGTGGGCTGGGTCCAGGGTCCCCATGCTCTGTGTAGCCTAGGGACTTGATACCCTGTGTTCCAGCTGCTCTAGCTATGGCTAAAAGGGGCCAAGGTACAGCTCAGGCTGTGGCTTCAGATGATGCAAGCCTCAAGCTTTGGTAACTTCCACAAGGTGTTGAGCCTGTGAGTGCACAGAAGTCAAGAATAGAGGTTTGGAAACCTATGCCTACATTTCAGAAGATGTTTGGAAATGCCTGGGGGTCAAGGCAGAAGTTTCCTGCAGGGGTGTGGTCCTCATGGAGAACCTCTACTAGGGCAGTGCAGAAGAGAAATGTGGGATCAAGCGCCCACACAGAGTCCCTACTGGAACACTGCCTAGTGGAGCTGTGAGAAGAGGGCCACCATCCTCCAGATCTGAGGATATTAGCTAGCACCATGCCCCTGGAAAAGCCAGAGATACTCAATGCCAGCCCATGAGAGTAGCCAGGAGGGAAGTTGCAACCTGCAAAGCCACAGGGGCAGGCTGCCTGAGACCATGGGAACCCACGTCTTGCTCTGTGTGATCTGGACATGAGACCTGGAGTCACAGGAGATCATTTTGGAACTTTAAGATTTCACTGCCCAGCTGGATTTCAGACTTGCAGGGGGCCTGTAGCCTCTTTGTTATGGCCAATTTCTCCATTTGGAATGGCTATATTTACCCAATGCCTGCACCCCCATTGTATCTAGGATGTAACTGACTTGCTTTTGATTTTACAGGGTCTTAGGTGAAAGACACTTGCCTTGTCTCAGATGAAACTTTGGACTGTGGACTTTTGAGTTAATGCTGAAATTAGACTTGTGGGGGGGGGGGTGTTGGGAAGGCATGATTGGTTTTGAAATGTGAGGACATGAGATTTGGGAGGAGTCAGGGGTCAAATGTTAGGGTTTGCCTGTGTCCTCACCCAAATCTCATCTTGAATTCCCATGTGTTGTGCGAGGGACCCAGTGGGAGATAGTTTAATCATGTAGGCAGGTCTTTCCCATGCTGTTCTCATGATAGTGAATAAGTCTCACAGGATCTGATGGTTCTATAAGGGCAAGTTTCCCTGCACCGTCTCTCTCTTTGCCTGCTGCCATCCATGTAAGACATGACTTGCTCCTCCTTCCTTCCACCATGATTGTGAGGCTTCTCCAGCCACGTGGAAATGTAAGTCCATTAAACCTGTATCTTTTGTAAATTGCCCAGTCTCGGGTACGCCTTCATCAGCAGTGTGAAAATGAACTAACATAGCAGATAAAAAATTTACTTATATTAAAGTTATAAGACAATAGGTATGTTGTGATTGTCTCAATTTTATAAAAAAAAAGATAATTGACAACATAAAAACTATTAAAGACATTTTGGGGTCAAATATACTTTTACCTGATAATCTTCCTTTTAACAATTTATTCTTTATATTCATTTTTATATTTGTAAAATACTTTCATTTACATATGGAAATGTAGATGCAGAATGTTTATTAAGAGGAATATTTAAAATCAATTCTTGTACATCAATACATAAAATAATAATGCTATTACAATAAGGGTCTTTGTGTATGGATACAAGCATATTTCAAAGATATTGTTAAAATGAACATGTAAAGAAGCATAAATATATTAAACTATTTTGTTATTGTATATTTTAAAATACAATACAATTAATTTACAGCATATATGTGCATAGAATGTTGTTCATTGAATATAAACACACAGGAAGTCATTATGGTCATTGTGTCTTCTATTGCAAAATATAATTGAATGACTGAGGGATGTTGATAGCAGAGTGGCAAAGTTAATAAAGTTTCCAAATACTGCAAGATATTAAAAAAATGCATATGGAATTCTATATTATTGTCTATTTTATTAAGACAATCAGTTTTTAATTTGTATTCATCATTTAAATGAGACTTTTGAAGGAGAGTCTATTATAGTCTATTATAGCTGTTAAGAATGCTAAATTATTAAAAGAGCATATTGAACCACTTTGGCTTGAAATAATGAAACAGACACAAACAATGTATTTAACATTTTCTAACACTATCATTATTTTTTCAATTTTTTATATTGTCTTGAAAAACATTGGATGATAATTTCAAAATAGAAGTTGATTACTATTTCTATCTATTGTGTCTGTCTCTCTATAAAGAAATAAGTTTACTGTTCAGATAATTCAGTAACAACTAACCATCAACTAACTAAACAACATAAGTTCTGAATGTGTTTATGCAGTTTATGTTAACTAAATTCATTGAAAACCTGTAAAACTTTATATCTGCTTTTTGTTTTTCATTTAAACAGAGCTGGTTCTCGAAGTTTTAATAAGGAAGATACACTGTATTTCTAGCTTTAAGAGTGTTTTATAGATGCAATTGCTTCCTTAAAAAGCATTGAATCTGATCATAATGAAATCATATAGCAAATCCTAATGTAAAAACTTAATGTTGCAAACTGTTTTCATTCCTCAAAGCTATTAAAATGGTACATTTACAACTACCATTGTCTCTTTTACATGTTAATGAAGTGGTATAGATAATGAAATGCAATAAAATCATTACTTGCTTCCATTAACACTGGTTAGTGGGAGAAATGTGACTGGGTTTTACTACTTGACAAGCTGGATAGGAATTAAATATCTCATGAACTGGATAAATAATATTTTTTGGTCTAAACAAAATTTCAAAGTTAAACTCAAGACTCCTTCTCTTCTGATAGCACATGATATAAGATCAGTACCTCATTTTTGGCAGAGCAGTTGATTGGAGATGAAGGGCATCCTATATCTTTTACAAATTCTATAGCCAAATGGGCAAGAGGTTGTAGAAGTTTCTTTAGCTTCCTGCCCAGGAATTTATTCACAACTGGGCTGCAGTAGATGATTATTAAAAAAAATCTTAACCACTTTGTTGGGATATAATTCACATACTATAACAATCACCGTTTTAAACTGTAGAATTTGGTAGAGTTTTCGTTGTTGTTGTTGTATATTCTTGGAGTTGTGCAACTCTCACCACTAATTAATTTGAAAATATTTTTATCACCCAAAAAGGAAACTACATACTCTTAATAGTCACTCTCCATCTATCTTAAAACTACAAACTTACTTCTTGTCTTTCTTTGTCTATTCTGTGTAATTCATTTAAATGGAATGATACAATGTCATCTTTTGTGTCTAGCTGCATTTATTTAACATAACAATTTCAAGGTTTATTCAAATATCAGCACTTTATTCCTTTGTTTATTGCCAAAAAGGATTCCATTGTATGAATACACCTATTTTGTTTATCCATTCATGAATTGATGGGCATTTGGTTGATTTTTCCCTTTGGCTATTATTAATAATGCTGCTATTCATGTGTTTCTTGCTTTGTTCTGTTTGAAGCTTACATTTTTATTTCTTGGTTATACACTTGAGAGTGAACTTTTGGGGCCATATGGGAATTGTACATTTAATAGTTTGAGGAAAAGCCAAACTGTGTTTAAAGTGGTGGCATCATGTTGCATGTTCCCCAGCAGTGTTAGAAGTTTCAATTTCTGTATATCTTTGTCTGATTTTAAAAAATTTCAGCAACACCAGTAAATGTGAAGAGATATTTCATTGTGGTTTTGATTTGCATGTCTTTAGTGACTAATGGTGCTGAACATTTTACCTGTGGTTATTGGTCATTTGTGTAACCTCTTTGAAGAAAGGTCTATTCAAATCTTTTGCCAATATTTAAAAAAAAAAAAAAATTCTGTCAGTCACTTTATTTTTTTTTTAATTGAGGCAAGAACATTTAATACGCAATCTGCCCTGTTAACATTTTTTTGTTCCAATACCGAGTTTCATTCTGCTGCCCAGGTTGGAGTACAGTGGTGCTATCAGGGCTTACTGCAGCTTCGACCTCCCAGGGTTCAGGTGATCCTCCTGCCTCAGCCTTCTAAGAAGCTGGGACTGCAGGCAGTCATCACTATGCCTAGGTAATTTTTGTAGAGATAGAGGTTTGCCATGTTGCCCAGGTGGGTCTTGAACTTCTGGGTTCAAGCAATCCTCCTGTTTTGGCCTCCCAAAATGCTGGGATTATAGGCATGAACCACCATGCCTGGATGTTATTAACAAAATTTGAAGTGTACAATACAATTTCATTTATTACAGGTGCCATGTTGTAGTGCAGACCTCTAGAAGTTACTCTTCATCTACAACTGAATTTTTATACCTTCCTTTTACAGTTTTTTTTTTTTAAACTGGATAATTTGTCTTTTAACAGCTGAGTTGTAAGACTATTTTACATATTCTGATATAAGTCCCTTATCAGACATATAATTTGCAAATATTTTCTTCCATTCTGAATTTTCTTTTCATTTTCTTGACAATGTCCTTTGAATTCCAAAATATGTTATTATTGGTGAAATAGAATTTATACGTTTTGTGCGTGTGTGCTTCTGGTGTCTTTTCTAGGAAACATTTATTACTATGCTATTTTTGTAAGAGTTCTACAGTTTTAGCTCTTACATTTAAGTCTATATTCCATTTTGTGCTAATTTTTTACACTGGGGTGAAATACAGATCTAACTTTATTTCTTTGCATGTGGATATTAAGTTATTCCTGAACCATTTGTTGAAAAGACTAATATTTCATCATTGAAAGCTTTGGCAACTTTGTCAAATATCAATTGATTATAGGGATTTACATCTGGATTTTTATTGCAATCCCATTCATCAGTATGTCTATCCTTATGCCAATATGACACTATCTTGTATACTGAGGTAGGTTTTCAAATAGGAAACTGTGAATATTCCAACTTTTTCAAGATGGTTGTGGCTAGTCAGAGTCCTTTGCATTGTCAAATGCATTTTAGGAAGGGTTTGTCATTTTTGCAAAGAAGGAAGTTAGGATTTTTGTTAATCATTGTGTCAAATCCATAGATAAACCTGCAAATTTTAACAATATTGTCCTTTTAATAACGTATGGGCTGTCTTACCATTTACTTAGTCCTTCTTTAATTTCTGTTAACAATATATTGTAGTTTTTAGTGTATAGACTTGCACTTCTTTTGTTAATTTTATTCCTTAATGTTTTATTTTTTTCAGACTATTTTAAATGGTTTTCCAAATTTTACTTTGGTATTATTCATTGCTAGTGTATAGAAATGCAGTCAATTGTTATGTAATCATGTTGTATCCTATAACCTCACTGAATTTGTTTTTCAGTTCTTAGTAATTAGCTGATTGCTTAGGTTTCTCTATGCTCAAGAATGTTATCTGTGAATAGAGGTTTACTTCTTTCTATCTTTATTTTCCTTCTTTACCTTGGCCAATTCCCTTGGCTAGAACTGCCAGTACAAGGTTGAGTAATTTTACATATTGTCGGCTGTATAGTTATACATATAATACAAGACAGTTATTGTATTGTTAAATATAACTATTAGATAAAAATTCCTGAAATCACTTTTCAAATATGACTTTGGACAAAAATGTTTTGCTGCCTTGATTTTTAACAGAATACAGTCTGATACAATGTTGAAGTTAGTATGTTCATGCATAGATAACTTATTTTGGATTTCCATGGAAATATTCTTTTTATTATGCCTATAAAATATATGGAAGTCTTTTGGGACATCAACTAACTCATAAGGAAAGTATTTGAAAGAAGCTCGAAGTTCATAGTGAATCAGAAACAGACAACCTGTCTTTCTATAGAAACATGCTTTCAAAAAGCATGACTAAAGGAAATAGGCACCGCATAAGGAAGAAAAAAATTACGCATCTCAACCAGGGCCTTATGACTAATTACCTGAACAATAACTGTGAGAACTGACAGCTGTGCATATTCTCTTTCTAAATTGTTATGTATTTATAAATTGAATATATATGCAAATTTATTTCTTATTGCCTCTCTTCTTCTGATTATGTAAGTATTGTTATTGGCTGCTAACTTCACAATGTAGTCTTTATGCAATGAAATATTCAGGTAGGACCTCTTTCCAATTTGAGGAGAAGGTATCATCTAGTCATGGATACTACCCTGTTGCCTATAGATGCAGACCATTGTTATTGGGACTTTGTGTTTTCTACTGATTTTGGAAGTGAGAAAACAGTCATGTGTATGAAATGTAATTGCTTATTATTAAGTGACAATGTAAGATTATTATCATTGCTATGTTCAAATTTGTGTAGTGGAGTAACCGATAGAATGGACTGTGCCAATTCTTAATTGTTTCTCAGCTCTAAATCTATCTTCCTATCCTGTGCACTGTGGTGTAGGAGCCATTCTATTTCGTTGGTCTGCCACTCAGTGTCATCGCAGCCAATGGCTCTTCATCCTGGTAGTGAAACTGGATTCAATTTTCAGTGCTTTTTTTTTTTTCCACTCTCAGAGGCAGTCTGTTTGTGCTTCGTTAGTACCAAGAGGCAGTGTCTAAAGACTCTTTAGACTTTAAAATTTTAGAAATCTCACACAATTTTGGAACATATATTAACATTATTTACCAAGATTTAACCTAAAGAAGGTTAACATTATTTTGGCAATCCTATGTACCTAAACATGGCAAATAATCCTATTTACCTCTTTTTTCTGGACATTACAGGGGCCCTTTGAACTATCCAAAAAGCCAGGTGTCAGGGAAGTCTAAGTATATGCTATCAATCATAATTACAACTTTTATGTTAAGTTATTGTAAACTATGGAGATAACCAAACTTCCTTGTCAATACTGTTCCTAACTCTTAACTACCCTGGACATTTTGCTATTCACAGACAATTGTTGTCTTGTTTTAATCCTTTTTGAAGATGGTTTATAATGAACTACAGAGCTCTGACAGGTACTCGTAAATACAATTTCTGATTGTATTTGAGACAATAAGGTTTCTGATAACTTTGGAGATTGTGACATTGGAATAAAGGAAAATGTATAGAGCTCATAAAGAGCTGAAATGTTCACGAATACCGAGCAAAACCAGAGTTAACTAAATGGACTGAGCTCAGAAAGTTGAAGCAAATCTTTTCGACTTTTGTTTGGACTATTGCTGATCCTTGTTTTGTTTCTCAGAGTCCAGAAAACTTATTTTGAGCTATGTACAGCCTTGAATAATTGAGTAAGGTATACTCCTATGATCAAAATTTGGAGCATATTTGTTTCTCTCTGCCTGGTTCCTCTAGAATTTGGAAACTATCTGTAAGTATTATCATGGCAATATATTTTTCTGCATCAGTGCAATAAGAATCCATTTTTATTTTGCACTGGACACAATTGGAAAACTGGTCATTTTACCAAGGTTTTGACTGGAAGTGTACGCTTCCATTTAAAGAGTCAGACTTGACTTGTAGAGCTGATAAAAGCCCCATGGGAGACTGGCCTCATACTCTAATCAACACAGTCCCTGTACAGGTTCCCTGACCTGTAGTCAGGAAAGAATGTCACTTTCTAACAGGTTCAGGAGCTCCAAGTTTATCTTGGGACCTTTAAGAGGGGAGGATCACCCAACTCACAGGTATTTGAGGATACATACCCATGGGTCAGCTTGGCTTTAGAAGGTCTAATCTGAGATTCCGTGTGGAACAAACTTTCATCAAAGCCAATTCAAAAGACCTACATAGAAATAATTATTCTTGCTGCAGTTTATGCAAATAATCAGGCCAAGTATAAAACTAAAGTTTACTTTTTCAAATAGCTCAGTCCTAGGACAGTTTTTTAACAAAAATGAAGACTGGAGAGAGAGAAATCATGTTTCAAAACTTATACATTTGTCATTAAATTCTAAACTCATTAGTTGTTACTAGGTTTTCGCCTACATTTTAGACTAACCTTGCGTGTTCCTGTGAAACAACCAGCAGTATCTGGCTGCAGCTCAGAAAGAACAAAAGGGACGGGTAATGTACAAATCTGGGTCAATATTCTAGTTCTGAGCAATTATCCTGCAAATCCTGCCAGGTGGTGGAATGCATAGGAAATACATAGGGTGTCCATCACCCAGAGGTTTCCTTTGGGAAAAACAAGATCAAGGGAGCTAACCAAAGCCAACACCATGCACCCGAATCCCAGCAAGCATGAGTAGAGCCACCAGTTACCTGGGTGTGTCACAAGGTATCCTTTTCTGTCCCTTGTTGGAGGAGAACTCAGTTCCACAGTTCCCCCTTAGCATTCAGCTTATGATGAGGAGTCTGTGCAACCTCCTGAGACACATTTTTGTCCCAGACTCAATTCCAAGCTTTGGGTCAAAGCCCCAGGAAGGAAAACTGGATCTGAGGTATCCAGAGGCAGACAACAAGAGAGGTTAAAAGGCACAGCGCAGGTGAACATGCCTGATTCTTGCCAATTAAGCCAAGCCAAGCTTCCTTTCCATGGATAAAGGCCACGTTAATATCCATGGCTTAAATGAGGTCTAGGGAACTCCAAGGCTACTGACGATAGGGGAAATGGAAGCCTAGATGAGAGCAGATAATTTCTGTTCTCTAAGCCTCTCCCTGCTTCACCGGTGCAAGCCGCATTTACACTCATGGCAGCACCTGCCAAGGTCACCGGGACTTGGGGATCCAAGGATGGAAGAAGGGAAAGAGGACACTCTTCCTTCTCTCCCCAAGTTACCCTGGTTATCTGCTAGGAAGAGAAGGGAAGCAAGAACACCTGCTTTCCTCTTTCTAGATGGGTAGCCATTCATCTTCAGTCTTTATCCCTTTCAAATGCATCCTTAACCTTTGGGACTCCTTTAAAAGGTGCCTTCTTTTTTCCTCCCTCCTCCTTGGTTCTCTCTTTACTGATTTAATTGTGTCTCCCTATTATGGGACCCTCCCCTCAGATGCATCCTCCAAACTGGAAAAGAATTAATTTCCCAAACATTAAACTAGTTGATTTAGGATTGGGCTCTGGGAAGAAAACCAGATGCCTCATATGCCAGCAAAAGGGTAACGTTTTTCTTAACCAGTTAGGCTTTTGTATTCCCTCTCCCTTTGCAAACTGGTAAAAGCCTTCGGGATTTTTGAGCTGTCCTTACCCCTCACCTTGTTTTGTTTTGTTACACATTTTCTAATAACCCAGTTTGTCTTTTCTTGCCTACGGTCCATCAAACTCCAGACAGTCGCAACCAGAGCCTCTGATGATGGCTCCTTCTGCCAGGAACCTTTAGATAGGCCTCTGAGGGAGATCTGACTGCTGTTTTCCCCAAACAGCACCCCCTGTCAGCAGGAAGCAGTTAAGATTGGTCTTTGTCCTTATCCTTAATCTAACAGCAGTTAGATGACTTCCTTAGAGGGGCAATGAGACAACCAGATGGGAGGAGGCCCTTGGAGAAACTCCAACCTGCCTGCACACTGGGGTGGAGACTTGGGAGGCTCACGACGTTTGCAGCATGGTGGAGCCTGGCCCTCCTCCTCCTGTGTGGAACCTGGGATTTGAGCAGCCTGGCAGAAGTGCTCTGGCAGGGACTCTGGTCTTGTGAGAGTCCCTGTTTCCCTCTTTTGTTCCCTTTCATCCAATAAAATCCTGTCTTGCTCTTCAAATTGTCTCCAAGCCTGAATTTTCATGGCTGTGGGACAAAGAACCCCATCTTTAGCTGAACTAAGGAAAAGCCCTGCAACACCAGCACCAGGGATAATAGCTCTTCCTGCACTTATTACTTGAAGTATTTATCCCTGTTGCAGTTTCCATTTTTAGTCTTCAGATACCTGTCTCTTTAGCCAGTTCACAATATCAAATTCTCCTTCTTGTTATTTTCTAAAATTGTGGTTTATGCTTTTTTTTGTTTTATGATAAAATCATAATTTTTTCAAACATTGCCAAATTTCTTAATATTTAAGAATAAGCTATATTGAAGGGTGGAGGAATCCTTTGTTTTTAGGTGTAAAAATTCTTTGACATGAAATCACAGTTATAAAATACAATATATACAAAAAATCTTGTGTTGTTAATATTGTAGTTAGTATATATCCTATTTAATAGCCTTTAATGTATTTCATTTTAAAATGTACTACACATACATGTCAAAAGTGAATTTTGCTTTATAAAATGAGGGATCTGCTTGCAGTTCTTCCTTGGCTTTCTAAGAAAACAATTTTAAGAGAAACAAAGCACATCCTTAGAAATGAAATAAAGAGAGTTACGCACAAATTCACTTTGTCCTTAAAAATGCCAGTATCTTTGTAGTTTTTCTTAAGATGTGATTGTTTTCTATTCTATTTAATTTACTTTTACAATTTGTTTTTATCATTAATACTCTAAACATTTTAAAGAAAGTTTATTCCTCTATGTCCTAGTGAGAAGATTTTTTGTATGGAATTTCACAAAATGAGATGAAGAACTCAATAATTCCCTAAGCAGAATTCCTATAGGTTCTTATTACACAAATTAGCTTTTCAAGTGAGGTGAGGTAGTGAGCTGCAGCACTAGGTAGGGGCTTCATGCCACTTGGCAGGTAGGGGAGGTCTGGAGAAGAGGAGGAAGAAATAATCTTTTGTCTTATTCTTTTAGTTTCTAGGGTTTGTGCTAGTGAAATTCACAGGAATCAGTAATATATTTCAGTCCGCGTATTTCCTAGGAGATTATATAACTCCTTTTGATATGGCATCCTTTTGGGTAATAGTTTAATTTTTCTATGTATAGACTTATAAAGCTTAATAAACAGGACATGAAGGAAGGTTTAAATGTTATTGTGAGTTCCCAATGTCAGCGAATAGATTATGATTTTTAATAGATTTAAAATAGATTTTGATTTGTTTGGGGACTATTTTAGGATGCACAGAAATGCTGTTTTTTGTATTAAGATTGTGGATGCTTCCTCATTTGTGAAATCTTAGCAGTTGTAGCTTGTAGAGCATTTCTCTTTCCTAAAGAGACTCCTACAAGGAGAGGAACCGCTAGATGGTTGATGATAAGGTTTGCTTCTTTTCCTTAGGTACATGTGTTTCTGATATAAATGCTTACCTGAGTTGCTGGTGTTTCTTGCTGAATGAAAATGGTTGCTCATTGACTATTAATAAATGTTACTCTAAACATTCTAAATATTAGAACAACAGTTTTCAATGAAAACAAAATAATACATCAAAAAAATCCACCAATAAAATGAATAAAGTTTTTTTTTTTTTTTTTTTTTTTTAGGTCGCTCTCTGCCTTGGGTCTTAAATTTAAGATGGAACAAGGCATCTCATGCTAGATATTTTGAAAAAAAAATGGTGTTTTTACTAAGAATTAATTTCTAGTTACATTAATTCATTCAACAAATATTTTAACTGGGTTCCACTTTTTTCCAGGCTTTATTAATGTTGTACCATATTTTTTTCAAATGATTATTTTTTGGCCTTAAATATCATGTGTATCTGTATGATTTTTTTTGTGGAGTTTTCATTTTCTTTTGTTTTAGTGATAGAATTGAGCTGTTCTTTTATCTGCTTTTTCAATATTTTCTTACCATTTAACTTTGATGAAAAAGATTACATACTTGGATATCATTTTCATATATCAAGTAAGAAGTTATTGAAAGTAGCATATACCCGTATAGCAGGAGTTTACATTACAACAGATTTAATTATCAGTATTAACAAAAATTTCAGTTCCTTGGTTGTTTCATTGTCTCAGTGGGGTCTGGTTGCAGCATTGGCATTTAGATGGATTCTGTTTTTTTTTTTTTTTTTGAGACGGAGTCTTTCCTGTCTCCCAGGCTGGAGTGCAGTGGCATAATCTTGTCTCACTGCAACCTCTGCCTCCCCTGTTCAAGCGTTTCTCCTGCCTCAGCCTCCTGAGTAGCTGGGACTACAGGCTCACACCACCACGCTACAGCTAATTTTTTGTGGTTTTGGTAGAGATGGGGTTTCACGGTGTTAGGCAGGATGGTCTGGATCTCCTGACCTCACCATCCGCTCACCTCAGCCTCCCAAACTGTTGGGATTACAGGCGTGAGCCACGGTGCCCGGCCCTAGATGGATTCTATTGACTTTTTGTCTCATGGTCACAACTGGACTTCCAGAGCAATCTGCATCATGTCTTCTCACAACCACGTAAAATACAAGAACATGAAAAAAGGTTTCTCTGTCTCTCCCTATTCCTGCTTCCCTTGTTCCCCATTCCTTTAATTTATCAAAGGGAAACATCTTTTCCTTAGTACTCCAGCAGACTTTCTGACTCTTATCAAGGCCGACAACTGAGTCACATGTCTAGCTTTAGCCCTAGAGGAGATTGGGGAATAAAATACCTCTCTCACATTTAGCCTCTTTAGTGAGAGACAGGCAAGAAAAAAAGTGAAATGGAAAAATTTACTGGGTAAACTACCAGTGGGGTCTGCCATAATTGGTTCTTGGAATAACAAATAGTGGACTCAAGTTCCATACAAACACATTCAGCCAATAAGATAGTAAGGCTGAAATAATGCCATACTGAGGAAGGGTTGTTAAAAGAATTTGCTCCAGGTGTCAAATATTCTCCGTGTGTCACTGAAATATAGTGCAGTGTTCTCATGAAAACATGTAAAATATGTCAAAATGATTGGTACAGGCCCTGCCACACAGTAGTTGCACAACAAACATCAGTCTCTCACCTTGAATATATCACTTTTTGCAACATGTCTTCTAAATTTTGCCCCCAAAGGAGGCTTTATCAGATCTAGTTTGGTTACTTAAGAAACCAAACAAAAACAACAAGCAAAAAGAACCTCTAAAATTCCTATATTCGTAGACAATTTAACTTTTTTACTCAGTATGAAAACCTTTTAGCTATTATTTTAATTAATGTGGATAAGATCTTTCTCCTTCTTCTCTCTCTCTTTTTGTTTCATATTTTTCATTCTATAATTTTCCCCCATGCCTGAGAAACAATGTATATCTGCATATACTTATATTTATTTAGATGGAAGCATCAGGTTAAAATTTATACTTTAAAATCCAGCAAAAACAGTCATACAGTTTTCTACCTGTTTTAAATACTTCAAAACATTTAGTTTTTTTTAAATATTACACATAAATTTACTTATAATCCTGTTTTACTTTAACATACATTTTGTTTCTAGACAAAATTTTGACAGCTGTCCGCATTTATATGAAAATATGTAATATTTATTATATTCCTAAATAATTGTAGATGTATTTTGAAACCAGGAAGAATATTTTAGGCCATCTACCTATCAATTTATGAGTTATGAAACAGAGTACTCCCTCAGAGAGGTGAAGCATTTTGCTCATCAGCTAGTTGGAGGCGCTGTTGGCCTAAATCATAAATTATCACAATACAAAAGAAAAACTTTTGGTTTTGTTTGCCTCTACTAAGAAAAGCTTTCCAGAATTTCTTATTATATATACAAAAGTTCTTCATCAGTGCTCTATATTTCAAAGTACATGTATATATATATAATTATTATATATGTATATATTAAATAATCATACCAGATGTTAGCCAATAAAAATAACAAAATCATTCTGGAAAATTCAAACAGCAAAACAATAAGCAAAACAGAAACAAAATATAGTATGTCATGTTGGATAAAATAATGTTTGTTACTGTAAATTTAGTGTGGTGTTAAAGTTCTTGTTCTCCTAGCAAAAGTGCTTGGGTTCAAAATCCTACCAACAGTTATGACATGATCAATACCTGTAATCTCTCTGGACTCAGTTTTTATTATGTGTAAATCGGAGGTATCAATAACATATACCTCATACAGTTATTATGGAATCACTTAGTTTATACATGCAAAGCATTTAGAATATGACTTAGGAAGTAAGAAAGTAGGAAGCATTAGCTATTATTCTGCTAACACTACTCCGTTATTACTGACAGTGGTCATAATACCTGTCATTTTTGTGTTTATAACTGGCTGTCTACATTGTGCATTGTGCACACTTCACACACATATTTAATACTCACAAAATTTTTAAAGTGGGATCTCTAGCTTAGGAATAAATAAACTCAGTTGCAAAGTTATTCAAATACATATCCAAAGTAAAATAATTGTACTCCTAACTACCAGTCATACTCTTCATTAGTGTCCTGTATTTGAAGGGCAACTCAAGGTGAATGGAAAAAGTAGGTGTTAATAGGGAGAGAGGCTGGAGAAAAAATATTCAGAAAAATAGTGAGAAAAAGGAGGAAAATGAACAGAAGAATAAGTAATAATGAGATCGTGAGTTAAGATAGGGCATGATATTGTGTTAGAGAATGCCAGTTCAGGGCCATTAAAAAGCAACTTGCCCTATGGAGTCCTCATGTGCCATATTTTAAGGGCATAAAGACTAGTAAAATGTATTAATCTTTAAAATTCTAAAAATATGAAGAAAAAGTATTGATAGTTATAGTCCCATTTCATCTGAAAAAGTCAGTTCAATGGAGAAGATTCCTCCTAAACTTCCTTGTAATGCTAAATAAAGGACAGTAGAAGAGATTTTAGTTACATGTAAAGAGATATCTACCTATAACCATATAGGTTTTTAAAAGACAGCTTAACTCCTTTTCCTTGTTTATATTCAATTCTTGATTGTTAAAATCTGATCATTTAAATATTATTGACATAATTTAAATATTAAATATATCATATTACTTTGAAATCATTTTAATTGTTGAAATTAAGATGTTATAGTATTTGCTGACTTCGAAGTATATCTTGCTTACCAGCCCAATGGATATTTTGATCATAAATCCAACAAAGTTTGGAATTGATGTCTATACTGTCTCCTTAACAATGTTTAAATCAGCTTAGTAATTTATAGTCTTTCAGACCAATTTATATATATTAATACTAAAATCAGTAAGAATATTATTCTTTGGAAAGCTGACCAGTGCAATCAAAGCTAACTATACTCAAAACACTTATTTTTAGTTTTAATAGAAATAAGAAATTACATACCCAGTTATTTTGTTTAATTCTTCTCATGAATGATTTTCTCAAAGGTCATATTTTCTCTCATTTCTTATTTGAAGACTTAATTCTTAAGATAGATCAGCTTCTTAAATGATCATCTTTATTCAACATAAAAATCAAAACCCAGTGAGTTCTGACACTTTGTGGTTAACTCCCTGAACACTAGAAATACAGTTCCTAATATAGAAAACAAATGATAGCCTTTTATATCAGTGTTTTTGCCAGACCATTGAGTCTTATTGAAAAACAGACAAACTATAAAATTCAGTGGCTTGCATAATTATACCTCAAGATACAATGAACAAAATTGAATATCTTTAAATGCTCTTGTTCAAATAAATAGTTCAGTATTGTGGAAGATGTAGGTAGTAATTGTGCTGAATGCAGTGAATTTTAAATTTAGTCATCCTAAGAGAATATATTTAAATATGCAATGTACAAGAATAAATTCTTTAGTACCAAAAGATAATAGGCAAACATCTTAAGAAAAGTTTAAAGAAACTACTGTTGATTATACTTCAGGTAGAAATGTTCTTTATTCAACCTATATTTCTTGACTGCCTGATGTACTTAAATAAAGGTGTGTGGAAATTATATGGCCCTTTCCAGGGGTAACTGTTTTATATTAGATACTGTAAAATAATGATGTTTTACAGCATAAGCTGAAAAAGTGAAAACTACTCTTTCAGGAAATTTGCTTTTGATCCAAAATACGTTGTTCTTGGTAAATTTTAAGAAAATTTTGCTACATGTAATCTACTTAACTTAGTGAATCATGATCAGCAGATATGTCATTCTGTTTTTTGGAAAGAAGCAAAATGGGCATTCAGACCTTGTTATTAGCATGTCACATGGCCATGGCCATGGATAAGCCACTTGGGAAGGGTGACCTGCATGCTTTTCTAGATCCCTTTCTGCTTTAACATCCTGAGTCTACAGTTTGCACGCCTGATGTAAAATATTGTACATAACATTTCAATATGTTTGATCCTATTATAATCTACTTAAGGGAATTAACTACCAGATAATTTATCAAGTGATAGAATTCTTTTTACAAAGTTAGAATATTTGTTTGAAATCTATCACTGATTTTTACTTAAAGTAAAACTATGTAGAGTTTTTTTTTTATTTTATTTTTTTTTTTTTTTTGAGATGGAGTCTCACACTTTCGCCTGTGCTGGAGTACAGCAGCATGATCTTGGCTTACTGCAACCTCTGCCTCCCACGTTCAAGCGATTCTCCTGCCTGAACCTCCCAAGTAGCTTGGATTACAGGCTCCCACCACTACACCCAGCTAATTTTTTGTATTTTTAGTAGAGATGGGGTCTCATCATGTTGGCCAGGCTGGTCTCAAACTCCTGCGTGATCTGCCCGCTTTGGCCTCCCAAATTTCTGGGATTACAGGCATTAGCCACAGTGCCCAGCCGAGTTTTTTTTGGCTGAAAATTATGTCATAGAATCTTTATTTGGGTGTCTAGATGCTATTTTTGCAGATAAAAATTTAATTAAAATTTATCTCTGGAACAGTAATTGAGTAACAAGATAATTTCTTAGTTTTTCACAGCTTGTCTTCATCACTAAAAATTTTCAAGCAATGTTGAATACAATACCCAACCTTTGAAATATGGGAAGAATTCTGATATCCATTCCTCATCTGAGAATGGATGAAAATACAGATGCTGCTTGACTTAGGATGGGGTTACATCCTCATAAACACTTGAAGTACATGTTTTTCCAAATGTGTATCTCTTTCTTACCATCATAAATGCAAAAATTGTAAGTGAACCCTTGTAAGTCAGGGTCTATCTATATTGCTTTCTCTTGGAAGTTTAGAAGCATGTTTTAAGCATTACACAATAGATTACAAACTGTATTAGTCCATTCTCATGCTGCTGTGAAGAAATACCCTAGTCTGTTTTCATGCTGCTCATAAAGAGATCCCAAGACTGGGAAGAGGAAGAAGTTTAACTAAACTTACGCTTCCACATGGCTAGGGAAGTGTCAGAATCATAGCAGGAAGTGAAAGGCACTTATTATAAGGTGGCAGCAAGATAAAATGAGGAAGAAGCAGAAATGGAAACCTCTGATAAACCCATCAGATTTCATGAGATTTATTAACTATCACGGGGATACCACAGGGAAGGATGGCCCCTATGATTCAATCACCACCCCAGAGGTCTCTCCCACAACAAAGGGGAATTCTGGGAGATACAGTTCAAGTTGAGATTTGAAAGGAGACACAGTCAAGCCATATCATTCTGCCCCTGCCTCCCCCAAATCTCATGTCTTCACATTTCAAAACAAATCATACCTTCCCAACAGTTCCCCAAAGTCTTAACTCATTTCAGCATTAACCCCAAAGTCCACAGTCTATTGTCTCGACTGTGAAGAGGTAAGACCCTATTACCTATGAGCCTGTAAAATCAAAAGCAAGCTAGTTACTTCCTAGATACAATGCGGTTACAAGCATTGGGAAAGTACAGCTGTTCCAAATTGGAGAAATTGGCCAAAATAAGGTGGTTACAGGGCCCATCAAGTCCAAAATCCAATGGGGAAGTCAAATTTTAAAACTTTAAAATAATCTCCTTTGACTCCAGGTCTCATAACCAGATAATGCTGATGCAAGAGGTGGGTTCCTATGGTCTAGCAGCTCTGCTTCTGGCTTTGCAAGGTACAGCCTCCCTCCTGACTGTTTTCATGGTCTGGCATAGAGTACCTACAGCTTTTCCAGATGCGCAGTACAAACTGACAGTGGAGCTACTATTCTGGGGTTTGGAGGCTGGTGGCCCTCTTCTCACAACTCCATTAGGCAGTGTCCCAGTAGAGACTCTGTGTGGGGTTCTCTGACCCCACATTTCCCTTCTGCACTGCCCTAGCAGAGGTTCATGAGGGCCCCACCCCTGCAGCAAACTTTTGCTTGGGCATCCAGGCGTTGCCATACATTTTCTGAAATCTAGGAGGAGGTTCCCAAACCTCAGTTCTTGACTTCTGTGCACCTGCAGGCTCAATATCATGTGGAAACTGTCAAGGCTTGTGGCTTCCACCCTCTGAAGCCACAGCCCAAGCTGTACATTGGCCCCTTTCAGCCATGGCTGGAGTGGCTGGGATACAGGGCACCAAATCTTTAGGCAGCACACAGCATGGGGACCCTGGACCCAGCCCACAAAACCACTTTTTCCTCCTGGGCCTCTGGGCCAGTGATGGGAGGGGCTGCCACAAGGGTCTCTGACATGGTCTGGAGACATTTCTCCATCTTGGGGATTAATATTAGGCTCCTTGCCACTCATGCACATTTCTGCAGCCACCTTGAATTTCTTCCAGAAAATGAGATTTTCTTTTCTACTGGATCATTAGGATGCAAATTTTCTGAACTTTTATGCTCTGTTTCCTTTTTAAAATGGAATGCTTTTAACAGTACCCATGTCACCTCTTGAATGCTTTCCTGCTTAGAAATTTCTTCTGCCAGACACCTTAAATCATCTCTCTCAAGTTCAAAGTTTCACAGATCTCTAGAGTAGGGACCAAATGCTGCTAATCTCTTTGCTAAAACATAGGAAGAGTCACCTTTGCTCCAGTTCCCAACAAGTTTCTCATCTCCATCTGAGACCACCTCAACCTAGACCTTATAGTTCATATCAATATTGGCATTTTTGTCAAAGCCATTCAATAAGCCTCTAGGAAGTTCCAAACTTTCCCACATTTTCCTGTCTTCTTCTGAGCCCTCCAAACTGTTCCAATCTCTGCCTGTTACTCAGTTCCAATGTCGCTTCCACATTTTCAGGTATCTTCAGCAACACCACACTCCTGGTACCAATTTATTCTATTAGCCCATTTTCACACTGTTGATAAAGACATACCTGAGACTGGGAAGAGAAAGAGGTTTAATTGGACTTACAGTTCTTCATGGCTGCAGAGGTCTCAGAATCATGCAAGAGGCGAGAGGCATTTCTTACATTGTGGCAACAAGAGAAAATGAGGAAGAAGTAAAAGCAGAAACCCCTGATAAACCCATCTGATCTCATGAGACTTATTCACTATTATGAGAATAGCACTGGGAAGACTTGCCCCCATGATTTAATTACCTCCTCTTGGGTTCCTCCCACAACATGTGGGAATGCTGGGAGATACAATTCAAGTTGAGATTTGAATGGGGGCACAGCCAAACCATATCACTGGGGAACTTATAAAGAAAAGCATGGGAGAAACTGCCCCCATGATCCAATTACTTCCACCTGGTTCCTTCAATGACCACATGTGGATTCTGGGAACTATAACTCTAAATGAGATTTGGGTAGAGACACAGTCAAACCATATAATTACACCAGTGGCCCCTACCACATCTCATGTCCTCATGTTTGAAAACATAATTATACCTTTCCAACTGTCCCCCAAAGTCTTAGCACATTCCAACACTAACCCAAAAGTTCAAGTCCAAAGTCTCATCTGAGAAAAGGCAATCCCTTCTGCCCATGAACCCATAAAACCAAAAGTAAGTTAGTTACTTCCTAGACACAAAGGGGCTATACGCATTGAGTATATTTACTATTCCAAATGGGAAAAATTGGCCAAATCAGGGGGACTTCAGGCCCAATGCAAGTCCAAACTCCAATAGGGTAGTCATTAAACCTTAAAGTTCCAAAATGATCTCCTTGGCTCCATGTCTCACATTCAGGTCTTACTGATGCAAGAGCTGGGCTCCCACAGCCTTGGGCAGCTCTGCCCCTGTGGTTTTGCAGGATGCAGTCCCACTCTTGACTGCTTTCATGAGCTGGCATTGAGCAGCTCTTGTTTTTCCAGGTGCACAGTGTAAGGTGTTGGTGGATATAACATTTTGGAGTCTGAAGGACAGTGACCCTCTTCTCACAGTTCCACTAGGAAGTGCCACAGTGAGGACTCTGTGTGGGGGCTCTGACCCCACATTTCCCTTCTGCACTTCCCTAGCAGAGGTTCACCATGAGAGCTCCAAACCTGCAGCAAACTTCTACCTGGACATCTAGGCATTTCTGTAGATCCTCTGAGATCTAGGGGGAGGTTTCCAAACCTCAATTCTTGACTTATGTGCACCAGCAGGCCTAACACCACATGTAAGGCACCAAGGCTTGGGGCTTGCACCTCCTGAAGCAATGGCCTGCACTGTACATTGGCTCCTTTTAGCCATGGCTGAGACCTAGTGTACCAAGTCCTGAGTCTGCACAAGGCAGCAAGGCCCTGGGCCTAGCCCACCTAACAATTTTTTCATCCTAGGCCTCTGGGCCTGTGATGCAAGGGGATGCTGTGAAGACCTTTGACATGTCCTAGAGACATTTTCCACATTGTCTTGGAGATTAACCTTTTGCTATCCATTACTTATGCAAATTTCTGGAGCTGGCTTGAATTTCTCCTCAGAAAATGGGTTTTTCTTTTCTACTGTATCATCAGGCTGTAAATTTTCTAGACTTCTATGCTTTGCTTCCCTTTTAAATGTAAGTTCCAATTCCAGACCATATCTTTGTGAGTATATAAAACTGAATGCTTTTAAGAGTACCCACATCACATTTTGAATGCTGCTTAGAAATTTCTTCCGCCAGAATCCTTAAATTATTTTTCTTAAGTTCAAAGTTTCACAGATCTCTAGGGCAGGGTCAAAATGCCACCAGTTTCTTTGCTAAAACATAGCAAGAGTCATCTTTGCTCCAGTTCCCAACAAGTTCCTCATCTCCATCTGAGACCACCTCAGCCTGGACTTCATTGTCCCTATCACTATCAGCATTTTAGTCAAAGCCATCCAGCAAGTCTCTAGGAAGTTCCAAACTTTCTCACCTCTTTCTGTCTTCTTTTGCACCCTCCAAAGTGTTCCAACCTCTGCTTGTTACCGAGTTCCAAAGTTGTGTTCACATTTTCAGGTATCGTTACTGCAGGGCTCCACTACACCTGGTACCAATGTACTGTATTCATCTGTTCTCATGCTGCTATGAAGAAATACCTGAGACTGGGTAATTTATAAAGAAAAGAGGTTTAATTGACTCACAGTCCACATGTCTGGGGAGGCCTCAGGAAACTTACTATAATGAGCAGGCACCTCTTCACAGGGTGGCAGTAGAGAGAATGAGCGAAAGCAGGGAAAATGGCAGATGCTTATAAAAGCCATCTGATCTCGTGAGGCTCACTCACTATCATGAGAACAGCATGGGAGAAACCATGTCCAAGTTCCAATTACCTCCACCTGGTCCCTCCCTTTACACATGAGGATTATGGAAACTACAATTCAAAATGAGATTTGGGTGGGGGCACAGCCCAGCTATATCACCAACATTACTATGAATTAGGCATTGTACCAGGTGTTTGTTACAGTTGCTCATGTATTAATTCATTTAATACCAACAATACTTATCTAAGAAATGCACTATTTTTATTTCAGTTTTAAAGATGAGGAAACTGAGACACATCAATATTTAAATTATACAAAGGTTAGGAACTAGAAAGTGGCAGAACTAATATTATAATCCAGACAATTCACTCTAAACCCTACCCTTCTAACCATTAATTTCCCTCTCAGTTTGTAAGTTCTAAACATACATGACTCCAAATAGTTTTTCACAAACAATCACATGGTACATGTGTTCCACAAAACCCATTACTGAAAAAAAGTCCCAATTTTAAATCACTGTATATTTAACTTTACTTGGACATCTTTTTAAAACTGTATGTTGGAGTAAAACTACTATTAGAAATTGATCTTCTGTTAAATATAGAGGGCTTCATGCTTTTCTTAATAGTTCCTTTTTTATTTTTAAATATTTGGTCTGCAGTTAAGTTTTAATTGTCAGTTTATATTTGGCTCTATTCATTTTGTTAGTGAATACCAAAGCAGGTTAATAAGAATTCTACATCTTGTGAAAAACTTTCAAACTGGTCCTCAAATTTATTATAACTATTTTCCTGACAGTGCATCAGTCAGTTGATCTTGAAAAGAACTCTTTAAAATGAAATCAAGCTGCTTATGCACAATTCAGAGTCTTATCTTTTTACATTTTCCCTGAGGAAACTGAGATAGCTTAGATTTATGCATGTCTTATTTGGTTATATTTGTGAAGTATTTGATAGTGTTTCTGAAGATCTACAATCGCTTTTGTAGCGCAGTCAGGTGGTCTATTTTCTTCACTTTAGAAATGGCTGTGATTTATGCAACTGATATAAAACTGCTTTCAAGTTAACATACAGAAAAGAGTATATAAAGCTAATAGCCAGAACAATCTGCCAAAAGCCACTGCTTTTTCAGGATAGTTGGAACCTGTCAAGTTGAGGAAGCAATGAATATATAAGTTTTGCACAATTCAACTTTAGATGTCTCCTGAGACCAGGGCTAACATTGTTAACAGTGAACTTTGGTAGATAATAAAGTTTATAGATAAGGCTCATTAGAATTAGTATGCACTTAGAAATACATTTAAATTATATATGCCTACCTTCAATCTACATGAACATTAGTTGCCTTACTAATGAATTGCAAGAAAAAAATTAAAAAATAAAAGAAGTCATGTCACTCATATCTTCTATGCCAAAGTTTTAGGTACTTAGTATGATTTTTCTATTGAATGTTTTCAACAAAGTTCCTCCATTAAAAATATTTTATTTTCTTCATTTTTCTCTATACCTTCTCTTCGTGATAAGGAATGTGCATTTGAACAATGGTTGTTACCTAATTAGGAAGTTAATATTTCATCCTATTTGCCTTTTAATCTAATTAAAAATAGCTAATTGTAGATTTTTGAATGTTTATGTTTTCTTAAAACATGATATGTATCCTAATGTTATGCTTTATTTTTTCACTCACTTATTCCTTATATCCATGTATTCATAACAATTTCCTCAACTATTTTAAGCATTTTATTTTATATTATTTTTGAAATTGCTTTCTTATAACTTAATTTACTGAATGTTCTCTATTTCTCCTACACAGTAAGCAGGTCTCATTGCTTGGCAAAGAATATCCAACAAAATCTCTTCACAGATTCTATTCCTTCATCACAGTCTAACTTCTATATGTTCTTGATCTAGTTGGATAGACATTTGCATAGTAAATTATACACTTAAGAATCTTTCTCTGTTAATTTTACATCTACTATAATTGTACTTAAAATGTCTATTTTAATGGCCCGTTATATGTGTTTATAATGTTTTCATGTATAGGATCTTATATTTAATACCTACCTTTCTCTTTCACTGGAGCCTGAAATAGAAAGTTAAGTTATTGAAGTATCTCTCAAGAACGAATTTCCATTTCTTTCTCCCCATTACCATTTCAACCCTTGCTCCTGGACGAGAAAGAAGCCTGTTTTGAGTTACATGCTTTATAGAGCTTACCTATATACATTGCTTAATCCATGCAGTAATTCTTGAAGTCTGAAATATTTCCCAGTTATACAAAGCAACATGTCCTTGTTTTCTTTGTGTTTCAGTAGGAGTCTAACAATATTTTCAGATTGACTCTGTTTACCCAAAAATTGCTCCTACCCCTTAAGAACAATTTAAAAATTTGAAACAACTCGTATGTCCTGCAAATAAATAACGTGTGTGTTTGTGTGCATATATATATATATGTCTATTTCCTCCATCTCTCTAACATTTTGTAAATATATTACTATATTTATATTTAATATATTCTATATATATGTACATCATTACCCTTATCTATTTGTAATCAAAAAATGAGAGGGACATTAATGCTAGATTTCTGAATAGTATATTTTTATGAAAATATAAAATACTATAAATATAAATATAAAATATTAAGTGTAATTTTTGCTATTTTATTACAATTTCAAATATTTTGAAAAAATCTAAATAATAAATAAGCTTTATTAAAACATTCATTTAATTAGTATTTTGCCTTTATATTTTCACAGATAATTTGGACTTTAGAGGAAAACTTTCTTTTTAAACATCTGAAGATAATTTACATTTTTTATTTTTATGTTAAACATTTATTTATTATTATTATATTTCAGGTTGTATCTAGTATTACTGGAGTGCAGTTGCGCGATTTCAGCTCACTGCAACCTCTGTCTCGTGGGTTCAAGTGATTCTCTGGCCTTATCCTCCCAAGTTGCTGGGATTACAGGTACCCACAACTACGCCTGGCTAATTTTTGTATTTTTAGTAGAGATGAGGTTTCACCATCATGGCCAGGCAGATCTCGAACTCCTGACCTTAAGTGATCCTCCTACCTATGCCTCCCAAAGTGCCGGGATTGCAGGCATGAACTACCACTCCCTGCCACTAGGTATTCTTAATAGGAGGCTTTCTGCACTACCATGGTCTACCGTTTGCTTGCATCAGAAATCACAATAAAATACCTGTCAGTGGCACCAAGTACCATTTAGTGACAGCTATAAACAAACCATCTTAAAATTTGAAGGATATATTTTAGAATAACTCTAAGGGTATGCTATTTGTCTCAGTTCTTTTCTACCTGCTGAATCTCTTATGGGAACTTAGTTTAATACCTATTATACACATTTGATAAAATAATATTTTCTATTAATTTTGATTTTAGGCTGACTCTTACTTTGGTAATTACAAGATGGAGTAAGAAAATCTATATTTCTCTTCCTATTGTATATTTTATTTGAAGTTATTGGCAAATAATTTAATTATTATTATCCAGAACTGAGTTCTAGGTTTTTGTTTTTGTTTTTGTTTTTTTTGTATATATGCCAGTTTTGCATATAGTCTTCCTTATTCTTCATAATTTTGGTCTGCATTTTGTTAATCATTTTCAAATTTGAATAAAGTCTTAGCTCATTAACTTCAAAAACCCCCACTTCCCCTCTCTGTATGAAATACGGACAATAAAATGTAAAACTCTCCAGTCTTTTTCCTCAAAAAATTCTAAAAATAAACTTCAGTTGTATTAAAATAATCATTTATTCATTTAGTATTTTTTCTTTATATTTACAGATTATTACAGATTGAGGAGGAGAAATGTAGATAGATTATTTTTCATCGTTTTATTCTTTGTTTTTCTCTTGGTGTGCTGTCTTTGTATTTACTTAATAATAGATAATGTCTTGATGTAGAATCATAATTGCTAAGCTTCTTCAAGGTAAAATATTTTAACCTTATAAAATGCATTCTACTTTGCTATTTTTGGTAAATATGTGCAGACTGAAAGAATGCCAAAGAGAAACAAACTGTATTTTTTAATAGAAAATGACATTTTGACCAAGGAACAGTAAGCTTTGGTAGGGTAAAATAAAATAAAATAAAAATAAAAATTTTTTAAAAAAATCTTAGATATACTCTAAGAACATATATATCTGCATATATATAAATATAAACATATATATGTTCTTAGAATAGAAGGCATAGTTTTGAATATGACATTTATTGGTCAGTAGCTTGCAAAATATTTGACAAATGTTTACCATTAATTTGGGGACTTTGGCCTATTTTTCGCCCTGCTTTGCCTCTCTAGAAATAAGGAACATATTGATGGAGTAGCACTTACCCACATGAGGTTATGTATTAAGATGTTCCTGTAACATGAATACATAAATACTGAGATTTAGCACATTGTGAAACAAATTTCACATTTAAATACTATATATACACACCGATATGTATATATATGCTGATATATATATACACCAATATGTGTGTGTGTATATATACACCTATATATATGTATATATAAATCGGTATGTATACCAGTCCTTTGACACGGACTCAAGAGAAAACTTTTCCTTTCAAGATTATAATGTTGGGGGTAAATCTTCATAGTTCTATATGTATGTGGCAACAGCTTGTAGCTCAGCCTGAAAATTCTCTTCAAGCTAATATTTTTACATGAATTAAAAAAACTTTTCCAATGATATGCCAAAAGATTTTGATCTTGAATGTACCCCTTATTTATAAATTTATATAACTCCTTCGAGGAAATTATTTCCTATTGCTGTACTGGCTGAGATACG
Organism: Piliocolobus tephrosceles; assembly: GCF_002776525.5. Taxonomy (NCBI): domain Eukaryota; kingdom Metazoa; phylum Chordata; class Mammalia; order Primates; family Cercopithecidae; genus Piliocolobus; species Piliocolobus tephrosceles. The sequence goes on along the minus strand of NC_045436.1, from coordinate 23,379,514 downwards.
ATATTCTTGTCTGTGAACAAATGAAATTCACTGACTCCTGGACAACTATTCTTTATCAGTACTAACAGTTGAACTGAAAACTGTAACTCTGGAGGTAATGGTTTTCTACAGTTCACACCCTCTTAAGTTGAAAGGATTCTCCAGGAGAAACATTCTTATATGAAAGTTTTAACTGACTTTAAAGTTTTATGTACGAGTTTTGAAGTACAGACAGGAGAGAGGCAAATGCTCCCTTTATAAAGTGCTGCAGATCTCTGATTTCATGAGGGTTCAAGATGTAAAATTCAGACAAGAAAAGTTTTCAAGGATCCCTTTCTCATCCATCCCAGAATCTCCTTGGGGATGTGACATTGCTCCAGGTAAATTATTTAGATAAATAGAACAGAAAAATATTTAAGGACACATGTTGAGTCCTTCCTTCTGTAGGCTTAGCTAGAAGTGATACCAGTGCAGACTTTAGATTGGAAAGATTAAAATGGCATTAAAATGACCTAAGTTTTTTTCTTTAAGTTGATCAGATATAACATACCTATGTAACAATAGTGGGTTTTTTTATCTTTCCGACAAACCACTAAAAATACAATAGAAAAATATCAAACTCAAACAAAGGAGAAAACTTATTATATAATGAGGAATAAATATAAGATGTGCTCAAGGTCTTTATTAGGAAAGTATAAAACTTTAATTAAATATTTTTAAAATATGAATAAAAGAAAAACACAAAACTGGAAGACAACAATAAATCTAACATTGACTCACGTTTTCCTCACTTAACAAACTTATTTAATTATAAATCAGTCATAAAATGGAAAATTTTTAAATGAAATTTTTTTTTCCTCCGTAGTCAGGGAGAATTCTTTGTTTTGTTCCAGAGACAGCCTCAATCTCTATTTTTCTCTCTTCCTTCAGTGTTTTAATTACTGAAACTTTTTAGTATGTTCTAACATCTAATAAAGTGAGTACTCATCCACTGATTTTTTGAAAGAAATATTTGTTTTTGTCAAATAAAATTTAGACTTCATTGTTTTGACAATAAAATGTATATTAATTTTAGGGTGTACTATGAATTTATAAATTGGCTTATGGAGGATTGGCATTTTTATGGTGTTACAATTTTGAAAACACGGAGTCTCAGTTTTTCACAAAAAATAATAAGTTCTTTGTGAATTTCAAAAATATTTTCAGTGTAGTGGGTTTGTACACGTCATATAATCTGCTATATTCTATATATTTGATTTTTTTACTATTAAATTTGATCAATCTTTCCTCAATTTTATGAGTATTACAGTTAATTCTAAAAAATAACTTTTTAGTGTTTTTCTAGAATTATTTGCTCTATGTAATTTGTTAGAATTTCTTTATAAAATCATAAAGACATTGAACTTTGTGGGAAATTATAATTTTGTAGCTTTTTCCATTTCCCCAAATTGAACTTTTTTGTCTTCTCTTATCTAGTTTTCTTAAATTATATTTTTCTATAAAATTTTATATTTATCCATCTTTTCAAGTGCATGTGCATGAAAGCACATTAAACAGTTTTTAATGATTATTTTAATGTTGACATTTCTATGCTTAATTTCATCTGTTTCTGTTGATTATGGTGGTAGTTGCATGACCCTGCACTTGTCATATCTCATCAAATTGTACTTTTAAAATTAGTGACTTTCATGTATTTCAGTTAGATCCAACTATAGCTGATAAATTGCCATTATTGGTATTTCATAATTTGTCAGCTTGGTACAGTAACTTTGACTTCCCTCTTTTACAAATGTGTCCACAAGCATTCTAAATTTCTTCTTTGTCTTCCAATTTTTAAATCTATTTCAGTATTAACATTACATGAAAAATTTTTATTTTGTTTTATTTATGTAATCCTCACTTTTATGTATTAAATAAAACACATTTTTCTTAGTGTGAGTCGGACAGTTAAATATGTTCAATGCTCACTCTGATTGCTTTTGTAGTAAGTTATTCAGTCACTACTTGGTTGTCCAAAATGAAATCTCCAGTAGTTTTTCCAATAAGTACCCATAGGAAAAGCAATTCATGAGATTTTCCAACTTCAAAACTATGTGTAATTGGTCTTTATACTTGAGAGTTTGGCTAGGCAGCAAACCCTTGACTTATGTATTTTTTCTCCTTGTGTATTTGTTAAGGGCCCTTCATTGCCTAATGGTGATAAATGTGGCTCTGAGAAAATTGAAGTTGGGTTGGCTTTTCCTCCTAATAATTAACTGATCAATTTTCTTCACTGTCTGTAAGATTATTTATCTTTTGGGACCAGCAATATTAGTGTTGAATGTTCTGGGTAACTTTTTCCCTGATTTTCTTCAATGTGAAGTTACATGTCTACTTCATTTTAGAAGGCTCTCTTAAATTATAATTTTAAAATAGTTGCTCTACTCCATTATTGTTTATTTTCCATGGGAAATTAACTAGGTGCATGTTGGATCTATTCTATCTAACTTCAATATTCTTATTTTGTCTTTAACTTATGTTAACTCTTTTCTCATAACTTTTTCAATTGTTAGATTGTTTTATATATATCTTCTGATGATTTCCCCTAATTCTATTCTTTCATTTAATATTTCTGATATCACCTTGTATTTGAGATGGTTTTATATGATCTTTCTTTTCCTTTCTGTGTCTTTGCTCAAATCTCATTTCATACCCTCTGCTCTCTCATCATCTTTTTTGAATAGTCATCCGTTCTAATGTTCAGTGTTCTTTCATGGAAGTTTTCTCAATAAGTTTTGGGTTAAAAAATAAATTAGAAAATATTTATTAATTATTCCAATTACTTCATAGCGAATCACCGCAGATATACCTTTTCCAATTGTTAGGATCCTATCTATTTGATAAAGTACATAGTATCTTAAATATAAAGCTTTTACATAACTTGGTAAGACTGTTAAATCATGGATTCTGTAATTTAGCAGCACTTAGTTAGATTCAACCATAGTACTTGTACTTTGATGACCTCAGCTCTAAGGGCATATTAATAAAAGACTACTGTAACATGATGAGAACCTTCCATTATCTACTTTCAAACTAGAATATAGGCACTTTACTCTTTTTAAAATTTTGCTTTGATTTATACAATGCTATAAATGTAATAAACATGACACATAGTTTGAGATTTCTGATCATTTTAAAAATTTCTATTTTTAAGTGGATACATGGCTGACTCAAAGCAAACAGAAATAAACCTTTGCTCATGCATCGTGTTTATAAATTAATATCATATTCTACCCTGATACTCTATTGTGACATAGCTAATTAAATTATTAATTTCTCTAAAGATTTATTGCCTGAAGTCTGTTCTGGCACAAATATGTGTTATAGCTAAAGTTCGTCTTTTTTGTTCAAGAAAGAGAAATTGACTCAGAACAATGTACAAGAGAAAACATATGCATATGCATATGTAGATATATACGTACATATTATATACACATAATGTGTATGCTTGTGTATATGTAAGGAAATATAAAAATTACTTAATGAGAACATAAAAACAAATAATCCCTACAGATTTATGCTCAAGGAGAGACTGTTTAGGACACCAATTTTTTTTTTTTTTTTTTTTTTTTTGAGATGGAGTCTCACTCTGTCGCCCAGGCTGGAGTGCAGTGGCGGGATCTCAGCTCACTGCAAGCTCCGCCTTTTGGGTTCACGCCATTCTCCTGCCTCAGCCTCCCGAGTAGCTGGGACCAAAGGCGCCCGCCACCTCGCCCGGCTAGTTTTTTGTATTTTTTAGTAGAGACGGGGTTTCACCGTGTTAGCCAGGATGGTCTCGATCTCCTGACCTCGTGATCCACCCGTCTTGGCCTCCCAAAGTGCTGGGATTACAGGCTTGAGCCACCGCGCCCGGCCAGGACACCAATGTTAAGATAAATTAACCTCAACCTTTTTATCTTGTTGTTTCATTTGTCAAGATACAAATTTCTGGAAGTGAGTGCCAAATTGAATTATTTCTGAATGGGTATTCACTATGGCTAGGGAGGAGAATGCCATCCTTTATAGTGGAACACTCATCATCTGATTAGATGAAAAGTGTTTCTCCAAAACATAATTATAATGCTGTTATAAGAAGAGAGCATAAATTCCAGGCAGACAAAATCAGCAAACATCTATTGTCTCAGTGTCCTCTTTGACTGTCGATGAAAATAAAATAAAAAATAATTTATTTCTTTTTTGTTTCTAACAATCATTCTTATTCAACAAAAATGTATTTGATCTTCACAATATAGCCATGAGTACAGTAATTCTCAATGGCTTCACATTAGAATCAACTTAGAAGCTTAAAAAAGTTTCTATTTGAATGGTCTAAAATTGGGAGTAAGGTTTTCTTTTAAAGTAAAGGATAATGATTCTTTTTTTAAGCTGCTATCCCTGGTAACTATAATATGCATTAGAGATGAGACCAGCCAGCTCTGCCGTTATGAGCCAAGATTCTGGATGGAGTCAGACTGCATGAATTCAAATCCCAGCTAAATATCTCATTTGCCTGGTGACATTGGGCAAGTTATTTAAACTCACTAGTTAATTGGACTTCTTGCAAAGATTACATGAAATAATATATTTAAATGCACATAGTAGAATGTTTGGCACATTATAAGCACTCAGTTACTGTTAGTTATTATGACTGGTGCCCAGTTTGGCTTCCGTCTTTCGAGACGTTTATCCTCCTCATACATCTTGTACTGCTGAATATTCTCTTATAAGTTCAACTGCACTAGGTAGAAGAACTTTTCTGCAAGTGTGCTCCTGGAGCTGGCGGGTATAGGGCTTTGTCTCATGTATCAGCTCACAACAGGTGGTTTTCTCAATGAGAGCGGAGACCACTAAGATGCTGAGAGGGGTGAACCTTTCATCCAGATTGCTCTACCAGTACCATCGTGATGGTAACTTAAAGTTTTGGATACATTTGTAAAATGGTTTCTGGATTTAAACAGGTACGTATCTTTTCTATATTGATTTAGTCATTTCAGTATGAAATTTATGAAGGGGTTAAACATATATATTTTGGCAAATATTGATTCTCTTCTGTATTTGTCCATTTTGTGCTGCTATAACAGAAAGTCACAGATAATTGGGTAACATATAATGGATGAAAATGTATTGGTTGACACTTCTGGAGGCTGGGAAGTCTAGCATAAAGGTACAAGCATCTGGTGAGGACCTTCTTCCAATGTCATTACATGGCATAAGGTGAGATGATGAGAGAGTGGGAGGGGCTAAACTCACCTTTTTCTTATGACATTACACCCATAAGGGCAGATTCCTCAGTCTGATCACCTCTTTGAAAGTCCTACCTCTTAATACTGTTACAATGGCAGTTAAATTTCAACACAAGTTTTAAAGGAGACATTCAAACCATAGCATTTTGTCCCTGACCCTTCAAAATTCATCTTCTTATATATGAAATACATCGATTCCATCCTAATAGCCGCACAAGTTTTAACTTGTTCCAGCATCAACTCAGGTGTCCAAGTTCAAAGTCTCATCTAAATCAGACAAGGATGAGACTCAAGGAGCAATGCATCCTGAGACAAATTCCCCTCTAGCTGTGAGACTGTCAAATCAAGCATATTAGTTACCTATTTCCAAGATGCAATGATGGGACAGACACAGAATAAATATTCCCAATCTAAAAGGGAGAATTACACACAAAAAAGGACAAATAGGTTCTAAGTAAGTCCAAAACCCAATAGTGTAAACAACATTAAGTCTTTAGCCTGTAGATTTCCTGTCCTGCCTTCTGGGCTCTTTTGGGTGGGGGTTGGGCTCCCAAGGCCTTAGGCAATACTGCCTCTAGGCTTTGCTAGGCTCAGCCCATGCAGTTGCTCTAATAGGTTGACCATAGCTCTCCCAGGCTGGTATTGAAGTTTAGTGTTTCTATAATTCTGGGTCTCAGGTGTGGTGCAACCCCTAACCCCCACCCCTGTGGGCTTTCTATGGCAGCTCCACCCTTGTTCTGGTCTCCATAGCATCCTTTGAAATTTAGGTGTAATCATCTACCACTCCCCAGCTCATGAACTCTGTGTGCCCACAGAATTAAAACCATGTGGACACTGGTGAGGTTCATCACCTGTACCTGCCAGAGCAACAGGTGGAGCCACCCTGGGATGGCTGGAGCCATGGCTGGGATGGCTGAGGAACGCTGTTAAGCGTCACTTGAGGTTGTATAGGGCAGAGAATGCTAAGCTTCCATGGACATGTTAAACTTTTCCTTTGAAATATTTCTGCTCTCAATATACTAGCATTCCAGGCTTATGATGGGAGGGCCAGCTTTGAAGATTTCTGAAATACCTCTGGGATCATTCCTCCATTGTTTTGATGAATAGCACCTGGCTTTCTACTATTCAAACTAATCTTATCACAGGCTGCTTGGACATACCCTTGGTTTTCTCTCCAATGCAAGCCTTTTCATTCTTTACATAGCCAGGCTGGAAATTTTCTGTATCTTTATATTCTATTTTACTTTTAATTATAAATTCCATCTTTAAATCATTTCTCTCTTCTCACATTTTACTAGATGCAATTAAAAGGAGTCACACAGCACCCTGAAAGCTTTGCTGCTTGCAGATTTCTTCCATCAGATATCCTAGTTCACTGCTCTTCAATTCTGTCTTCCATAAAGCTTTCCGGCAGGAACACAAGCCAGCCAATTTCCTCGACACTTTGTAACAGGGTGACCCTTTTTCCAGTTTCCAATAAGATATTCCTCGTTTCTAAGACTTTATCAGAATGTTCTTCAATGTTCATATTTCTATCAACATTTTGATATTAACCAGTAATGTAATCTCTAAGAAGTTTGAGACCTTTCCTGCACCTCTCCTCTTTTGAGCCCTGAACAGAATTACCCTACATGCTTCATTCATGGAAATACTGGTTGGTTTGTTTTCTCCAATGTCTACTCACTACCCAGTTTCACAGCCACTCCTGCATTTTCAGGTATTTGTTATATCACACTCCACTTCTCTGGTATCAGTTTCTGTCTTAATACATTCTATGCTGTTGTAACAGAATATCACAGATGAAGTAATTTATGATAGACAGAAATTTATTGGCTCACAGTTCTGGAGGCTGACGCCATCCAAAAGACCACCAGGATGGTTCAGTTGTAAAAAGGCAAGCTTTATTGGTGAAATTAGTTTGCAAATGGGGAAGAAACACTCTTCAATATGTGCCAAAGGTGCTCTCTCTTTGATGAGGTGAAGAGCAGCTTGGTTTTGTGCATCACGGGGGCTGTATCACACAATAGACTCATACATATTCAATAGGCTTGAAGCAAAAGCTGCACATATTTTTGAGGGCAGCATTCCGCATATATATGTGTGTGTGTGTGTATGTGTATATATATATATATATATATATGCTACACCCATTGAGTATTTGTTCAGCCACCCTCATAAATATATATATAAAATATATAAATATATATTTATGTTTATGTATATATTATATATTATTTATGTATATTTATGGTTATATATATACACACACACAGGCACGTATACATAAATCTACATCCCATGTTCACTTTAGGGTGGAGTTTTAGCAATAAAATGGGGTAGAATTTGACTTTTTATGTCAAAAAGGTGAACTACAGAACATGAAGACAGTTTGTGTACAGCCTCTATAAGCTGGCTGAAACTGGCTTAGGTCTACAGTAGCTTATCAGAAAAGAATGTTTTTAGGCCAGTTCACTGTCTGATCAGAGCTGTCTGCTCTAGGTTGTAAATCAGAGTTAGAAAGGGCTTGACAGTCTCTATTTTTGGGGAGTTTAGCCATTGGAGTTAGGGAGCTACCATGCTAGATGCCTTGAATCTTCAACTAATAGATAACTTTGTTTCCATAACCTTAGTGTCCATCTGACCTGATGAAGGGGCATGTATTTTGGTCTCACAGATTGCACTGGTAGGTCCAATATCTGGATGTTGGCATCTTGTCAGGGCCTTCTTGCAGTGTCATTACATGCCTGGCAAATACAAAAGGGTGACAGAGCAGGAGCAGGTGAACTCACCCTTTTATGATGGCTTTAATACCACACTGGGAGGGCACAGCCCACATGGCCTAATCACCTCTTAAACGTCCCACTTCTTAATATTACTACAACGACAATTACATTTCAACATGAGCTGGAATTTGGAGGGGACATTCAAATCATAGCACCTTCTTAATTCACATTTTATCTAGTTCAAAAAGTTAATGCAAATGTCAAAACTATAATTACTTTTTCCAAGAATTGTATATTCATGAATTTCAACAATAGTGATGGTGACAGCGGTCCATATGGAGCAGCAACTGTGAGGCCACTGGCTGCAGTGGGGGAGGTACAACTGGGGCTGTGTACTCTGTGGAACCAGTGGGAGCTGGGAACATGTGAGAGCCCCGCCTCCTACTGAGTTGGAGGGCTAGGGGCCTGTGCTCCCTGTGCTCCCTGGCACAGCCACAGCCACCCCAGCATCCCTGAGCTCCTGGGGGCCCAGGAAGCCCCCTGCCCCCACAGGCTTGAAAGTGCCTGCTCTTGCTCTCTGACTCTTCCTGCTCCTGGCACCCACTTCAGGGCAGAGCAAAGTTGTGATTGTCGCAAACTGGAAGGGTGTGTGTGCACTCAGGGTGGCGCTGACATGCCAGCCCCCTGCTACCTTGGCTGCCTGTGGACTTTGGGCACCAACGAGCATGGCAGAGGGGCTGGAGATGCTGAGGGTGGCTTGGTATGGGTCTGCGGGGGCTTCCTGGTGCAGACAGCCTGGATGCCATGGATCGCATGCTAAAGTCAGACAGGTTCCCAGGTAGGAAGGGGTGGGTCCCTGGTAAAACCCCACCTTCAATCCAGGGATGGCCTGAAGGCTGGGGGCCAGGTTATCAGTTCCAGGCAAAGTCTGCAGCCCAGAGTAAGAATTTCATTGATTACCATTTGGCCAATTGAATGATACTTTTTCCAGTCTTGCTCATGGCCACTCATGGACCAGTCAACCTACACTTCCTCAATTCTGAGCATATAAAACCCCCAGACTCAGCCAGACTCACACACATGTTGGTATGACCTGCCTGAGGAAAGGAACTACCCACTATGAGTCTTCTCTCCACTGAGAGTTGGACACTCATTGGGACATCCTGCCTGTGGAAAGGAGCTACTGACTTTGGGTCTTCTGGGAGCTGTTCTGTAGCTCAATGACGTTCCTCCCCACCTTGCTCACTCTCCAGTTGTCCGTGTGCCTCATTCTTCTCAGACATGGGACAAGAACTTGGGACCTGCTGAATGGAGGGACTGAAAGAGCTGTAACACAAATGGCTGAAACATGCTCCTCCCCTGCTTACCATGTTGCTAGTAAGGAGAAGGAGAGAAAAGGTGTGGCCCTTCAGGGAGCACAGACCTAGGGGTTCCCCAAGCCAGGACTATGACATCCTCTTTGGGGTTCTGCAGTTCCTAGTGTCTCCAAGCTGCCAGGTGCCACTGTGTTCCCCTTGTCTGGATGTGGGTACTCACAGTGGAAGCTGCTTGCAGTACATCTAATCCAGCTGTATCCTTGCACAGAGCCATCCAGCATGGGTGCTGGTGCCTGGGACCCCCCAACCCATCACAGCAGCTGGTATGCCTGGCTGTGCGCAGTGGCCAGACCCTGCGCTTGCTTGCTTACACACCCCTTGCCTCCCGGTGCCTGGCATGCCTTTTGCAGGCATGGGATCTGGGCCAGTGATGCAAGCCAAGCTCAGCCAGCTTGGGTCCAGTGGGCAGAACAAGGCTAGAGGTGGTGAGCAAAGCTTAAACATGGGTAGCATCAACCACAGAGGTTTCCTGCTGGTGAAGTCTCACTCTAAGAATCCTCTGTCAATTCTAAACTCTTTTTTAATCCAAGATTTTTTTTAGTGATATAAACTCAGTTAGTGACTAGGAAATATATGAAAGTATCACGTCTTGAATGATAATAAGCTTAATTATGTGATGTATAATTTTATCTCTGAGGTTATACAATATGTAATTATTTCAGTAATAAGACTTTTTACTTGAATAAAAGGGAGAAAATGGTTACTGAACACTTTTAAATAATTTGATGGTATCTTGTATGGTGTCAATGATATTCTTTATTCTAACTTTTCGATACTGAACTTATGATTGTACCTAGAGAGTAAAGAACCAAACAATGGGTAATAGAATCCTTTGTTGTATTTCTTTTCTCAAGAAGACAGGTAAAGTAACTTAGTATGAAATATAACTTTAATAATAAAATTTGATGTAATAACAGCTTCATAGATTATTTTCACCAAGAATAAAGTCATAACAATTCTAAACTAGATTAACATTTTATACTCGGTATGATATTGAAATAAATATTTTGCAACCAAGTAGTGACCTAGAGATTAAGCAATGTCAACATTAGAAAATGCTTTCCAGCTGGGCACGGTGGCTCATGCTTGTAATCCCTGTACTTTGGGAGGGCACAGTGGGCAGATCACTTGAGTCCAGGAGTTTGAGACCAGCCTGGCCAACACAGTGAAACAGCATCTCTAATAAAAATATAAAAATTAGCCAGGCATGGTGGGGGATGCCTATAATCCTAGCTGCTTAGGAAACTGGGACGTGAGAATTGCTTAAACTCAGGAGGCAGAGGTTGCAGTGAGCTGAGATTGTGCCACTGCACTTCAGCCTAGCCTAGGTGACAGAGAGATACTCCATCTCAAAAAATTATATATACTTTTTGTATTTGATCATATTAATGTACTATTAATATTATTTAAAAATAAAAAGGAAACATTTATTAGGTATAGAACAGAGCTATTAAGTATTTATCCCCAAGACATTATCTTAGAACATTAATGATATTCTTCTTCCTTTTCCCTGTACACCTCAGTATCTTATGATTACTTCTTCTCAGGTTGGGATCAGTGCCAATAAGAAATTCCTTTAACTCACTTGCTGATAGCCACTGGGTTTCTTTAGTCTTACAGGTACTCTTGGATAGTGTTCATGGAATCCTGCCTTCACTGTACCCTACCCTTTCCTCAGCCTCATCAATAAAAAATACTGAGTATACACAATTCAGCTCTCAAATAAGTATGCACATTTAAAAATAAATATAAAATAACTGGTCAAAGAGGTAGAACCACAAGCCGCCCTGTCTCAGGGAAAATGTATACCAAAATGACAGTTTTTGTATGAAGCATCTGATACTCTGGGGGGAATAGGAGACAGTAAAAGGGTTGGACATGCCAATTTGAGAAGCCATGGCTTTAAGTGCTCTTGTACTGTTTCTAGAATAATAAAAGTTCTAAATTACACCCAACACATACATGTATTACCACATGTTTTATTTATTTATTTATTTTTTAGTTGGGCTTTTGCTCTGTCACCCAAGCTGGAGCACAGTGGTGTGATCTTGTCTGACTGCAACCTCTGCCTCCCAGCTTCAAGCGATTCTTCTGACTCACCCTCCCGAGTAGCTTGGATTACTGCCACCCGCCACTATGCCCAGCGAATTTTTTGTATTTTTAGTAGAGACAGGATTTCACTATGTTGGCCAGGCTGGTCTTGAACTCCTGATCTTGTTATTCGGCCTCCCGAAGTGCTGGGATTGTAGGTGTGAGCTACTGCACCTGGCCTGTATGTTTTCTAAATTCCTGTTTCTTTGGAAAGTTGAATTACTTCAGCAAGTAAATTTGATTTTTAAAATTCTTGCATTTGTCTTTCTCTGCTATATGGTTTATGTAAAGAAGTCTTCAACCAAAACGTGTGTGTTTTAAGCAATGAGATCTTTTATTTAAACTTGTATTTTTGGAATGTCTTGCTTTTCTTATATCATCTAATTATTGGAAAGCATCTTTGTACTAGCTCCAATGTTTATGACTACATATTATCTTGAAGAAAAACATAAGATAATATATCCCTCTTAAAGAAAGACATAATTTGAAATGTTTGACATTTTTATTTTGTTTTGACTACCTTCCTGAATTTTATGAAGCAAAAACATGGAATACAAAATATTACTTTTGTTTCTTTTTTTTTTTTTTTTTGAGATGGAGTCTCTGTCGCCTAGGCTGGAGTGCAGTGGTGTGATCTCGGTTCACTGCAAGCTCCGCCTTCTGGGTTCACACCATTCTCCTGCCGCAGCCTCCTGTGTAGCTGGGACTACAGGTGCCCGCCACCAAGCCTGGCTAATTTTTTGTATTTTTTTTTTAGTAGAGACAGGGTTTCACCATGTTAGCCAGGATGGTCTCGATCTTCTGACCTTGTGATCTGTCCACATCGGCTTCCCAAAGTGCTGGGATTACAGGTGGGAGCCACTGCATCCAGACTAAAATATTACTTTTCAATGAAAAAACTTCCATACAGAGTTACACTAAGAATCAGAATTTTTTTTTAATTTCAAAAAGATGATCTACTTTTATACTAAATTTAGTTTCCCTAAGGCTTTTTCCTTCTGAATGAGAGTGCTTAAATGTATTATTAACTTTACACAGAACTTTACTATTTAAAGACAGTGTTTTGCAGCCTCAGGAGACAACATAAAACTGGTTTGAGGAAGTTGTGAAGACCAACTGGTTTGAGGAAGTTGTGAAGACCCAGACTGTCTTTACCATTCCTATTGTTTTCATTCATCTGAATTCTGTACCCTGAAGCTACTGCTTTTTTTCTCCGAGTAATACTATCTTTATGAGAAGTATAGGATGATGTAAGCAAAGCATTCAGAGGCAGAACTGCATAAGAAAATTGTTTTAAAAATATGAATCATTGTTGGGAAGCTCTCTAACATATGGTTACTTCGGGCATTCTAGCAAAGGAGGTCTTATTTGCTTGAATTGTACAGAAATTGTTTCTCATCTAATAATTGTACCCTTATACAAAGTGTCTCCGTTATCCTTTACAAAATGAAATCTACTTATTTTTCTACTTACGGAAGCCATCTACAGATATACCAACTTTATATATAAGTTTTAAAATATTAATTATGTTACAATAAAATTAGATGAGTATCAATTCCACAAGGGCAGCAACTGTTTTATTTTTCTATCTCCAGAAACGTGTGGACGCAAGATTACTTAACAAAACTAGACACAGATTATTGGGATAAAACGTTCTGCACATTTCACAATATAGTGTTTCTTTTCTCTTGTTTTAGTTTTATAAAGTTTGAGGAATTAAAAAATTTTAAAACAGTTTTAACCATGGAAACTTTTCTAAGTTAATAGTCTGTCCACAAATTATTGTTTTCCTCTATAGTATCTTAAACTGAGTGTTCTAGGAAAGGGTGGGGTTGATTACATCTATTCATAAATATCTTTGCAAATCTGAGTTGTACTTCATAGCGTGAGTTGTATTGCATGGCATGTATGGCATGAGATAAATTTATTTCTAGTCCGTCTTAACACAATGAATAATTTATAAAATTATTTCAGCATCAGTTATGATAGAAAAAGTGACAATTTTTTTTTCTCTAAAATATTTCACTAACGCGTGAACATATTCCGATACATTTTTCCTGAGGCACACACAACAAACTGAATCTATTACATAATATCATTGGTTTTCAGTTTTATTTCTAGAAAATGTGACCATGTTTTAACCAAAGGGGATGTTATCAGAGTTGTGTCATTACTTTTATAGTACCTGGAGCTTTTAAGTCTCAACATTTATATTGCAAAGGGACGCTTCCCATTGTAGTACTTTAAATTGTTATCACATCCATTTAAAATGTTATCACATCCATTGGATAAATAAAAATTGCTTCACACCAGTGTAAGAAGTTTTATTGTTGGAGATCTGGTATTTGTGAATTCAAAACATTTTAATGGTTTTCTTTTACTTATGATTTAGTTATTTTATGAACTTTACTTACAATTTTGGAAGCTATCGGTAAAGAAACAATTTTTATGGAGATATTTTTCTCATGTAGGGGATTTTTCAACCTCAACAATCCTCTGGATTTCTGCATCATTTATATGTAGTTCACAGATACAGTTCCATCTAGTTACAGTTAAAAATGGCATGTAGTTTTATGGTATTTTTCATCGGTTACATAAACTTATGCACAAACACTCCAATATCTTGGCTTCATGCGTAAAGTCACTTTCAAACCTTTCAGTGACTTTCTTTTTTTATTTTTTACTATACTTTAAGTTTTAGGGTACATGTGCACAATCTGAAGGTTTGTTACGTATGTATACATGTGCCATGTTGGTGAGTGGCACCCATTAACCTGTCATTTACATTAGGTATATCTCCTAATGCTATCCCTCCCTCTTTCCCCCACCCCATGACAAGCCCCAGTGTGTGATGTTCTCCTTCCTGTGTCCAAGTGTTCTCATTGTTCAATTCCTACCTATGAGTGAGAACATGCGGTGTTTGGTTTTCTGTTCTTGCGATAGTTTGCTGAGAATGATGGTTTCCAGCTTCATTCATGTCCCTACAAAGGACATGAACTCATCCTTTTTTATGGCTGCGTAGTATTCCATGGTATATATGCGCCACATTTTCTTAATCCAGTCTATCATTGATGGACCCTTGGATTTGTTCCAAGTCTCTGCTATTGTGAATAGTGCCACCATAAACATACATGTGCATATGTCTTTATAGCAGCAAGATTTATAATCCTTTGGGTATATATACCCAGTAATGGGATGGCTGGGTCAAATGGTATTTCTAGCTCTAGATCCTTGAGGAATTGCCACACTGTCTTCCACAATGGTTGAACTAGTTTACAGCCTCATCAACAGTGTAAAAGTGTTCCTATTTCTCCACATCCTCTCCAGCACCTGTTGTTTCCTGACTTTTTAATGATCACCATTCTAACTGGTGTGAGATGGTACCTCATTGTGGTTTTGATTTGTATTTCTCTGATGGCCAGTGATAATGAGCATTTCTTCAGGTGTCTATTGGCTGCATAAATGTCTTCTTTTGAGAAGTGTCTGTTCATACTTTTTGATGGGGTTGCTCATTTTTTCTTGTAAATTTGTTTGAATTCTTTGTAGGTTCTGCATATTAGCCCTTTGTCAGATGAGTATATTGCAAAAATTTTCGCCCATTCTGTAGGTTGCCTGTTCATTCTGATGATAGTTTCTTTTGCTGTGCAGAAGTTCTTTAGTTTAATTAGATTCCATTTGTCCATTTTGGCTTTTGTTGCCATTGCTTTCTTGTTTTAGACAGAAAGTCCTTGTCCATGCCTATGTCCTGAATGGTATTGCCTAGGTTTTCTTCTAGGGTTTTTATGGTTTTAGGTTGAACATTTAAGTTTTTAATCCATCTTGAATTAATTTTTGTATAAGGTGTAAGGAAGGAATCCTGTTTCAGCTTTCTACATATGGCTAGCCAGTTTTCCCAGCACCATTTATTAAATAGGGAATCCTTTCCCCATTTCTTGTTTTTGTCAGGTTTGTCAAAGATCAAATGGTTTTAGATGTGTGATATTATTTCTGAGGGCTCTATTCTGCTCCATTAGTCTATATCTCTGTTTTGGTACCAGTATCATGCCGTTTTGGTTACTGTAGCCTTGTAGTATAGTTTGAAGTCAGGTAGCATGATGTCTCTAGCTTTGTTCTTTTGGCTTAGGATTGTCTTGGCAATGCAGGCTCTTTTTTGCTTCCATATGAATTTTAAAGTAGATTTTCCAATTCTGTGAAGAAAGCCTTTGGTGGCTTGATGGGGATGGCATTGAATTTATAAATTACCTTCGGCAGTATCGCCATTTTCACCATACTGATTCTTCCTATCCGTGAGCATGGAATGTTCTTCCATTTGTTTGTGTCCTCTTTTATTTCGTTGAGCAGTAGTTAGTAGTTCTTCTTGAAGAGGTCCTTCACATCCCTTGTAAGTTGGATTCCTAGGTATTTTATTCTCTTTTTAGCAATTGTGAATGGGAGTTCACTTTTGATTTGGCTCTCTGTTTGTTATTGGTGTGTAAGAATGCCTGTGATTTTTGCACACTGATTTTGTATCCTGAGACTTTGCTGAAGTTGCTTATCAGCTTAAGGAGATTTTGGGCTGAGATGATGGGGTGTTCTAAATATACAATCCTGTCATCTGCAAACAGGGACAATTTGACTTCCTCTTTTCCTAACTGAACACCATTTATTTCTTTCTCCTGCCTGATTGCCCTGGCCAGAACTTCTGACACTATGTCGAACAGGAGTGGTGAGAGAGGGCATCCCTGTCTTGTGCCAGTTTTCAAAGGGAATGCTTCCAGTTTTTGCCCATTCAGTATGATATTGGTTGTGGGTTTGTCATAAATAGCTCTTATTATTTTGAGATACGTCCCATCAGTACCTAATTTATTGAAAGTTTTTAACATGAAGGGCTGTTGAATTTCTTCAAAGGCCTTTTGTGCATCTATTGAGATAATCATGTGGTTTTTGTCTTTGATTCTGTTTATATGCTGGATTACATTTTTTGATTTGCATATGTTGATCCAGCCTTGCATCCCAGGGATGAAGCCCACTTGATCATGGTGGATAAGCTTTTTGATGTGCTGCTGGATTCAGTTTGCCAGTATTTTATTGAGGATTTTTGCATCGATGTTCATCAGGGGTATTGGTCTAAACTTCTCTTTATTTGTTGTGTCTCTGCTAGGCACTGGTATCAGAATGATGCTAGTCTGATACAATGAGTTAGGGAGGATTCCCTCTTTTTCTATTGATTGAAATAGTTCCAGCTCTTCCTTGTACCTCTTGTAGAATTTGGCTGTGACTCCATCTGGTCCTGGACTTTTTTTTGGTTGGTAGCCTATTAATTATTGCCTCAATTTCAGAGCCTGTTATTGGTCTATTCAGGGATTCAACTTCTTCCTGGTTTAGTCTTGAGAGGGTGTATGTGTCCAGGAATTTATCAATTTCTTCTAGATTTTCTAGTTTATTTGCATAGAGGTGTTTATAGTATTCTCTGATGGTAGTTTGTATTTCTATGGGATTGATGGTGATGTCCCCTTTATCATTTTTTATTGCACCTATTTGATTCTTCTCTCTTTTCTTCTTTATTAGTCTTGCTAGTGGTCTATCAATTTTGTTGATCTTTTCAAAAAACCAGCTCTTGGATTCATTGATTTTTTTGAAGGGTTTTTGTGTCTTTATCTCCTTCAGTTCTTCTCTGATCTTAGTTATTTCTTGCCTTTTGCTAGCTTTCGAAGTGTTTGCTCTTGCTTCTCTAGTTATTTTAATTGTGATGTTAGGGTGTCATTTATAGATCTACCAAGCAAATGGAGAACCACAAAAGACAGGGGTTGCAATCCTTGTCACTGATAAAACAGACTTTAAACCAACAAAGATCAAAAGAGACAAAGAAGGCCATTACATAATAGTAAAGGGATCAATTCAACAAGGAAAGCTAACTATCCTAAATATCTATGCACAGGAGCACGCAGATTCATAATGCGAGTCCTTAGAGACCTACAAAGAGACTTAGACTCCCACACAATAATAATAGGAGGCTTTAAGACCCCACTGTCAACATTAGACAGATCAATGAGACAGAAAGTTAAAAAGGATATCCAGGAATTGAACTCAGTTCTGCACCAAGCAGACTTAACAGACATCTACAAAACTCTCCGCCCCAAATCAACAGAATATACTTTCTTCTCAGCACCACATCGCACTTATTCCAAAATTGACCATATAGTTGGAAGTAAAGCACTCCTCAGCAAATGTAAAAGCACAGAAATGATAACAAACTGTCTCTCAGACCACAGTGCAATCAAACCAGAACTCAGGATTAAGAAACTCATTCAAAACTGCTCAACTACATGGAAACTGAACAGCCTGCTCCTGAATGACTACTGGATACATAAGGAAATGAAGGCAGAAATAAAGATATTCTTTGAAACCAATGAGAACAGAGATCAAACATATCAGTCTCTGGGACACATTTAAAGCAGTGTGTAGAGGGAAATTTGTAGCACTAAATGCCTACAAGAGAACACAGGAAAGATCTAAAATTGACAGCGTAACATCAGTGACTTTCAAAATAAGACTTACTGACCTCTTTGCAGATGCTTCAGCAGCTACTGCCCAGAAAGTGGAGGGCTTTTCTTGTCAACTTTCAGCCTCTCCATAAGAGCGGTTCTGCTTTTATTGGTTGAATATATGTCCTTATGGCTGAAATAAGTTTGAAAACGAATACATCTCCTCTACTTCATGAAGCAATTCATATATTATGTAATGCCTTTAAAGGTAATGACAAAACCACAATTACTTTTGTACCAAAATAATACAATGACTATTTGAGATTTGCATGAGGTGTGATTCAGGCATGAATTAAAGTTATTTGTAGAGGGTAAAATAATCTAAATATTGAAAGGTATTTTACCTCATTGAGAGTTCCCAAGAGTGCCCTCAGGCTCAATTCTTTGCAAAAAGGATTCAGAGGACTCAGAAAAGTTTTTAGGCTTATGCAGCAACTCCTCACCACTGACACATACAAATTTCCTTTCCACATTAAATGTGCAACCTTACACTGTCTAGAAGGATGAAAGATTGAAATCCTATATGCTTTTTTCCCCTTAGAGAAATGCCTTTTGCTCTCTACTTGGTTGGGAAAGGATATAAGACGTTATTAAATATAGTCTCATGCTTGTGAGTCTTTTTTTTTTCTTGTGTAAAGTGCCATGCTTAGACAGGAAAATGATTGCAGTTCTAGCTCTACTTCTATTAAAGTTGTTCTCATTTAGACCACTAAATACTCCCAATGGAATAAGTCAAGCTTATATCTCTAAAGAAAGAGAAAAATAATATTTTAAAAGAGTACGTTTTTTCCTACCTGTTTTGGCTTCATAAAAATCTCTTGGCCTTTAAGTGCATCCAGAACACGACATTATGTATCAATATTTGTATTTTCTCCAGGAACACCTGTATTCATTCATGAAGAAACTTCTATGACAAAAGGCAGGACTTTGATAAACAACATGAACAATGTGTACCAAGAAATAGATGTATAAAACAATATGGATTCAAGGCACCACAGTCCTCTCTTTTTTTTCCCCTAGAGAATAAAGAGTACTGCTGGGTAGGTGGCATGTGGATGGCTTTTCTAGAACGATTTTAAATGAAGTTTGCATTACACACGAGGAATTCAAGACTTTATGACCAATTGTTTTCTGCTTACCACCCTGAAGTAATAATTGCAGAAGCAAGAGAAGGTTAAAGTTTAGAGACAAAATCACCATAAGAATCCAGTTTTCATCTTAGGTGTGCAAGGAGTTAAAGGTCAGGTTCTAGAATCAGAGAGAACTCTGCCAGGTTGATAAGGGATTAGAGAAGAGAGACAGGGCTGAAATCCCGGGCTCTAGAACAATTTTTGACTCAAGACACTGGTAAAGCTCAGTGAGTAAAAGGCGTGGTATCTCACACCTGTAATCTTAGCACTTTGGGAGGCTGAAGCGGGTGAATCACCGGAGATTAGGAGTTCAAGATCAGCCTGGCCAACATGGTGAAACCCTGTCTCTACTAAAAAAAATACAAAACTTAGCCGGGCATGTTGCTGGGTGCCTGTAATCCCAGGTACCCAGGAGGCTGGGGCAGGAGAGTCACTGGAATCTGGGAGGCAGAGGCTGCAGTGAACAGAGATTGCACCACTGCACTCCAGCATGGGTGACAGAGTGAGACTCTTAGCCTACCTTAAATGTATTCAGAACATTTATATTAGTCTACACTTGGGCATAATCATCATATACAAATCCTACTTTATAATAAAGTGTTGAATATCTCACGTAATTTATTGAATACCGTACTGAAAATGAAAAACAGAATGGTTTCTACTGAATATGTATTGCTTTTGCACCATCATAAACTCAAAAAATTGTTAAGTAAAATAATAAGTTGGAGACCATCCGTAGTTGATGAAATCAAAGTTTTGATGTTTACTTATTGAAAAACTATATCTATATACTACATTGTTGAAAGAAATAACTTTATGTTGAATACTCCTTAGTATGGTATTTGTTTTATATTATTGTTTAATGGAGGATGTTAGATCTTTAAATGCTATCTGATGGTAGTTTTAATTAATCTACTTGTTATTTGTATGTTAGTCATCAATAATGGATTAAGCCTGATTCATTAAACACCATTAGTTCACTTTCTACTGAAAACGGTGGCCAATACGGCTGCAGATGCATTCAGTTGCCTGGTGTTCTAAACTCCATTGCCAATTTCTACATCTTTATACCATTTCTTAAAGCCAATTAAAATGCATATGTTAGTAATTTTCTCTAGAGAGGGGGAAATAACTGTTAGTGTGAAGAATAATTACAGTTGTTGCCTGTGGACATCAGTTCCTAGAATTATTGCAACATGCATTGTTTTGATCTGTTTCAGTGTCACGTTGTGCATACACTGGTCAGCTTCCAGCAATATTCAGTGGGATTTAAATTAATAACCAGTTGATGAGCTGATATTGAAAAACAGTTGGGACTCAAATCTAACAAAACACAAATTCATCACCAGAAGTCAAGATAGACAGTGAAAAAAGCACTGTATTTTAAATGAGACCACCATATTTTAAATAATCTTAAAGGTGTATTTAAAACTCAAAATAAAAAAACAGAAAATAATAATTGATTATTAAAAAGCTAAGCACCCAATGGTAAAACATTTCAAAATTCAGAGAAGTAAAATGTTTATCTCTCTTCATAGAAGAACTAAGGAAATATTTTTTCACTCATTAATAAAAACTGATGAAAAAAAATTGCAGACTATGCAAATATTTCCAAATTGTCTCAGTAACTTTTAATGCATGTCATATATTATGAACTAATCAAAATTATTAGCTTCCTAAAAGCCATACATTTTCTTGATTATATAGCAATACAGTAGAATACTTGAGGCTAAGATACTCCAAACATTTTAAAATATATATATCTGTACAAGCTTGGTTTAAAATTTTCTGCTAACCATAAAAAGCAATAAAATCATATCTTTTGCAACAATGTGAATGAAGCTGGAGGTAATTATTCTAAATGAATTCACACAAGAATAGAAAACCAAATACCACATGTCCTCAAGTATAAGTAGGAGCTAAACATTTACCACCTGTGGACATAATATGGGAACAACAGACACTGTGGGGACTACTAGAGGGGGAGAGTTGTGGGGGGACATGGATTGAAATCTACCCACTGGGTACATGCTCATTATCTGGGTACAATATACCCATGTAACAAACCTGCATATGTACTCCTTATATATACAATAAAAGTTGAAAATAAAGGGAAAAACTTAATGTATCATTGACTTTAGCTTCTTTGTTTCACAGAATGTAAATGGACATGCAGGGAGTTAAATAATTGGATTATAATGAAGATATCTTCCACTCGATAAATAAAGAAGTCGGTCCCCCAAGGAACTCTAATTATCTATGTTGAAAGTTGTGTATTTATTTATTTATCAGTGTTTGCATTTTGTTAAATCCATTCAGCAAATGTAATTGAAATTGAACTTGTTTCAAAACATTACGAAATAAATAATAATTTAGAACTTTCATAACTTAGTCTGGCCATTCCAAAAGTCATGCAAATATTAATATATTTTCACTCTCCTTTTAAAGGTAGTATATATTTTAACTTTTTTCATCACAAATTTAGTTACTGATCATAAGCATAAAGGTTATGCATTCCTGAGTTCTGATGAGCTCTTTCTAACTTGGGGAAAAATTATTATATATGCTTATTAAATTAAAAATGTATTATCAGTAAGAAACAATTTCTGCTACTTATTATTAAATAAAAATAATAGAAAAAACATGTTTAAGAAAATATCTAAGCAAATAATTCACTTGGTTACTTTTTTAAAAAGGGGTCACTGGGAAATTTCTATATGAAGGGCATTTTGATAGAGGAAATTGCAGAAAACATACTATAAAATGTTTTTATTGAGGACATCTAGAATAAATGTAATTTTTTGTTTAATTTTTCGACTAATACGTTGGAAATTCTAATAGCAACATTTGAGTAAAGTGTTAATTTACAGGTAAAGGAAATATTTATAATTAGCTTTAATAGTAGGTGTAGATGGATTATCTGCCCCCCTGCAGGAAATGTGTCCCAATGCAGATCTCATAGGTGCTCTATATGAACAGTTTCCACAGTAGACTAGCAGCACTTTAGCTGTAGTTTTTGTGTTAGTCTTACTTCAAGATGGGTTACACAAGTAGTACCCTTTTATTCAGCCTATCATTTTAATATTTATGAGTTAATTTGAACTCTATATCTAACTAATGCTAGGCTGTAGAAAACAGGTTAATTTTATCTTAGGCGTAACTAATCATTTACTAATACAATTCACTTGATTCCTTCTCTCCTGACTCCAACATATTAATGGCTAAATGTTGAATAGGTGTCGTGTCAGTGCATTTGAGCTGCAACAGTGGAAATTTATTTATCACAGTTCTGGAGGCTGGGAAGTCCAAGATCAAGGCACACATTTTTTTTTTTTTTTTTTCCTGTTTGATTTATCCCATTTAAGATTTCCAATTGATAGAGTTTTGTTATTCATTGTATTTGTTAAGAAATTAGTGTCAAAAAGGAAATTACATGACTGTCCCTTCTCCTTCAAAAAAAAGAAGACTAGAAAGAGAGGAAAGAAGGAAGAGAGGAAGAAACAGTGAGGAGGAAAAGGAAGTAAGAAAAAAGAGAGGAAGAAAAGAGTAAACAGGATCATGGTCAGTACTTTGGGCCATTAGGGCTGTTAACAGCAACTGTACAGTGTGTCATTTGGAAGATCATTTGCTAGGTGGCATTTGCTGTGTGGTATATTCCAAAAAGAACCCCTCCTTTACACACTCATCAAAAATAGTCTCTCCTCTTGACCTCAACCTATGCAGATGCATTTTGTACTCTGTACAGAGGTGTTTAATATAAAGGCATTTTCTGTGAAGTGGGTCTGAAAGTCAGCTCAGACTCTCTTATGCCAGTACTTTGTGTGAGGCTGCTTCAGGCTGGAATGAGGGGCCACAGGAGAAGGCATCTGGTCATTCCTGTGAAAGCCCAGGATCTGCTCCTTCTTTCTGTTCAGTTGCTCTGTGTCTGTGCCCTTCCCTTCTGGGGCTTGCACTATCCACATCAAAGAAAACTGATTTGAGCTGAGCAAAACAAAACAAAACAAAACGGGGATACCCCTTCTGGGATGTATTGCAAATTTACACTCATTTGTCTTTTAGTTAAAGGGATCTATATTAAATCAGATCCTAACATTGTTTACATTTGGACAGTAGGGTGTGGCTTTCGAAGAGAGAGATGTTTGCTTCCACCACCATACCCTTTCGAATTTCATTCCAAATGCATTTGTTATACCCGTATAATCATAATCATAAAGCACCATTCAAAAGAAAAGACAAATAACAGAGAGAAGAGACTCCTGTGTGTTATGTCTGGTCTGACAATAGAAACCTTTCTGACCCTGGTACATCTTTGCTTTGCTATACACTCAGTTCTCTGTTTGTAAATTGAATTTTTTTTTTTTTAACTTTAAGGACCTCTTGAATGCTAATATTTGTGTCCCACGATATGCCAATTCCAAGGAGGCAGAAGGAAAAAAGAAACAGCCTATGGAAGCAGCATGAGCTTCTAGATCTAATAAATTCAAATAAAGTTCATGGTTTATAAGGCTGGGGTCAGTATATAATTTATCTTCTAAAAGAATATGAAAATAAAATATTGAGAGAAAAAGAAGAGATAAAAAATAATTAATAGAAATATTTAAATTGGTTTTATGTTATAGTAAGACCCTTAAAATTGATATATTCTAAATTATTTTCAAAAATATAAAATTCTTTAGAAAATTATAATAAAATTTTGTAGAGTACAGCAAATTAGAAAAACTTTTTTATATTAATGATTTCAATGTGTAAAATAGCTAAAGCAGAAAAATTATTTTTACCAGATGATAAGGTAGTTCAAGTTTTATTTATTTATTTATTTTTCTTTGAGATGGGGTCTCGCTCTGTCGCCCAGGCTGGAATGCAGTGGCCGGATCTCAGCTCACTGCAAGCTCCGCCTCCTGGGTTTGCACCATTTTCCTGCCTCAGCCTCCCGAGTAGCTGGGACTACAGGCGCCCGCCGCCTCGCCAGGCTAGTTTTTTTGTATTTTTTAGTAGAGACGGGGTTTCACCGTGTTAGCCAGGATGCTCTCGATCTCCTGACCTCGTGATCCGCCCGTCTCGGCCTCCCGAAGTGCTGGGATTACAGGCTTGAGCCACACGTCCGGCCCTATTTTAACCTTTTAACACTTTATTGTGTTGCAAATATTTTCTCACTACATCCTTTCTATTTTGACTTTAGAATATCTCTTAGTTCATGTTCTTCAAGAAAGTCTTTCTTACAAAAATACTGACGTGTATATTCTCCTAATGTATTTTTTTTGCACTTAAATCTTTAAACCTATTTACAATTTATTAATGTGTGCTAGGATTCTGGCAATAAATAAAAACTCGATATTATTTCCTAGAGTGGCTGCACCATTTATATTTCCACTAATAATGTTTTAAGGTTTCTAGAACTAGAAATACCTTTTGACCCAGCCATCTCATTACTGGGTATATAACCAAAGGATTATAAATCATGCTGCTTTAAAGACACATGCACACATATGTTTATTGAGGCATTTTTCACGATAGCAAAGACTTGGAACCCACCCAAATGTTCATCAGTGATAGATTGGATTAAGAAAATGTGGCATATACACCATGGAATACTATGCAGCCATAAAAAAGAATGAGTTCATGTCCTTTGTAGGGACATGGATGAAGCTGGAAACCATCATTCTCAGCAAACTATCGCAAGGACAGAAAACCCAACACCGCATGTTCTTGCTTATAGGTGGGAATTGAACAATGAGAACACTTGGACACAGGAAGGGGAACATCACACACCAGGACTTGTCATGTGGTGGTGGGAGGAGGGAGGGATAGATTAGGAGATATACCTAATGTAAATGACGAGTTAATGTGTGCAGCACAGCAACATGGCACACGTATGCATATGTAACAAACCTGCACGTTGTGCACATGTACCCTAGAACTTAAAGTATAATAATAAAAGAAAAATATGTATTAAGGTTTCCTTATCTTCACATCCTTGGAAACATTTGTTACATTTTGTTTTTGTTTTTGGTAGTAGCCATGCTAACAGTTGTGAGGTGATATCTCATTGTGTTTTACATGCATTTCCCTGATAATTAGTGGTTCTGAGCTCCCTGTCATATACCTGATGGTCATTTGAATGTCTTCTTTGGAGCAAGGTCTACTTAAGTCCTTTGCCCTTTTGTTTTCTTTTATGTGTATTTTTGTTTACTATGTATAATTTAAATTACTTAATTCATTTTATTTAAATTATAAATGTATTATTTATTTTACTTAGGAACTACTTATATATTTTGGACATTAATCCCTCGTCATATAGGTAGTTTGCAAATATATTCATATATTCCTTAGGTTATGTTTTCACTCTGATGAGTCTTGTCTTTGCTATGCATCAACTTTTAAATTTACTGTAGTCCCTTGTGTCTATTTTTGGTTTTGTTGCCTGTGCTTTTGGTGTCAAATCCAAGAAATCATTGCCAAGACCAATTCCAGCAAAGGTTTCCCCATGATTTGAGTTTTACAGTTTCAAGTCTCATGTTCAAGTCTTATGACATTTGAGTTGATTTTTGTGTATAGTGTAAGATGGGGGTCTAATTTTATTCTTTTGTATGTGAATATCCAGTTTTCCCAACACCATTTGTTGAATAGACTATCCTTTCTCCACTGTGTATCATTGACATTCTTGGTGAAGATCAATTGATTATATATGTGAGTTTATTTCTGGACTCTCTATTCTGTTCCATTTATATATTGGTCTGTCTATATAGCCGTACCATACTGTTTTAATAATCATAGCTTTGCAACATATTTTGAAAGCATGAAGCATGAAGCATGATGCATTCAGCTTTGTTCTTTCTCAAGATTGCTTTGCCTATTTGGGGCCTTTTGTGATTTCGTATAAATTTTAAGATGTATTTTCTGTGTTTATAGAAAACGCCATTGGAATTTTAAATGAGATCATATTGAATCTGTAGATAGATTTACATAGTATTGATATTTTAACTATATTAATCATTCTAAACTATAAGTATGGGATATCTTTTCATTTTTTTTTTGTGTCTCCTCAAACTCTTTCAAAAAACTGAAGAATGAACGCTTCCAAACTGAACATTACCTTAGTGCCAAAGCCAGACAGAGATACTGCAAGAAAAGAAAATCACAGGCCAATATTCTTCATGAACATATATGCCAAAATTCTCAACAAAATACTAGCAAATAAATGAATCAACACATTAAAAGGGTCATACACCATGTATTAGTCAGGACTCTCCAGAGGGACAGGACAAATAGGATCGATGTATATCTAAGAGTTTTTTAAGGCATATTGACTCACATCAGTGAAGGTGAGGTGAAGTCCACAATAGGACATCTGCCAACTGTGGAGCAAGGAAGCTATTCCAAGTCCCAAAACTTCAAATGTGGGGAAGCCAACAGCACAGCCTTCATTCTATGGCTGAAGGCCCAAAAGCCCCTGGCAAACCACTAGTGTAGTTCTAAGAATCCAAAAGCTGAAGAACTTGGAGTCCAATATTCCAGGGCAGGAAGCATGCAGCACAGGAGAAATATCTAAGCTGGAAGACTCAGGTAGTCTAGTCCTTTCAAGTTCTTCTGCCTGATTTTATTCCAGCCACACTGGCAACTGATTAGATGGCGCCCAGCCAGTTTGAGGGTGAGTCTACTTCTTCCAGTCCACTGATTAACAAAGGATGTTAATCATCTTTGTCAACACCATCATAGACACACCCAGGAACAATAATTTGCATCCTTCAATCCAATCAAATTGACAATATTAACCACTACACACCAGGATCAAGTGGGATTTATCCCTAGAAAGCCAGGATGGTTCAACACCTGACACAAATGAATAAATATGACACCCCATTTTAACAGAATAAAAGATAAAAAGCGTGATCATTTCACTACATGCAGAAAAAGTTTTTGACAAAATTTGATAATCATGCATGATATAAAAACACTCAATAATTTAGGTATAGAAAAAATAAAGTACATGCTTATTGCTATAGAAGTATAATTGGTATAGAAAGAATGTGCTTTCATTCTTTCTGTAATTTCATAATAAAAGCTATATGTAATAAACCCAGAGCTGATATCATACTTATCAGTGAAAAGCCAAAAGTATTTATGTCATGAGCAAGACAAGGATGCCCACTCTCACCATTTCTATTAAACATAGGACTGGAAGTTCTAGTGAGTCAATTAGACAAGAAAGGGAAATAAAAGACATTAGAATCAGAAATGAAGTAAAATTGTCTCTGTTTGCAGATGACATAATTTTATATGTATACAGAACTCTGAAGAGTCCACAAAAAACTTGTAAGAGCTAAAAAACAAATTCAGTAAAGTTGCAGCACATAAAGTCAACATACACAAATCAGGTTTGTTTCTATACACTTATAATAGCATTACTCCAAGAATACTTTATTCATTCATTTATTAAAACTGATGACATTGCAATAGAATTACTTATCTTATTTTCACCACTGCAAGGTAAGAATGTTAGGAGTGGCCAGAAGCACAGCACATAAAAAGGGCAGAAAAAGTGTTTACTGATTAGACAGGAAGGGTATCAGTTGGTTTGCACTGATACAGCTGTAAGAGTTATTAACATATTGATGTCTAGGTATACTGGTTGTTAACAGACCACTTAGTTCCCTAAGTGCTTTCCTGCTGCTTTGGTCACCCAAACCTATCCCTCTGAATGCTTGGTACTTCCCATAATGTAGCAACTATAGGATTACTTGGGGAGGGAGGAAAGGGAAGAACAATAGGCTGATAAATATTTCAACTGTATCATATGGGCAGGCAGGATTGTGGACATATGGATGGATGGACATAGATATGGATGCATGTATGGATGGAATTCTGAAAACAAACCCTACTTTGTGAGACTCTATACCTAATTGTAAATTCGGGATTTCATTTCTTGCTGCCACAACAAGATCACAATTATCTGCATCAGGTACAACATTGAAATATTAAACTATGGGATTCAGAATTACTATTTCCAGAAGCTCCAAGAAAAATAAAGAGATTGATGGGGAAGACATTTCAGAGGAAAAAAAAAAAAGCAACTCTGACTTTGTTTTCCTTTTGGAGAACATGTATTCTTTAACGATATTATTTTTTGTTCTACATAAAACAATTCATTTGAAAGGAAATCTTTCACACCAAAATAGTACATTATTTTTCCCTGCATTTGTTGTTATTTGATTTCAAGAGTGCCATATTATTCAGTATTAATGTGATCCTTTCTGTAAACAAACAACAGCAAAGTAAAGAAAATAGCATTACTTCCTTTTCTGATGATTAGGGCATATATGTGAATAATACTCCATTTTGAAAATCATAATGCTTTGTCATTTTACTAGAAATCTAACAAATGCTTTTTTCACAAACTTGTGTTTCAGAAATCCATTTATAGTATAATTGAATTCTCTCTCTAGGAAATATGGTCTATAACTTTGATGATGAGACCTGCTTTGAAAATGTTTGTATAATACTATTTAATTATAAAGTTGACTATTTAACTTTAATATTTAACATGTTTATTCAACTGTTAATCTAATTGCTTTAAAAAGAGTGGGTTAATCTGCTCATTGTCTGAGTGATACACACCAGTCTGTGCAAACAGTGAGTTGTGCATAGATCTGTGTTAAAGGAAAAACAGCATATTCACTATTATGGGGAAAATATGTGTATATGTGTCTCTGAGTATCTACTTGGGAAAGAGAAAGAAAGATTAACTTTGAGCCTAAATATTTTAAATTCTTATAACTATTTAAAAATGCAATGATCACAACCAAATCAAGCAATATGCAATTCTGTTTCCCTTCAGAAGTATTTCTGGTAGTGTGGCGGGTGGCATAAAAAGCATACATTTATTTTATAAGCAAGGCAAACAACAAACAAGAAAACAAATCTAAACAAACTTTAGGAGATACATTTCACAACAACATAATCTATTAATTCACTGAGTTTGTAATAAAGATGCTTAAGGCACATCAAAAGCATTTCAGAATATTTCTACCACAAAATACCCAATAATAGCATGGTTAAACTATATGTCTTTCTTCACACTCTGAGGAATAAGTTCTTAAACGTCTTTTTAAATTGTGCATTTAAAAAAATTGCTACACTCATGAAGCACAAATGAGCAATCTACACTATCAATTAATCTGTACTCAATGGTTTTATCACTGTGGACTTTACAGAAGAACGATTTTTATGTGGCAACAACAGAACAGGTTTCAAAGAGCAACAGTGAAAGATAATTCTAAAAAACTCTCATGTTTCTTATAATTGACTGGAATGTTCAAATATCTAAATTATATACAATTATCTTTGTCTGAGAAAGTAACAAAATCTTAACCATCTGCTTCAAAGCACTTTGTGATTTGTTAATTGAAAGTCCATAACTTCTAGCAAACAAAATTTTTTTTTTGTTTTTTTTTTTTGGTTTGTTTGTTTTAAACTAACTTCTATGTATTACAGCTAGTTGAGTTAATTTTGAGGAAGTACATTGAGATGTTTTTATGCAATTTTCCTCTTTATTTAAATAAAAATAGGATTTACTTCATATTCTCCACTATGCTGAATGGACAATAAATATCTTGATAATTTATATGAATTCAGTTTTTTTAAATGTTCTTGTTATAAAATCACTTCATTTATTCAACAAACAGTATTTACGATGTGTCAGACCCTACACAGAAACTTTTCCTTTTCTCACTAAAATTTAAATATGAGGGTTGAGACACAAATAATTGAACAAGTAACACAATAGTTGAAAATATATATTAAGTAGAGTTTAAAAGGATAAACCTCAGTGCCAAAAAATCCATACATGAGACCTATAACCTCCTTAAGATAGGAGGAGGTAATGGAAGGCTCTAATGGCATTTTTTTCTACATAAAGTCACATCTGCATTGAAGACTATTTAATAGCAGGAGCCACTCTGGGAGAGACAGAGTTTTATCAGAGAATATAGGCTAGAAGTATCGAGAGAGGAAAAATGACAAAGAGATGGATGTAGAATGGTACACAGGATACCAATTTTGAAAAGATTTCTAATCACCTTAAGAAATTTAATGTTTTTCCAATAATAATAATGGAAAAGCAAAACTTGATTTAGAATAGTAAAATAGTTAGATGTACACTTTAGAAACATTCTGAATAAATTTCAGTGACATTGGCAGTTGAATTTTCGTAGACCATTTTATTTTCAAAATATTTGCTAGCCCTCTCTTCTGGTGCAGGCCCCAGAGGAGAATTAAACCTAATGAACAGTGACATCGGACTCAGCCACTTAATTAAGGAGAAGCAGTGAATGTGTGGCTTCCGAGCAGAAGTTATATGTGCCATTAAGGGGTTATATTATCTTTCTTTTACCTCAATTTCAGACAGAAGACACTTTTTGAGCTTGGATACCAAATGAAGAAGTCATAAAACAAAGAAAAAGCTGACCTGTGAGGGAGAAGAATGTAAGAAAGACATAAATCTTACTTGTAAGACACTAAGATACAGGGCAGTTGCGACACGTAAGTTAGTAAGACGTAAGAGCCCACTAAAATAGAGATGGACAAGATGCTTGGAGATCTGTTAAAAGACTATTATAGTAACCAAGGCATAGAATGTTGATGACCTGGACTCGGGGAGTAGAGATGGCAGTGAAGAGAAATAAACAGGTTTGGCAGATAGGAAGTGAATAAATAGGATTTGTAATTGTCAGAATGTGAAAGAGTGAAGGAAGGCTGACAGACTTATGGATTAAAAGAAAAAAAACAGGCGGGCAATAGAAGATCCACAATTTTGGAACAAAGCAGAAGGACTAGAATAATGGTAAGAAAAATGCCCTAAGTCATGCTGTTGAACCTACACGCTTATCTCTGGGATTTGTTCTTGCCGTTTCCTCAGCCTGGAACAAGTTTCCTCCAGATAGTCACAGTGCTTGCTTCCTCATGTCCTGCAGATTTCCAAATCCTTAGAGAGGCTTTTTCTGACAGCCTGCTGTAAAACAGTGGGTCACAGCCTCATTTTCTCAATAGCACTTATATTATATCATATCATATTATATTTATTATATTATTCATCAGTGTTGTCTAACAGAATATAATGTGACACACATATGTAATTTTTAATTTTCTAATGGATCCATGAAAAGCTAAAAGATGTCAACAATACTAATCTTATTAATATATGTCATCTGATCTAATCTGTCTAAAATATTTCAATATATACATGTAAAATTATTAATAAGATATTTTACTTTTTGCTTTTACTGCAAAATCTCAATTTAGATTAGCTATATTTCCATTTCTTAGTTGTCATCTCTGGTTAGTGGCCGACACATTGGATAGTGCAGAATAAAGTACTAAGTTGTCCTTTAATTATTGACTGCTTCCCCTACGAGTGTGTTGGTTGTTCCTCAATTATATGAGAACTAACATACATAACCTAAAGAAGTAACTTTAGTAAGCACAAAAATTTTTTTGAATTATTAAATGAATGAATGTAAAATTCAGGAAAAAAACCTGGGCCAGGTTTATAGGAATCATGAGCAGAGGGCTACTTTAATCCATAGATGAGACGAGCTCATCTACAGTAAACGTGTGTAATGAGCAGAAAAAATGTTAAAAATTACCCTACAATAATTTTGAATAAATATTTCACACATTTTATATTTAATTTATCTAAACATTTGTTATCGCAGATTCAGTTGCAAATAATGAAATTATCAGATACTATAAATATTAACGTAAATATTTAAATAAACTAAAATGAATATTACGTATCATAGCTATATTCGCCAACATTCATGTGTAAAACACATGAGTAATTTTTTTCAAGTCAGATGCTATACATCATTCTTCAATCTACTGAAGGTTTCTTAAATTTCTATTTTCATTCCATAATAAATGTTATCTAACATCTTGAAAATGGATTGTATGTTAAAAATTTTAAGACAATTTAATCTGAGTGGGGGGCACAAATACCCAAGGAGAAGTATATTTTCCTAATACAGATCTTAAAAGATTGCATTGCTCTAAAAGAGAGATTTTAAAAGTACTATTGTCCTAAATCTGGTTGAGGATGAAATCTTACTGAATTATATAATTCACAACCTCATTTTTGAGGGAAAAATATTGCTGATAAAATGCTCAAGCAAGACGTAATTTGAGAAACATGTTACCTACCCCACCAATTGATTATTGCAGCCTACAGGTCAAGAGTCAGGTATCTTTTAACCAAATATTTTCTTTTGTCTACAAAACTGTTAATCTTTTCCTATTAAATTTTTTTAAAACTAGTAAAAATTTGAGTGAGTCTACTAGTGGAATTACACCATACATTTGAGATAGACAAAAAATTTTAGATAGTTTTTGACGTTAGGATAAGAACAGATATTATTTATACACTCTTAAACTTTCTGTTTATATAGCCAACAAACTCAGTGTAACATGATACAACTGAACCACTAAGATCAGAGAATTTAATTACATGCCCTTAAGGATCATTTATTCTATCACTTCTGCCATACCAGAAATATTTTTAACTGCCCACACCTACCTGGAGAGCAGGAACCAACCTTGATTCACTTTATTTCAGTTGATTTCATCTGCAGTACCTTTAGCCATGTGGTGTTTCTCTTTCTGAGAATCTCTAAGTTCCTCCAATTTCTTGGTCTGCCAGGGAGAGAGATTCTTTATTGCCTATGAAACTGGGCTGTTGTAGGACATAGAACAGATACTGTGCTAATTTCTTTATAGGCTTTTGTATGCTCTGTTTCTACAACATATTGGTTCCTCATAATGAACTTATGACATCAAATTAAATAAAATGAATCTTTAAATAAAAAATGTGATCATGGTTTCTCACCCAAACACATTCTTCTATGAAGGAGACACAATTGTAATGAGCTTATCCAAACAGGTACATTGTCTTAAAATACTGCATGTTCTCACTCATAAGTGGGAGTTGAACAAAGAGAACACAAGGACACAGGGAGGGGAATATCACTCAACCGGGCCTGTCAGTGGGAGGTGGTGGGGGCAGGCATGCGGGGCTTAAAACCTAGATGATGGGTTGATAGGTGCAGCAAACCACCATAACATGTATACCCATGTAACAAACCTGCATGTTCTGTACATGTATCCCAGAACTTAAAGTAAAAAAAAAAAAAAAAAAAAGTAAAGAAAAAATGAAGTCTCAATAAAGGAATTTTACATAGTATGTGACCATTTTCAATAATTTTGCAGCTTAGGACAACTCATATACGTCACATTATTTTACAAAATGTACATAGTTTCTGCCACAACATTATTCATGTTTTGATTGTTCATTTGTTTAAGAGAGTTAGAATTAGTAAAATTTAACTTCATGTCCATTAAAAAAGGTAGCTATGATTTTTTTGAGGGATTACACATTTTAAATCTCTCTTTTGAAATTCAATGAGAATTAAGTGCCCTTTAAAAGTACATGGAAATTCATTATTCATTATAAGGAAGTATTCCACATGAAAACGTTCTGTTTTCTCAGTCAGACAATACAAGAAATTTCATGCATTTGTGGGTTTGGATGGCATCGACTCATTGGGCAAAGTATTCTGAAGAGTTCATTCTCTCACTGCCTGATCGCATCAGATGGTTACCCAGTCAGTGTTATTAATATTATCATTACTTTTGAGATAAGAGCTTAACAATAAAAAAATTCAGGAAAGATTTGATTTTAACTTGGCAATTATGGAAATTTAGGCTGATAGTTTCTTAATAGATGTTTAGAGAAGGAATTCATTCCTTCTCAAGTTAGAGTTTTAAGTAGAGGCAGAAGGAAGAAAAAGGCTCTTTGTCTAAAAATAGATCCTTAAAAATAATTTCATGATTAATAATCATAATTGCTTTTCACTTAATTAGCTTCTTATTCTGCTGATCTTGAATTAAAGTCTATTTCTAAAATGCATTTATTTTTGGACTAAAATATTCCAAGGAATCTTAAATTTTAAAAGCTTTGGTGAAATCTCACAGTAATAATGTCAACTTAAAATAGAATCCTTAGAACTGAATTAGCTGGTAGTGTCAACAGAAAAAAGTACAGTTCTCCTTCCGTATACATGGGGGATTGGTTCCAGGACCCGGCATACCCTGAAATCTGCCTGTACTCAAGTTCTGCAGTCTCCTTTGCAGAACTGGAAAACAGGAAAAGTCGGCCCTCCAAATACGGATATTGAATCCCGTGAATACTGTATTTTTGATTAGGTTGGTGTGAAAAAATTCCTGCATATAAGGAGTGGCGGGGGCACACAGTTCCAACCTGTATCAATTGTACCTGATATATTTGTTTTCACTGAGATTCTGAAAGTGACCTCTTAGTGCCTCATATACAAAAATGTGGTTTTTAGAAGGGGGTCTTCAAGCAAATTGTGAAGCAAAGCAAGCCACATGTTGACAAAACTAAATGGCTTTGGCTAAATTATTTAAAAATACCAAAGTGGAGGAGAGTGTAATTTCCTATCAGAATGCAATACATAAGCAAATGAACCCACCCATGATTACTTAATACGGATTTGGTCAATGATTGACATGAAGTAAAGACTGCATTGTGGACATTGAAGGGATTGGTGTAACTATAATAGGGTATTAACATTTATCTGGTAAACTTTGTGTCATAACACCTCTAATCGTCAAGGATATTTTAAATGTGGAAAAAAAGTCATCTTAGGAGAAATATTTTTGATAGTGTCAGCATTTATAATAAACGTGAATGTGATTCTATGCATTCCTTAAAGGTGTACAGTGTGTCTTCATTATAGGAAAGTAAGTCAGTTTCATGACAGATTGAATCCTTTCTTTTTATTTTGACAACACCCCCATGAAATATCCCCAGATGGTAAACCTAATAAACAGAGTACCTTATTTTTAAGCTAATTAAGAAAACATGGGACATAGCAATAATGCCTAATTACTGCAGCATCCCTATATCCCCCCCATTTCAGTGGAAAGTCTTAATTAAAGATATAAGGAAGCAAGCCCTTGATGCCACCCGGTGGTCATCTAAGCAGCACCAAAGCTGGTTCTGGTGTGTAAAACACCTTTGTCCTTTTCATGACACCATCTTTCTCAGGTGACTTAGTAGAGAACTTTAGACCACAGTTTGTAGCATTATGTAATAAATATACGAACAAATTTTGCTTTTAAATGTGGGTCACAGTTAGTATATTTTACACTATATCATTACACATTATATTTTGTTATATATGAATTTTATATTTGTGCAAGCTCATAATTTTTGGTGTAAGTGATCATTTATCTGACTTAAGACAATTATAAGGAATCTAAGAAATTCTTAATGAATTTTAATTCATTAAGATCCTTGTCAATAATGAACAGAATTCCTGAATGAACAAAATGTTATGTTTACATTACATGCCACACCATAATAAGATCAGAAAGAAGATACATGTAGATGTCTTTCAAAACCAATTTAATACAACAATTTCAATTAGTAAAGGACACATAATGATTAGGACTATTGGTTTATACAGATTTATACAATTCTCTAGATCTGCTTTTGAATCCCTTTTAAAACACTTCCTATCTTGGTTTAAGTCTTGATACGAAGACTTTTATAAAGGCTTATCCTATCTGACTGTGGCCTTTCCTCCTCATTTTATCTTAGTAACTGATACAGAACCTGACTCCATTGTTTCCTTTAAATGCCCTGAGCCTTTTTTTGGAGTATGAGGTACAATTTTTAAGACCTGTTATTTAATATGTAATTATGAATATTATTTCATAGAGTAATCAAAATACTAACTCAATTAATTTTCAGAATATGTACAATTTGTCTCTAGAAGCAAGCAAAGATAACTTTCAAAACCATTTATGCAGTATTCTTTTTTTTCAGTTATGAAGTTTTCTTATTAAAAATTTTTAACTAGACCCAAATACAGGGGGAAAAATAAGACTAATCCAGAGAATGAGACATTGTACAATATGACTGGCCAAACTCTTTAACGAGAGTTCATGTCATGAAAGGCAACAGTAAAAAGAACAATTGAAAGAGCAAGGGCTGTTCTAGTTGAAAGAGACTAAACAAGCATAACTCCTAGGTGGACACAAAAAGCTAAAAATTGCATTAACAAAATAATAATCCATCTAATTCCTGTTCATTTGCAAATTTCCCTGAATGTTCTCCAGAAATACAGAGAGAGTTTCTTCAAAACACAACCCTAGGATCATTCATACTAAACACTGGCCAGAAGTTAGTTTCACTAAATCCAGTTCCTATCCTGGAGGATCTTGCTTTTACTTAGGAAACAATAACACCAAAACTTAAAACAATAACAACAACAACAACAAAAAATGAAAAACCTCTCTAGCCTTGCACCCCACGGGATGGTGGGCTTAGAACCCAAATCGTGAACACGGCCAACCTCCAGGCCCAAAGCAGCACTCTAGACTAACTGGGAAGCAAGATGTCTCACAACTAATAAAACAATTCTATAATATTATTGTAACAATTAATAATATTATTATCACTGGATCTCGAATACCAAAGATGGCTCAGTGAATCTCCAGGCTTTCAAACAAGCTCTATTCTTTTCTGATAACTGAGCAGCAACTGCAGCTTCTCCTGGAAATCAGACTTGATTACCTCTGCCTATACTGTGGCTTTTTTATTTGCCTGGTGGTCTCTTGAGTAGAGGAGACGAAAGTGACTGGTAATTGCATCTTCACGTCCAGTGGAAATCTTATTGTGATCTCTGGTAGAATGGTGTTTCCCTGAGAACCAGCAGAGTTTAAGTATGCAGGCTCACGCAGGGTACATTTTACAAGTAGGGGAAAGGGAGCGTTGGTAAGTGTGGTCAGTCATCACAGCATCGTATGCAAGTTATTAGATTACCATAAGCCCTTGGATAGTTGCTGGGGTGACCATCCAATATCTGGACTAGGTGTTGATTCTAATAAAGGCAAATTGCTCATCACCCAGGATAGAAGCAGTCTGCTGAATTGAATTGGAACCTAGTGGCTGCCTGGTTTTCTTAAGAAAACTTGCCCTATCAAAACTTCAGGGTCAGTCTCTGCTCCTTTGATATTGACTAATTAGCACCGGTTCAAGTATAACAAACACAATAAAGGGTGTCCATACTTTGGAAATTTCATCTATTGCTTGTAGGAGTTTTGAATAGATAGATGCTTTGAATAATCATTTGGCAGTATCTACTAAAGTTGAAACATATCCACTGCTAGGTGTCTACCCAAAAGAAATATTTACCTATGTGCAACAAAAGATACGTAAAAAAGAATTGAAAGCATAATAACTTGTCAGTAATCCTTAAACGGAAGCCACCAAATTTGTCAAGGACACATTGGATAAATATAGAATATCCATATAACAGGATACCATAAAGTAATGAAAATTAATGAAGTATTGCTGCAACTTGTAATTTTCACAAAGACTGAGTTAAATAAAATGATCAAATACACAGGAGTATGGACTACTGATTTTATTTATAGAAATTTCAAAACCAGGCAAAACATATTTATGGTGTAAGTAGTAACAATAGTCTTGACTGGTTGCTTCTGGGTGTTTGGCAACGCTCTGGGTGGCATGTACACAGATACGATCACTGTGAAAATTCATTTCACTGTACCACTATGATGCATGCATTTTTCTGCATATATATGAAACTTTAATTAGACATCAATTACAAAGTATAATTCTCTGAAATAAGACACCAATAACAAAGCGTGATTCTCTGAAAAAGATCCTCATACTCTTCTTAGAAACACATTCCAACTAACCACCACATGCCTTAAAATTAATACTTTAAGGATGGGCAAGTTGTAGTATAAGAAATCTTGTCCTTCGTGTTGAAACCGATTAAACATTCAGTCACTTGTAAAGAATTTTAAAGATTATTGAGGCAGGAAAATGGCAGCTTAGGGTTCAGAACCTGTAACCTCTCAAATTCCAGAGGCTCTTGTCTGCACTAGGGCAGTGCTGTGTGTGCCTCCCAAGGAATTCTGGTTCATGAGCACTTCCTTTCCCACAGCTCCCTCTCAGTGGAATAAGAGCACTACATTGAGGGAAGGCATCCTCCTTTCTGAGAGAAGTGTGATGCCAAGGCCCAGCTCTATACAAGCAACATATGCAAACAACCTGGCCCCAGCTACCAAGTTGCAGACACTGACGTCATTCTTGGAGGCAGTGTTAGACACTGCAGACAGCTTTTCTTCCAAAGGCAGCTCTCCTGGGCCACCAACGATTCAGTGTAGACGTCTGATGACAAATTGCCCATCCCAAGGCAGCATTTTCACGATGGTTGTGGTGTGTGTTCTGGAGTCCCAGAGGGCTGGCTTTTGAGTTTCCCGAAGTGCAATGACGGGAGCAAATAGGACCAGAGACCAAATTCTTTCCAACATAAACATATGACGTATAAACAGGGAGGAATATACTTATGCAGGATTCATTGGTTTTTTTTGATAGCAGAAAGGTCTAGAAGCATTATAGGTATACATATAACTCCCATGTTGATGCTTGTAAAAGTGCATGATCTCTAAACATCTCTAATAATCTTTCATTACTTCAAAGTACATTTATTGAACATTTACCCTATGAACAAGACAATGTGATTCTTGTCCAAAAAAAAAAAAAAAACTATTTTTACTCATACTTCACTAAAAAAATAATAATAATAATAATAATAATAATAATAACAGAGGCCATTGGAGAAAAATTCATCAACTTCCAGCCGCAAGACCTACACATTTTCCACCCACCTATATCTACCCTCCCTCTTACTACTTTAGAAGAGGCAGGTTCCTTGTGTTTGAGGCCAATTCTGTCTTACATGTTTTCTTGATGTTTACTTTTTTCTTTCTTGTTTTCTCTTACCCACTGTTGCCCCATCCTGTGAGAATTTGAATGTGGTCAACCATATACCCTTTACAAATACGTTTTTGATTTCCTAATTGATTAATGTTTTATTACTTACACTTGAAGGTTGCAAGGTGAACACAAGTGTTCACTTTTTAAAAAAATTATCATGTTTATATGCATATTATAGAGATATATGTGTAATTTTTACATTGCATATTTATGATAAATATGAATTAATGGAGAATTTCACAGCAGCTGTTAGTGATAGACCAGTGTCCAAGTTTGATAGTAGCCTCTACAGCTTCTGAACTTACAAAGTTCAGCAAGAGACAGCACCATTAAACTAATAAACACACAATAATTGTGATTAGTGGTAAACTCCAGAATGGAAGGATGTAACCAAATATGTGAGTTTGGGAAGCTGTCACAGGGATGTGATATTGAGACTTGAAGCCTGATTGCAAATTGGGCAGGAAAGAGCTGAGAGACTGAACAGGGCCAGGAAATATCATTCCTGGCAGGGAGTTGAGCCAGTGAACAGATCCTGAGACTAGGAACCTGATGTTTTCTTGGATTCAGGACTGGAGCTCAGTGAGCAGAGGGAGAGCTGCCAACAGGGGAAGAGAACCACACCAGGTGGGGGCTTGGGAAGGGACATTTTGCTCCTTATTTTACTTGACTTCTTAATCACATTATTTTATCATCAACCTTTCATTCCGTGACTGCACTTTAGTGATTTTCCTTCCAGCTTTACTTTCTCAGTTCCTCCTCATCTGCCGATTTTCCAAATGCTGGTGTCCTTTATGAGCAAATTGAAAATGCTGTGCAGATACCATCGAGGAGCACAGAAAGATTTTACAAGGACAGTGGGACAAGTATAGTTTTAATGACTCAATTTGCAGATTTTAGATTTCCATGGCACTAGTATCTAAAATTTATATTCATGAGAACTACCCTCTGAGCTAGTGTAATCCTTCATAGTTTCTTTCCATTTTTTACAAGAAATGGCATCCCTATTACCCAGTGCTAATTTTACTATATACCACGTTTCCTGGGTAGAAATACATCTGAGTCCCCTTATGAAGTAACAATATGAAATATTGCTATAGGAATTCAGAAATGTCTAACTTTAATAACTAGATATTAAACACTAAGAAACTTAGTGACTTCCAATTTCTTTTCAGTAGATGAAAAGGGACTGTAAAAAAGTTGGCAGCTGATAGATCACAAAAATGTCACTTGATATCTAATCCCTATTTTTATTTTCAAATTAAAGGGATCAAATAATTGTGTGACATTAGCATAAAATAAGTTTCCATTCTGTTCCACTTATCTTTATGGACAGTATACCCCAGCAATTACATCTTATAAAATAAAAAATATACAATTCATGCAGCACCCTGTCTTATTCTAGTTGTAGGTACCATTTAACCAACACTGCGTGTCTCTTGGTGGGCTGCTCTGCAGTGTGCCCAGGCTGAACTGCTTTCTTTGTGGATATCTCACTTTCAATGACTCTGAGCTTCTTCTCTTGGATTAATGAATTTTGCAGGAGCAATAGTTTCCAGTTCCTGAATGTACGTTGAAAAACTGGCTGGGAAAATCTGTTTTGGGAGCCAAAATAGGTACTGTTAATCAAGGACATGTGGCGGGGAAGGGGAGGGAGAGTTCCTCTATTCATCTCCTGAGCTTGCTCGGGGATCTGTCAAGCATGTGTTCCTTCTGTCCTATTAGGCTGTGATGTGGCAGATTCAGTTATATCCTTCAGAAGTTTTGAGTTTCTGTCTAAAGAGAAACTCAAAGAGCAAAATCTCGCATTGCTTCATAATATGGCAAATGCTTTGAGGGTGATTCTAGCCTTGTGTTTATGTTAGACTCCGTCCCTCTAATGGTCTTCTCCTAGGTTCCATAAAATGTGAAGGTTGTTCACCTTCCTCTTCAGCTTCGGCTCAGCACCCCAGCTTTGTATGTCATCTTAGAATTCAGTAAATAGCCCACGGGGAAAATCAGCTGTATGTTTGTGAGTCTTCAACTTTCTGATTCATAACGCCAGCCCTGCTAAATATAACTGCAAAAATATATGCTGGTTTTCTTTCCTCCTAGCAAAATCCCTCTGCTGGGCTAATCCTGATCCTAAGAAATTCTCCTAAGGAATAAAACACTGAACAATTGTCTGTTCACCTCAGAATGATGATATTATTTCTGGAATCCAAATTCTGTTGTTTAAAGGAACCAGAAAATACAGATAGATACATATATATATGTATGTGTGTGTGTGTGTGCATGCATATATATGTGTGTATATATGTGTGTTTGTATGTGTATACATACATATACGTGTGTGTTTGTATATACACACACATATAGATATATTTTAAGTAGTATAAGATTTATTGGAAATAATTATTTCATGGCAAACGTTTGCAATTTTAAAAAATTTTTGTCGTTAAGTATTACAGTTGGTGATCACCTGAAAAGTAAAATCTCATTTTAGTTATTAGGATGAACAAAGTTTAGTGTGGAGAAAGGAAAAGATATGGTGGGTTAGAAAAGTATAATGGTGTTCAGACAACTATTTGGAAATACAAATTTTATATCAGGGAAAAAAACATGTCACCAAAAAGAAGGAATTTAGCTTTTATATTTTTTATAAAATGTCTTTTCACTGAAAAGTGCTTAAAGTTTCACTTATTGTGTTCATTTGTGTTTACATTTCAGAAGTACAGTTATTCTCTTTTTTCTTTTACCTTAGCTATAAAAGAATGTTAAATGTTCTCAGGAACAAAACCACTTTCAAAGAAAGTAAGTCTGTGAATCAAATCATAAATGTGCAGCCAAGAATTTCAGAAATATTCCAAATCAACAACTTATAAAATGGTATAGTTGATTCATACATGGTAAGAGAGGGAGGAAACATGATACTTCATTTTCAAATAAAAATCTATTAATAAATATTCAGGATTGGATCCTAAGAACACAATGATATCTGTAGAGACACGCAAAGTCAAAATTGTTCTTTACTTTCTGGGTCAAAGAATAATAAAGGTCAGTATCTTTACTTCATTAGGTTTATGTTGTATTTTCTTCTCATTTTGGAATGATTAAATGGAACATAAAGCACACAGGTTTATTGAAAGTAGAGTAAAAGTCAATAAACAATTTGTATCTAATAATAAGCTACTATATTAAACCCTTGATTTTTATCAAAGGAATCTAATTATTGAATTTACTTGTAATAATCCTGCAGTTTTGAGACATTAGTTTTGTGTGACTTGTTAAAATGACTGGTTGGATTATACTAATTTGAATATTAGTGAACTTTCCTCATGATGCCAATATTTATCCCAAGAAAAGTTTCCTATCATTTTGAAATGACTATCAACACACAGAGATTAGTGGTTAAGAAAAACAAAATCATGGAAAGAAAAACTACTTGCACTTAACACAGAGAGTTAAACTCTCATGCCAGTTTTGCCAAATGTGAATTTCAAATACCATGCTTTATACATAATACAAAAATAAAATATGCGATTATATTTTATTTTTCTTCTCTTTTTACATTACCCTTTTAGTCTCTATTTGTGTTTCACTCAAGGTGGAAAAGAAACAATAGTTGACAACATTTTCTTTTCCTAGGAACTACACTTACTTGCAAATACATTAACTATCATCACCTCAGATTTTATATGTGCCACATGTCTGTCGGTGGACTGCACTGCAATGTGCCAGGTTGAAATATTGTGTGTGTGTGTGTGTGGGGGGGGGGGGGGGAATCTCATTATCAACGTCTCTGAGTTTCCTCTCTTGCATTAGCAAATTTTACTAGTGAGAAATTTTCTAATTCCTGAACATAAGTTATAAAAATGGCTGCCAAATTTTTTTTGAGCCATGTGAA
The DNA here is from genome assembly GCF_002776525.5 of Piliocolobus tephrosceles. Classification (NCBI taxonomy): domain Eukaryota; kingdom Metazoa; phylum Chordata; class Mammalia; order Primates; family Cercopithecidae; genus Piliocolobus; species Piliocolobus tephrosceles. The sequence continues at coordinate 23,336,656 of NC_045436.1, read as the reverse complement.
GGTTTGAGGGTGGAAACCACACTGTTCCATGCGCAGACTTTTCACTTAATTCCCAACTTCAGCCCAAGTGCCACCACTTGCAACGACACTCACTATTGCAGAGTTGAGAGGGACTGTGATTCAAACTCTCTCAAAGGTAAAGCTTTGACTCTTCTCCCAGGATTGTTGGAGTGGGAGTTGTCCAGGTGCATGAGAAAGAAAAGAGGATTTTGGAGGAAGGCAGGTCAGCCCCCAGTTGTCTCTGTTTTGGAGAAGCACTTGAGGCTTCTGGATTCTGAGGCCTTAGATGATCTCAGCACCAACCGGCTTGCTTCTAGATTTCATGCAATGCCAGCACATGTTTTAGTGCTCTCTCCATGCTAAGTTAGGTATGACTGCTTTCAGCTTCCAAAATATTGGTGCTACTGTCCTCTCTCCTTACTTCTTTGGCTGACAATGTGCACACCATGTTGGGTTGGGCTTTGGAAGAGATTGGTTATAAACACATGTATGAACCACTGACATTATTTAAAGGAAATCCCTTACTACATTATCTTTAATGACTACATTATCTTCTAAACATATTTTTTATGATACTTTTATATCCTTTGCCAGGGTTTTTTCTCAACTATGCAATATTTGTAGATATACAACTCCTGAGGTTGAGAAGAGTTCACTGTGTAGGGCTGTTAATTTGGGGACAACTATGGCAATGGTAAAAACTAAACTTTTCTAGACCAATGGCAAAAGAGGATAATACTCTGAATTGAAAAAGAGTCCAACTTCTGAGCATGAGTTTGTTCCCTCCAAAATGCATTTTAGAGGCAAATGAGAAATCATGTTTGATGATTGAAAGTAAATCAGTAGAAATGGGTCATTACCAATACACAGAGAAAATATATTATAAAATAATGTTAATTTAATATAAACTTGGTGAATGTAGCAGATGGCCTTCAGCTGTAACAAGCTAAGATACCAGATTATCTAGAGGCACTTCCTGAAAATTACAAAATACAGAGAGAGGAAACATTAATGGAGATACCATGCTGGTGTTACCTGGTGAATGTTGGAGTGAACATTGTGAATTTGAGGTGATGATCAATAATCTGATTTGAAGTAGACCATTCCAATGAGATCAAAGGGAAAGAAGCAGAATTGCAAGGCCCACTGGGTATGAACAAGAATGGAAAGTAGAATTTGGAGGAATTCTGGGGCACATAGAGACAATCTGCAACCTCCGATTGAGCTAATGTAGAGGCCCAGTTATCTAGTTGAGGACTTACTTCTATGCCTTCCTGCTACATTTTCTTAGCTTCTTCCAGACTCCACTTGTGCACTCTGAATCAGATCTTGGTAGGGAAACTTCTAGCTTCACTTCAATAAAAGTGGAATTTTGTGTTGTGTTTAGATTCTAGGTCTTCTATTTCATTTGTTCATTGGATGGGAGAAAGGTTAGATAATAAGAGAGTCTCAGGCAATCGAAATATAAACTGCTTGATGAGGACTTACTAGACTGCTTTTTGGTGCCTCAAACAAGGACGGTTTCTAACCTGTTGTAAAAAAACAAGTGGAAAACTCACGTGCATTCAAATTACCGCATTAGCTTGAAACATCTATTTCATATCCATGGTCTTCATACCTGTTTGGAAATATAAAACAATTCAGTGAGACCAGGTATTTATGGTTCAGGGGTCAATGGAAAAAAAGTTTTGTGGGAGCAACTTCGGTCCACTAAAGCCAAGGAATTTCAACAGCTATTTGCATAAGCCTATCCTGAGACCCTCTGGGAAGAACTGTAGAATCTGAGCCTCAAGCTAGGTTCTCCATTCAAATATAACACAAGTCAGATGTTTCTCCTACATATTTAGCCTTCTGATATGAGAATATTGTTTAATTCAAGTTCTAATTTCAACTCAACAATATGATGAAATGGTTTTGGAAACCACTCACCTTAACTTCTCCTTGATTGTTGATTTATTATTTCCTTATTCTGCATTCAGTCTTCCTTCAGCTAGAACTGTATTAAATGATACTTTTTATATTGTTTGATTAGTAGTACATCACACCCTCCAAGGAAGAACATCATAGTCAACATATAAACAGAAAAAAATAGGAATGCAAAATAAAGAAATATAACTAACAAAATGTACACAGAAATCAGAACCATATGATTCAATCTCAAATTTCTGATTTACCACTTACTAGTTATGCAACGTTGTCAAGACAATAGTACCTATTAATAATATCCATAAATGTAAAATGTCAGCATTTGTAACCATCCCTATGAGTTATTGCAAATATCATGTTAGATAATGTCACTTTAAATCACCTACTCATCAGTTAACTCAGAACAATCAATGAATACATGCTGACTCCTTTCATTCTTTTAGATCTGTAATCTTTTTCTTATTGTCACATAATAATTGTACATATTTATGGGGCACTAAGTGATGTTTTGATAAATGTATACAATGTGTAACATTGAATTCAGGGTAAGTAGAATATCGATTACTGCAAATCATTTTCTTTGTGTTGGGAGGATAGAAAATTCTCTCTTCTAGCAATTTTGAGATATGCAATAACTTATTGTTGACAGTCACCCTACTGTGCAATAGGACACCAGAACTTATTCTTTCTTAGTTCTAATTGTAACTTTGCACCTATTAACAACTTGTCCCCATCTTACTGTCCTCTCTACCATCTCCAGTTTCTGGTAACTACTATTCTACTTTCTACTTCCACATGAGATGCATTTTTTTCCTTTTTCTTTTTTTTTTAGCTCTCACAAATGAGTGAGAACTTGCAGTATTTGTATTCTGTGCCTGGCTTATTTTACTCAATGTAATACCCTCCAGGTTCATCCATGTTGCTGCACATGACTTGCTTTCATTCCTTTTATGGATGAATAGCTTTCCATAGTATAAATATACACCACATTTTCTTTATTCATTCATTATGGAACCGTTTTTATAATTTCTAATTTCTATATACACATCTTTCTTGTTCTTTCATGTCTGTTATTTACATTAATAATCTCTACTCCTTTGTATACAGAAATTTCTAAAGTTGAGAGTGTGGGAGCAAGATGAAGAAACAGAGTTATCAATTTCCAGGTATGAAACAAGCACTATGAATAAGAACTAATTTATTTAAACTGTTTCACATAACATCTTTGACTGACTTATTCTTTATAACATAATAAAAAGACTACTACGTTTTACAGTAAATATATTCATCCCAGAAAGAGAAACCATTTTTACATATGAGCAAATCAGCAAAGTTTTGGTGAGTAAAAGACACTGTTTTATCACATACACTTCTATTTGCAAGGACTCTAGATGATGGCGTGTTCCATTTATCAAAAACCGTTTCCGTTTTCTTCTTATTATTCTTCTTTTTAACTTATTCTTTATAAAATCTACTGACAATATAATGGACAAAATCATTTGATTTAATATGAAGTAAAAATACTTTTTAGGAAATACTCCTTTATTGCAGTGCGATGTTCCTATCTGGATATTTGTATGCCAATTTATTTAAGACTTATTGCTAAGACTTTTAATTCTGAAAGAAAAATAATAGCAAAAGAACTTGTCCTTGAGGACATCTGAATTGTAGATGAGCAAATTTTTAAACAAAAAAAGCCAGCACCATTAAAACAAGGCGTAATGCATTCCCTATAGCACATATCAGTTTTTCCAAAAATAACATTATGACTCATTTCCTTTAGCTTCAGTTATTTGTTGATTAACATAAATATATATTTTTAAGTTCTCATTTGGTAATTACTAGATCTTTTCTAAATGACTAATTTCTTGCCATAAGTCATATATTTTCACATGATGGACTGGATTATCTCTAAAAATTGCAGTCAGGCAGAGCAAGTAGAGTCTTAAAGCTTAATTCTAGCTGCAGGTCATTTTTTTTTTTTTTTAAATAGATGAATATGCTGATGTAGAAAATGTCTTTTTACATCAACTTAAAGCATTAAAAATCCAGTTTTTTATAATCTCCATTTCCTTTACTATTTCGAAGAATTAAGATCTTCATATGCACCAATCATTATAATAAGTCATGAGCAAATTATGATTTACAAAAGTGAAATATTTCTTCTTCTTTTTTTTTTTTTTTTGAGACGGAATTTCATCCTATTGCCCAGGTTGGAGTGCAATGGTGTGATCTTGGCTCACTGCAACCTCTGCCTCCTGGGTTCACACGATTCTCCTGCCTCAACCTCCAGAGTAGCTGGGATTACAGGCACCCACCACCATGCGCAGTTGATTTTTTGTATTTTTAATAGAGATGGGGTTTCACCATGTTGGCCAGGCTGGTCTCCAACTCCTGACCTCAGGTGATCCACCTGCCTCGGCCTCCCAAAGCGCTGGGATTACAGGCATGAGCCACTATGCCAGGCTGCAACATTTCTTCTAATCAAGAATGCTTATCATTATCCTTTCAAAAAAAATTTAAAAATTATAATAAATCCCAATTTGGAAGCAAGTTATGGCATGCTTTTTCGAATTTGTCAACAAAGTAAATCAAATTCTCTATTATAGTGATGAAGAAAATGGAAACAGTTTTTGATAATTGGAACACGCCATCATCTAGAGTCCTTGCAAATAGAAGTGTAAGTGATAAAACAGTGTGTTTTACTCACCGAAACTTTGCTGATTTGCTCATATGTAAAAATGGTTTCTCTTTTTGGGATCAATATATTTACTGTAAAACCTACTAGTCTTTTTATTATAAAAGTATTCAGGCCAGGTGTGGAAGCTTATGCCTGTAATCCCAGCATTTTGAGAGGGCAAGGCAGGTTGATACCAGCCTGGCCAACATGGTGAAATCCCATCTCCATTAAAAATAAAAAAAATTACCCGGGTGTGGTGACGGGTGCCTGTAATTCCAGCTGCTTGGGAGGCTGAAGCATGAGAATCACTTGAACCCTAGAGGCAGAGGTTGCAGTGAACCGAGATCGTGCCACTGCACTCCAGCCTGGGTGACAGCGTGAGACTTCGTCTCAAAAAATAAAAGTGTTCAAACATCATTAATATAATATTGACACAACTTTCACCACATCTGCATGTCACCTCTGTGATTATTTACTTAGTTTTTTTGTATTAAAAGTTCTTTCTTTAAAACCAAATCAATTTTATTTGCATAGAAAACGTCATAGCATGACCATAAAAATGACTTGAAATACGCAAGAAAACTACTAAAATAATGAAAACCCATCATGCACATTCCCCATTCCTCTTTAAGAGCCCTATCTTCATTTAAAGTGTCTCACTGTGGGTTCTGCAATATAGTTTTCTAAGCTCCCGCTGAGAAAAATTTAAGTTACATCAGGTGCTAAGATTTGGTTATCATGATCTTGTTGGTTGGTTAAATTGGGTTTATTTTGAACACAGGAGAAGAAAATTGTTTTAATGAGTGAAAATGTTTTCATATGAATACAAAAGCAAAGCACACAAAACCAGCCTAGGAAGAAACTAAGCAATGTGGAGAAGGAAGATTACTTTATGAGCACTGATAAAATGCAATAAATTGATCCAGAATCTGGCAAAGTGTGGGTACTGGTGAAAAAGTTCAGAGGGGTTCACTGTTAAGGCGGGAGTAGCTTATTCTGAATAATAATTCATTTGTTATAATATATTTAAACACATTGAGTATCAAATATGTATCATGCACTCTGTTATGCAGTCTTTGAAAAAATGGTCGTGAAGAAAGTTAGGCCTTATGTCTACTGGAGGAGGCAGATGGAGAATTGCTGCTTTGTGGGGAATTAAAAGAAGTCTAGAACACAGAACCCAGGAGTCAGGGAAGAGTCCCAGGTGATGTAAACTGGGTCTTCAAGGATGCATAGGAGTCAGTCAGACAAGGAGGAGGAAGAAAGGATCCAAAAGAGAAGTGGTTTCTGTGGGAAAGAGAATTTCTGGGGTGCCAGCTGAGTTGGTCTCCCCTGCGTGAGATACCCATGCGGATCCATGGGCAGCCTCTGAGGAGAAAAGTCTCCTTATTGCCTTCATGTCTTTATGCCCCGAAAGCATAACCGCTCAGCGGCCTTCCACAGGTTGCTCAGGGAGGTAACACTGCCTTGAAGCAGTGGAGTATAATCAAACATCTTGGCTCCTCTTGAAATCCGCTCCCACCCGTTTTAAGTAGTTTAGACACATGCCTTTACTCAAGGAAATTCACAGAAACCGCCCCTGCTATACATCTTACCGAATGACTCACGAATTCTCCTTCACTGATTAATCCTTTTCCTCATCCCTTCCTCTGCCGCCCAACTGCCCTAAGAACAAAGAGCTTGTAAACCAATAAATTGGGCGGAGACGGAGAGCTCTGGTCCCTGAGCAAGTCTCCGACGCTCCCGACCCCTCCGGACCCCAATTTTTTTTTTTTTTTTATTCGAGACGGAAGTCTTGCTCTGTCGCCCAGGCTGGAGTGCAGTGGCGCGATCTCGGCTCACTTCAAGCTCCGCCTCCCGGGTTCACGCCATTCTCCTGCCTCAGCCTCCCGAGTAGCTGGGACTACAGGCGCCCGCCACCTCGCCCGGCTAGTGTTTTTTTTTTTTTTTTTTTTTGTACTTTTTTAAGTAGAGACGGGGTCTCACCATGTTAGCCAGGATGGTCTCGATCTCCTGACCTCGTGATCCGCCCGTCTCGGCCTCGCAAAGTGCTGAGATTACAGGCTTGAGTCACCGCGCCCGGCCCGGACTCGCCTTTTAAACCCTTATTCTGTCTCTAACTCCTTTGTCTCCGCCGGACTCGGGGTATCCGCTAGGTGGTGCGGGGCTGGTTTCCCCAACAGGTTTGTGCAAAGCAGCAGGTACATTGAGGAACATACAAAGAGCGTCACACAGCCTGAAGCATAATGTGCGTGTGGTGGAGGGGCTTGGAACAGATTCTAAGATGTGAAAGAAAGACCTCAGAGGCTTAGGAGCAGCGTCTTTTTAAAAATATGGAATTAGCCACCAGGGTAATCATTAGAGATGATAATTCCTTCTTAGAAAGTCTACTCAAATTTTTATATTTAATATTATTTTCAAAAGAGTGATCCAATTAATTGCAATATTTCGCAAATAAAACCTGATCATCTTGCTTTATACACGGGATAAATGGACTTTGAAGGAGACTTTGTTAGGAAAACGGACGTGGTGATGCAATAGATGCATAGTCAGTGTAACTAGGGGCTACGGATGCAGGTATGAAAATAGAAAAGAAATAAAAAGAAAGATTGTATGTCATCAGAGTCAGGCGTTATTCCGGAGTAAAAGAGAGAGATTTGGTTCCCTAGTACATTAAATTAACTGATATTTAAAAGTCAACAAAGAGAGAGGATGCTGCTGGAATTGAGAGAATGAGGACAAAATAGTTTCTGAGTGAATTTAGGAGATAAAAATAAGGAATTGAAGAGAAAAATGATTGGACGTCACAGTGTTTTACAATAAAAGTTATACTGATGATTGATTATTAATCTTCTTATCTCTTCAGTAATGAGTAAGTGGGTTGAAAAAAATTGATCTCTAAAGTAAGGTTCTTGTTGCTAAAAATTCAAGGTTAAAATTGTGCTACAATTTGATTATGGTAATGCTTACCTGAGAATGTTTGGGTAATCAAACATATGTGTACTTTACTTTGTTTCTGGACCATCTGTTATTTTTATTAGTAAAGAAGTATTTAGTTGATTCTTTCTAAGATAATTTTGTCTAATTAAATATATCAGATATCTACAACTTATTAATCTTAAAATATTTCCAATGTATTGCCACTTGTACACTGAAATGATAGAGGTCTAATAATAAAATTACAGGAAGAATAAGTAAATAATTGGCAAGATTGAGAAATTAAAATGTAATACAAATATTCACATGTCCTTTTCCTACTCTGGGAAATTTTCAGACCAATTACTCTAAAATACTCAGTGATAACACTCAAAATAGTTTTTGAACATAAACAATAATTGTCTACTAATTAAGTGAAGATAAATGAATGAATGGCTTAGGTTATCTGTGATGACTGACTGATGACTGACAATAAAAACTCATAATATGTTAATTCCATTTAGATCTGAAACAAATCAACTGTCAAGATTTTAATATCTGTTTATGTAGAAATGATCCTACTTTAAAGCTTTCTATTTCTTATGTTCTGTGTTGAATACGTTGTAAACACAACCAAAGTGAGAATGTCTTGCCTTTTTTCTTTTAGAAAAGTTATAGAAACATAAGAAAAAATAAGTTTTTCACATTTAGAGAGTAATAAGGATGATAGAGAGGAAAATAAACTCTATGTTAATAATATTCTTCACAATGGCTTTCAGATAACCAATGCCCACATTTTTTTTTATGCAAAAAGAGGAGTGTCTCTTGAATCAAAATAATTTATATGAAGTAAGAATTTAAAAACACTAAACATTCATTTATGAAGATGATTGCACAGTTTTCTTAATTGGCTACCATAAAGAGATCCTGAAAATATCAAATGATGAGTTGAGATTACTGAAATAATAAAATAGGTGACAATATGACTTACATGGACACACTTGAACTTATATAACAGAAATGAGAATCTTGTAAAACACAGTGGGTGATACAATTTGTGAATAATTACTATCTCAGAGGGGCACGAATAAAGCAGAATGATTTCAATTCATGGTAGAATTTATAATAGTCTTATTTGGAGTAGGCATTTCTCACAGCAAGTAGAGATAGAAAATGCATAAATTTCTATAGTCTTCAATCCAACTGCACTGTAAACAATATCAAGATTACACAAAGTATTAACTTACAAATTCAAAGAATAAAATAAAAATATCTCCTGTAGCTCAAGACAATATCTCAGAAATGTAAGTTAATTAAAACTTTGGCAAAATCAAAAGTGATTTGTGTAGGTATACAAAGCGTGTTGGTTGAGGAACTAGAATTTGAATTCCAAGTATTCTGACTTTTTATGCTTTACTTAGACACCTTCACTATTAGTTGGATAGATAGTAACTATATAAGACATGCATTTGTATATATGTCTATCTTGATATATACATACATGCACATGTAACATAAAACAGATAACATATGACATATACAATGCATTGTTATATAGTCATTACATATGTGTACAATAAAAGGAAGAATATAATAGGCTATAATTTTGTAAGTTTGTGACAATATTTGAGTAACAATGGAATTTAAAAACAAAATTCTCACTATATATTTGAAGCAATTCCTTAAGAATTTCAAAACAGTTCAAATTTCAATTAACATACCCACAAAGTCAAAGAGGTACAAACAAGATTATGATACTGTTTTTTCTGTCATTTCCCAGAATGTTCATTAATAAAGAATACATTTTTTTTTTTTTTTTTTGCCAAGTGTTTTACAGGGTGCTGATTGTGGTGACAAGAACCCAAAGAGGTCTTGATGTTTGCAAATTAAGTTAGGTAAACATTTTCTGATAAAAATTAATACATTTATTTAAAATTGCAAGTGATTTTCAATTCCTAGATTTTGAGTATTGCCTTCAATCTCTATTGTATAAAATGCGTAACTAAATTTAAATGTTTCCTGTGTTACATGATTTTTTCCTAAAGAATATTATGTGCATATGTTGGACCGAGGGTAGGTTTATTTGAATGCTATTTAAATTAATCACTGTCTTCATGCTTCTTCTTCCTTTTTCATTGGGTATTTTGTGTTTTGAAAGTTAAGCTTTTAAAGAAAGGTCTTTGGAAGTATGCTATCAAATTTTTGCAAAACCAAAAATAAATGACAAAGAATGTGTGTGTATTCCAGGAATGTGTATGTATTCATAGACCCACACGTTTATGTGACTGGTAGTATATGGATAAAGTGATAATACGGAATATTTCTGGTGTGAGAAATCTTAGTTAATGATTGTTTTCTTCTCCTGGTCTGTGTTTTCTATAGGGAGCATGAATTATATTTTGTTATAGAGGGAATACACACCACTTTTTAAAGACAAAAAGCTATGGTAGATCAAACAACAGCAAAAAAAAAAAAAAAAAAAATTGGCTGTTTTTGAAAAAGAAAATTCCCTGAAAGTAGGACTATTCTAGTTATCATAAATAATGTAAAAAGTCTGGTAGGCAAAGAAAATTTTTGTATACCTACACAGGATAATCAAATATAAAATGCTTAGGAAGATTAATTTAATGAGATGATTGAGCTGCTGAAACCTATATAAATGCAATATGCTGCAGTTGGCTTTAATATCAGATGTATACAAATTGCTGATGAGTAAAAAGAATAATTGCATCAACTTTTAGCAACTCTGAAATTTATAGTTAGTATGGGTATCTTTGATAAGTACTTTAAATACCATGAAATGTCCAGTTATGGAGTAATGTTCTGTTTATACAGTCTCACACTCACTAGTCAGAATTAACAATACCTTTCAGGTTTGAGATCAAGTCAAATTTTGTTTCTTAGCTATAGAAGAGATTTTGCTTAAATCTTGCACTTTAGTACTTCAAAAGTTCATGTTAAGTAAAGTGTCAAAGAGTTAAACAATTGAAATACCATAACACTTCATATTCAGGGGGGACATTCATTTGTTAGGAATAGGAATTGTTGCAGAGCTGGTGCCACTTTCTGGCTCGTGTCCTGGGTACACACACAAAATTTTTACCAGCCTCCCTTTGGCTAAGATGGGATCATGTGACCAGGTCCTTGTCAGTTAAGAGTTGGTGTGAGATTTTAGCATACACTTTCTCTCTTGTGGCTTGAAGTGAAGTGTTCTGAGGTGCTACAGTTTCTGTAGAAATGCAGTGTGGACTCCAGAGTGAGTGGAAAGCTGTAAAGGAGGGTCTCCTGACCCACAATGGAATCTTAAGTGGGCCAGCCATAAATCTGAGTTTAATAAGATTCCAGGTTGGTTCTCTGGCATAGCTCACCTTAACTTAATGAATACAAGCACATTAATTCATAATTAAGAAAATTATGTGCTTCTGTGTTATTTCCTAATATTAAGGTGTTTGGGGTTAGGTAGCACCATACTTTGTTTTTCATAATAAAGTTTATTTTTCAACATTCAGCAATCTTATTTGATCCTTTATTTGTCCAAAGCACACAGAAGTACACCCCATTATCATACTCTGTCTTTCCCCAAGGAATTGTATTAGGTAGGAAAAATACAGCCCATTCAACATAGAGATTTCTGTTTCTGCATTCTAAGCCATAGGGTATCATTTATGTCAGCCATGATTCTACTATTTGGGAAATATATTGATTAATCTTTTTGGGTTATACAGGAAGGGGGAAAAGTAAGCATAGTAGTCTAGAGAAGTTTAGACAAAATAACTTACTGTGTATAATACGTAACAGAATTTGGGGTTTGAGAATTTGGGACTGGTAGTCTGAGTAAAATCAGATGAGACATCTGACAACTAGCAAAAATGAGATCTCCAGAGAGGGTAGATTTTCAGAGTGAAAAGCAAGGTAGAAGTAGCATCCAGTTTTATCACATTTTCCTGTTTCAAATTATTCTCATTTAGACGAAACCTTCAGTTAAAGTCTACCACACATGGTAATCTCATTACCGAAAGTGTACAGAGTGAAAGAAGTGGTTTGGTATCCAGTGTTGAGACAGTGGTATAGAAAGAGGGCAAGGGTTCCAGGAAAGAAAAAATGGTTTGTTACTAGGCAATCATCAAGAAATTGACTGCAATGTAGGCTGGCTCAGAGGTAAACCAGAGAAAAGCTGTTTCTTGACAGAGAGACAAGCAGAAGGTAGTTATTGAGGGAATAAGAATGCAGGAGCATGCAGACTGAAATTCCCACAACTCCTAGAGTTATTTCTTTTGTGTATTAAAGGAAGAAATGATCTCAAAGCTGGAAGAGTTGGAGACAGGTAGGTAAGAGTTCTTTATCTCTTTTATTTTTAACCATGTATTTTGTTGCTTAGTAACATTTGCCACTTTTTAAGAGTTCATTTCATAGTGCCCAATTTAAGAGCACATTTAAAAGAATTATAGTTTAAATTTAATACCATTGTAAACCAAAAATAAGTTATAGAATTTATATATATTATATATATACACACGCATATATGCATAATGTAGAATATATATATAATAGGTAGACTATATAATGAAATATGTTTTTATGTCCACAGAGCAGGGAATTCTGTCTGTAAATGTTCCCCACTTTTCAGTAAGAAGTATTATATATAAATCTTTTTCTTCTACAATATACAGCTGACATCTATTTCACTCTGTCTAGACAGCATCAGAGTAAGAGCCCAGGTTCTGGAGTCAGATGTCTATATTCAAATCATAGCTACATGACTCAGAAAAAGTTACTTAACTTCCAATTGCTTTAATTTCTTCATCTGCAAAATGAAGATAATGTTAGTACATTTGTCTTACGGATTTTGAAAGGATTAAATTATCAAAATACTAACAGATATGCATGTGAATGTTTATGCTGCTCGATAAGTGGAAACAAAAATTTGGAAGTTAATCAATCTTGTTGAAATAAGGACCCATGATTATTTTCCTTTCATGACTGATTATAACCAGAGTTTTGTAAGTTGTAGTAAACTAGTTTACATTTTAGTTTGTATTTCTTCTAATGTGTCATTCTCATTTTGGTGGTAGTTTTCATTTCAACTATTATTCTAGTTATGAAATCATTTTAGTTTTATTTCTAGCTAAATGAAGCAATTGTGCATTCCTATATGAATTCTTATTGTCGAATCTAAACATAAAAGATGGTTATAATACTAATAACCAACAAACTGCAACAAGTAATAACTTGAGGACAAATTGTAACAAGCAATAACTTGCAGCAATGGGAAATAAAAATATTGGATTCATATTAGATTTCATTTGTTGTCATTACTGCAAATTAAAATTGACATTTTAGTTTAATTTGTTTTAAAACAGCTGCCATTAATTATATTAATGAGCAATTCTCTTACAAAACTCAGGAAGTTATTTGATGACTTAGCTCTAACCACCTTACTTATCATTATAGGCAACTGAACTCTCCAGGGAATAACCACTGATGGAGTGATTCATTTTATCTAAGCCTTTAGACCCACTATGTAAGAATGCTTCCTCAGGAGAACTCACTGCATGCTTAATTGTTCTTAATCCCATAGCAAAGGGGAAAACAAAATGAATTAAAACCTGTAATAACTAAATGTGTATTCTACCATTTAAAAACTCTAGTCTTTGCTTTGGTGCTTCCCAACTCACCCTTTGCAATAGTGTAACAAATAAAAGTGATAATAATGGAGCTTGAACGTACATCTGAGAAGGCTAGGTCCTCACAGAATCTTTAAATCCAATAATGGGTGTAAAAAGTCATTATTGCTGACACCAAATGATGAGAGAAACCCCTGCAAAAGAGAAGCCATAGAAAAAGACTCTTTCCTCCAGGTGAGCAATGGGAGTGAATTTAAATCTTGTCAAGTTAGGAAGAGCATAGGAATCTCCATTGGCGGATCAAGATGCTCCCCTATTTTACAGTGGCAGAGGGCTTTAGTTTTGCATTAAGAACTCTAGAAATAGAAACCTCAAACTCAGTCCCCATCAGATAGTAGTAACTGATTAAAATTTTGTGTCTACAAAATCAGAAATAGCAATACATTTCTATGTAGCTAATCTGTCACAGAACAAGAGATGCCAAACGTGAGACTTGAATGGGTGTTTGATGATGTTTGAGGAAAAGCATGCATGGACATGTAAAAAGTAGAGATTCAGTAAGGGGATGAGTAACCTGAGAAAAACAAGAAATGGGGAAAGGATTCCCTATTTAATAAATGGTGCTGGGAAAATTGGCTAGCCATAAGTAGAAAGCTGAAACTGGATCCTTTCCTTACTCCTTATACGAAGATTAATTCAAGATGGATTAGAGACTTAAATGTTAGACCTAATACCATAAAAACCCTAGAAGAAAATCTAGGTAGTACCATTCAGGACATAGGCATGGGCAAGGACTTCATGTCTAAAACACCAAAAGCAACGGCAGCAAAAGCCAAAATTGACAAATGGGATCTCATTAAACTAAAGAGCTTCTGCACAGCAAAAGAAACTACCATCAGAGTGAACAGGCAACCTACAGAATGGGAGAAAATTTTTGCAATCTACTCATCTGACAAAGGGCTCATTTCCAGAATCTACAAAGAACTCAAACAAATATACAAGAAAAAAACAAACAACCCCATCCAAAAGTGGGGAAAGGATATGAACAGACATTTCTCAAAAGAAGACATTCATACAGCCAACAGACACATGAAAAAATGCTCATCATCACTGGCCATCAGAGAAATGCAAATCAAAACCACAATGAGATACCATCTCACACCAGTTAGAATGGCAATCATTAAAAAATCAGGAAACAACAGGTGTTGGAGAGGATGTGGAGAAATAGGAACACTTTTACACTGTTGGTGGGATTGTAAACTAGTTCAACCATTATGGAAAACAGTATGGCAATTCCTCAAGGATCTAGAACTAGATGTACCATATGACCCAGCCATCCCACTACTGGGTATATACCCAAAGGATTATAAATTATGCTACTACAAAGACACATGCACACGTATGTTTATTGCGGCACTATTCACAATAGCAAAGACTTGGAATCAACCCAAATGTCCATCAGTGACAGACTGGATTAAGAAAATGTGGCACATATACACCATGGAATACTATGCAGCCATAAAAAAGGATGAGTTTGCGTCCTTTGTAGAGACATGGATGCAGCTGGAAACCATCATTCTTAGCAAATTATCACAAGAAGAGAAAACCAAACACCGCATGTTCTCACTCATAGGTGGGAACTGAACAATGAGCTCACTTGGACTCGGGAAGGGGAACATCACACACTGGGGCCTATCATGGGGAGGGGGGAGGGGGGAGGGATTGCATTGGGGAGTTATACCTGATATAAATGATGAATTGATGGGTGCTGACGAGTTGATGGGTGCAGCACACCAACATGGCACATGTATACATATGTAACCTGCACGTTATGCACATGTACCCTAGAACTTAAAGATAAAAAAAAAAAAAAAAAAAAAAGAACCTCAAGAAAAAAAAAAAAAAAAAAATTAGTAGAGAAAGATCCTGTGGAATCAGCAACGATGCAACTCAAAGAAGAAAATTTTAACAAGAAACAAAACAGATTTCCAAGGATTTTTGATTATAGCCCAAAAGGTTACATAAGACAAAAATAGCGAAACAAAAGCTAACAGTCTTTTGAAAGAAATGTGTCATATCTTGGAGAAAACATGGAATGTAATCTAAATTAAAAGTGAAAAAACAACTACTGATTTCAAGGACAAACCTCAGAAAACAGTAACTTAAGTATAAGAAGTCTTAAAAAGACACAAATTAAAGAATGGAGAAGTAATAATTCAATAAACAGTTTTAAAATTTCTTTGAACTGCAACATGTAAATCTTTGTGTAAACTATCTCCCAAGTCTTGAGGAATACAAAGAAAATACATAAATCAACGTATATGACTAACCATAAAAGATAAGCAGAAAGTTTTACAAGTTTCCACATAAAAAGAGTAGACTTCTGAAAAAGGAAAAATAATTATGTTAACAATGCTTCATTTGTAATACTGACATCTACGTGAAAAAGTGCCACCTAAATATTATTGCACAAAGGGCTATAATTCAATAGTTATGAAAAACAATATGAACTACCAATAGTAATAAGTATAATGGTAATAAGCCTTATTTTTAGGAAGCTCGTAGTCTTTAAATCAGTATTCTGCTTTTAGCCAATAATACAATGGAGCCGCAAAGACTTTTTAGCTGTATCATTCATAAAAGGAAAAAGTTAAAATCTAAATGTTTGTGTAACATTAATTCTTCTGGACTTTCTATTCATGCGTCTCTCTATGAAATGAATGCTCCTGTGCTTTCAAACAGTATAATGGACTCTGCTTAAATTTACGTTTTAAATCTTTTATGTTTTCTTGAAGATTTTAACTGTTTTCACCAATTTCATTCACCATTTCTGGTGTTCTTCCATTACTTCTCTTGCCACATTTTATTGCAAATTCTTAGTTTCAGTTATGTTCTCCCATTGGAAGAATGTGGAGAAAAAGTGACTTTATTTCTAATTTACTAGATTCCTACCACTTACTACTATGTTGGGCTTATTTTAATATGCTTAACAAATACTTGTTGAATGAATACGTTGCAATTTATTTAGCTGAGTACCATTCAGTGAAAAGTTTTAATTCAAATGTTGCTGTTACAGATATTGATGGATTCTACTTTTGTTCGTTTAGCTATGTTTTTATCAAGTTTCTGCTTTGCTACATGGGTTGAATTCATATGCATAAAGTATATGTAATAAATTAAAATCTATTATTTGAGTAACAGTATGCTAAATATTGGATACATAACTTGATAAAATATTAATGTTATCTGTTTGACAAAATCGTATCTCTTCCATTTATCTTTTAGGGTTTTGTCTGATGTCTACACAAATGCCTAAGACTTAAAATAGTCAACTTTTTGTTGGCTTTTCAGATCATTTAGACAACGTATTATTTTAAAACAATGAAATTTTATATTGCAATCCAAATGTATATTTTTATTTAATTTATTTTTGAGTTCTCCTGATTAATCTCTTTGCAAATTGTACTAAAATGACTTTTTTCTTTTTTTTTTGAGACTGAGTCTCGCTCTGTCACCAGGCTGGAGTACAGTGGAGTGATCTTGGCTCATTGCAACCTCTGCATCCCGGGTTCAAGCGACTTTCCTGCCTCAGCCTCCCAAGTAGCTGGGACTACAGGCACTCACCACCACTCGCAGCTAATTTTTTTTTGGATTTTTTTTTTTTTTTTAAGTAGAGACGGGGTTTCACTGTGTTGGCCAGGATGGTCTCAATCTCCTGATCTTGTGATCCACCTGCCTCGGCCTCCCAAAGGGCTAGGATTACAGGTGTGAGCCACCACGCCTGGCCAAGATGCCTTTTGAGATTATTATTCTCTCTCTCTCTCCAAGGGTTTTGCTTCTGTTAAATCCTTATGGTGGAAAATGAAAAAAAGTTATTAAATGCAGCTATTTTCCAGAGCAATAATAATATCTATGACCAAGATCGAAAGGTAATTCAACCACTATATATAAATATATATAAAAAGATGCTCAAAGTTTTGATTCACATCTTCCGCTTTGGGACCATGGAGTTCCAGGACACCAAAATGCTGTTGATTACAGAATGGAGAGAGTCAAAGATGCCTTCTGGTTCCAACAGAAACAGAGGTCAAGGGAAATATTTATACTTTTATATTGCAAACCTATGTCATTTCACATGCTCATTTTTATACGTGATGATTGGACACTCTAAATGCTTTGAAAAATGCACTGACTTTGTGGTTCAAAGAACACATGTTGAAACTGAAGTAAGTCTCAATTACCTTATTTTCCAAAGTATGTAACATTATTGCTCTATTGCAATAAAACCAGGATTGTTGATGGTTGAGAAAAGGGCAATAAAAATAAAACCTAAAGGTCATGCTAAGGCCAGAAATAATGAATTGAAATGAAAGTATATGATCCTGGCATTCATATAAAATAAAATCAACCATGGAAATTCACAATAAGCCCTAGGCTATGCACAAAGTATAATAGAGAAAAGCTGGCCTTAAATGAATCCCAGAGGAGATTGTGCAGAATCGCTCTCTGGATGAAAGATGAATTCCAAAATACTTTTATTTGTTGAAATTATTTGAAATGATTGAAACGGCAAGCACGCTTTGGCATATATTTAGTCACTTCAGGGTACCGACACGTTATTAGTATTCAGCACTAATACCAGTGGGCACATTTATACAGTTATTTTCCTTTTCTTGTCATGTGAATGCAGTATTGTTTCCACATGCATACATTCCTCTATAGGCTTAATGAATGTGTTTGTCTGTTGGCAGGTGCATGCAAATATTGTTAGATTGAATATGTGATTGTTTCTTTTTCAGAAATGTAAATTGAATGTTTTAAAAGCATTTTAGTTCACCTTCTGAGAATGCTAGGAAGTGAACGTTGTGTGATTCATCCCTTTTGCAAGGATAATGCAAAATAAAAGCCATTTCTCACCAGCATATAGCTTTACATCTGAAACTCTAGATTCAGCATTTGGGAGTATGCTTCTTTTCATATATAGCTAGGAGAAACAATGCATATTTAGTAAAGGCAAGTGACATAAATATTATAGTTTTGAGCACCAAGTAATGTTTTCATAGTCATCAAATGTTTATTGAAGACTTACGTGACCAGTACTAGTATATTGTCATAATAATCAATGTAAATGTATCAGTGAACAAACTATATAAAACTCTTTACTCTTACGGAGATTACATTCTAATGGAGGTTGAAGAGAGAAAGTAAATCAAAGAAGGAGTTGATACAAAATGTTAGATAATAGTAAGTGGTATGAAGAAAAATAAACCAAGTAAAGGAAAAGGGTGAGAAGTATACATTCAATAAGTGTGACCATATTTATGAATGAAATAATATCATGTCTGGCATTTTCTTGAAAATAATCGATGGTCCAGTGTAGATAAATAGAAAGGACCATGGATAAAATTCAACCCTGAGTTGATTTTTTTTTTTATCTAGATGACTATATATCTATATATATATGATGATATATGTATGAGGATTCATAATACTGCTCTCTCTGCTTTTGAAAATGTTTGTGAGTGTTCATATTTAGTTAATAAAAACAGGGTTCACAATAATTTCCCCAGGAAGATAACATTAAAAAGCCAGATGGGAAGAAGTGTAAGATTCAGGTGCAGGAATAGCAATTACAAGCTGTTGAAATCATAGCATGCCTGGAAGGTTCTAGAAATAGTAAGAAGGTAAGTGTTGCTAGAGTGGAACGAGAGAAATTGAGAATATTAGGAGATGACATCATAAAGGAGCCAGACTGTGTAGGTCATTGTAAGAATTTCACCATGAGTAAGATGGGAAGTCATTGGAGAGGTTCAGCAGAGAAAAGGTAATCCAATTTGAATTTTAGAAGCATCATCATGGCTGTGTTGCTTAGACAACACTAGAGATAAGCATGAAATTCCTGAGACTCGTCAGTTGGGTATTTCAAAATGCAGAAGAGGATGGCTTGGGGCAAAGTGATATCAATGGAGTTAGTGAGATGTGGTCAGCCCCTGAATTTGTTAGCAGGTGGCATCAATAGGATTTGCTGAAGGAAAACATGTGGGTTGTGATTTATGAGAGAAAGAAGAGACTCATGGATGATTCCAAAATGTGGGCCCATGCAAATTGAAAGAAGAATTTTTCCATGAAGTGAGACAAGGAGGACTGCAGGAAGATTAATTAGGGGGAGATTTTGTATTGTTGGTCTTAAGAAAGACAGTGGTGAGAAGACAACATTTTAAGATAAGAAGGGGTGATATTTCAGTCTCTCTTCATGTCTGTAGATGAGAATTGAAGCTATAGAGTAGTGATAGGTTTACAGTAAGCATGTAGGACTTTCCCTCGAAAAAATATTTTGGAAAAAGCAGAGTGTTTATATTTCCCAATAGTATTTTTTATAAAGGTTTCAAAGAGTTCTAGTTCTCAATTGTTTCCATTTAGTCACCAGAAACTTATAAACTTGGTTAGTGCTTTATAGTGCCTGGCAGGGAATTTGAGCGGCAAACTGTAAACATAATCCATGACAGTACATGCATTTCTTAATCTGTAAAAGCTACATTGCAAATAATGATATCAAATCTATAGAAATGATTATCACTTGGGCATTAATGTCACATCTGTCTGATTATTACCAAGACTTAAAAAAATTACTTGTCTCCTTAGCATGGAAATAATTTATCTTAAAATCAATATTTCCATTTACAAAGTGCAAAGTGCTTACGTATATATCATTTGTCTTGATGCTGATAGCATAGGACCTTTGCAAAAACATTGTTTTCCCTACTTTAAAAATGTGAAACTTGGTATTAAGAGGTTGACTCAAAATGAGGACTAACTACTACTAAAACTACCATCTAGATCACCTTACTCTTACCTTATATCACTTGTTAATATTACTTTATACTTGGCTGTTTATATGTGTATATAGCCATATTTAAATATACACGCATATGTATTTATTTACATAAATGCATTTATGTATTAATATATGTATTAGCCCATTCTCACAATGTCATAAAAATACCTGAGACTGGGTAATTCATAAAGAAAAGAGGTTTAATTTACTCATGGTTCTGCAGACTATAAAGGGAGCATAGCAGGTTCTGCTTTTGGGGAGGCCTCAGGAAGCTTCCAATCATGGCAGAAGACAAAAAGGAAGCAGGTGTCTTACATAGCAGGGGCAGAAACTAGAGAGAGCTATGGGGAAGGTGCTGCACTTAAACAACCAGATCTCATGAGAATTACTATAAGGAGGACAGTACCAAAGGGATGGTGCTATGCCATTCATAATAAATCTGCCCTCATGATTCAGTAACTTCCCACCAGGCCTCACCTCCAACATTGCACATTACAATTCAATACGAGATTTGGCGGGAACACAGATCCAAATCATATCAATATACATATGCATACACACACACTTCCTTTGGCTAATGCTATGTGTAAAGCTACCCCAAAAACTAGTGGTATTAAACAAAAATTATTGTATTATGCTCAGAGATTCTGGCATCATTAATGTATGCCTTTTTTCCATGATGAATAGGATTTTGGATTGAAAGTTTCAAATGCCTGGGGTGACTTGAACACCTGGGGGCTGGAGTTATCTGGATACTTTTAATTCACATGTATGATGCCTGGGATGGACTTCAACTCGTTGATCAGATTGTCTTCTCATTGCTTCTCCATATAGATCAGGCTTTCTCCAAACATGACAATCTCTGGGTTACTGGACTTTTTGCGTAGAGGTTCAGGGGTCCATGAATGAATATTTCAGTGAATGAGGTCTTTACAGCATAGCCACAAAAGTCACCTAATAGCGTTTATGCCATGCTCTGCTTGTCAAAACAGTCACAAGATTCAAGGACAAGCAAAACGGACTTCATTTCTCAAAGGGAAGGGTATCAATGCGTGGCTGTGTTTTAAAGCCACAACAGAGACCAGCATGTTTAGAGTTTAGTTCTTACCAAAGTTTGTTAATACTTTCTAAAAATAAATACAGTCAGTAAGTCTGGATCAATATGAATGTGCTATAGCAATAGTATTTCTGATGAATTTGGGTTTTTAGTTCCTGAGTCTAATATTGAGGCAGAGGTCCCAACATTCTCTCACAGTGCTGGGCAACTAAAGTCATATTCCCTGCTCACTGCAGGTAGTTTGACCTAGAAATACAAACAAACAAACAAAAAAAGAAAACCAAGAGATAAATTGTATGGAGACCCATTAAAGTAGTACATTGAAATAAGGGCTGTAATAGAATGTTACCAGCAAAAACAGCAACAAAATATGTCCTTGGTGTTAAAATTGATTTATGTAATCCTTTTGCATTTCTATCCAAGTTGAAGATCCAAAGCTGACGCAAATGCAAATACAGCCTCAAGCTACTGAGCAAAAGAATAGCACGCATTTACAAAGCAGTGCTTCTTAACTAAGAGTGCTACTGCCTCTTTTCTCTCCAGTGGGCATTTGGAAATCTGTGTGATTGGGTTTTCACAATCACTGGCAGTGTTACTAGCATATAATCAGGATGGAGTACCCATAAATTTTAAACATCTTGAAATAAAACCAGTCCCATACAACAAAGTATTGTCCCAACCAAAATTTCTTTTTTTTTTTTTTTTTTTGAGACGGAGTCTTGCTCTGTCGCCCGAGCTGGAGTGCAGTGCCGGATCTCAGCTCACTGCAAGCTCCGCCTCCCGGGTTTACCCCATTCTCCTGCCTCAGCCTCCGGAGTAGCTGGGACTACAGGCGCCCGCCACCTCGCCCGGCTAGTTTTTTGTATTTTTAGTAGAGACGGGGTTTCACTGTGTTAGCCAGGATGGTCTCGATCTCCCGACCTCGTGATCCACACGTCTCGGCCTCCCAAAGTGCTGGGATTACAGGCTTGAGCCACCGCGCCCGGCCCAAAATTACAATAGAGCTTTAGTTGATAAATATTAATACAGTGGACAATCAACTTGCTTTCTATAAGAGATAAGATAGATAGATAGATAGATAGATAGATAGATAGATAGATAGATAGATACACACACACACATATGTATATAAATTAATTTATTTATCATACCAGAAAATGGCAGCCATTCTGACTGTCAATCCCCATGAAGGGATACCATAATAGAAAATATTTTCTAGTCATTTCTTCTAAGAAGTTTCAGAAATATACATATAGCTCCTTTAAACAATTTTTGTAATTTCCAGATAATATAACAGAATTTACATTGCTAATAAAGTCCCAGTTTTGTTGTTGATTGCTAAAGAGGAAGAGAAGTAGGAGAAACAGTAGTCAATTGCAGCAATGTGGTAATAACTACTATGGGTTTAATTTCAGAAATTGATGAAAGTACTTAGGAAGAATGTACCTGGTCTTGGTTTGAGGGAAATCGGAACTGTCTTTCTATAGATTGAAGAAAAAGCCTCGAGTTACAGGAAGAAGAATATATCAAGATAATAATTTGGTGTATGCCAGTTCCGGCCATCTGAACAGGGTTCAGTATTGTTGGAGCTTAATGCATATAGTAAATGATCCAATTAGGTCTGGAGCAAGAAGGACCTTCAGAATCTGACAGTGAAGTGTTAAGCAGGGGATGACATTGATCTTTTGGCTTTAAGAAATCACTCTGCCTACATATAGGGAAAGAAATATGGGAAAACAAACTAGAGGCTGGAATCCAGTTAAACCAGGCAAGACCCAATTAAACCAAGCGTGGCATCAGGGATGGCAATGAATTGAAGTAATCAAGAGATAATAGGATATATAGGGGTTAGGAACTTGGGAATCCGATGCATCTAATATATAGTGGCAAGGAAGGAAATTGAGATGGGGAATATAAGAGGAAGATCAGGTATTTTGTATTTCGTGGGAAAGAGGAAGAGTAATAAACAGTGAGCCTGCTGAGCATATTGTAGCCTACTGTGCATGTTATCAGAGATGCACAGTAGGCAGTTAGATACACAGGTATAAAGCACACAGAGAGCTGGTTTGCAGATCCAGACTTGGCAGTTTGTTGCTGTATTGTACTCAGCCACCTTAATATGAAAAATTCAAAATACCTTCCAGATACCCTGGTAGGGTCATTTAGGGGACTTTCCGCTTGTTTTTTTAGAGAGGAATATGACTACTGGGGAAATTACATATCTAGCATTCCGTTATAACCTAAATCAAAGAGAGCCAATTGGAAATTTCATCAGATTTAAATGTTGCGAAAAATAGATGCCAGCAATAAAGATTACATCTTCAGGTGGAATATCTATCAATCATCTATCTCTACTATCTATATTTTTCCTATATTCTTATTAATAAAGCTCTGAATTCTTTATGTAAAGTCCAGTGTTTATGTAAAATTCTTTATGTAAAATCCAGTTCAAAAGTTGGGCATAATCATCAGTGCTTTTCTTTTTCTGTTTATGAACTTGGCTCAAAGAATAAGATTTTCATATGTTTGGCAAGGTTGCAAAATTAAGTTAATTAGAAAGAGTTACCATGGAGAAAATAGATTGTGGCAGATGTAAATAATCAATAATTGAGGAGGAAAGTGAAAGTGTACCAAAAGAATGTCTAGCAGGATACGCCTCTGTCATGGGGAAATGAGTAATTAAACTAGTAATATAATTTGCCCTTTCCATACTTTCCTTATAGTCCTACAGATTATTGTAATGCTATTTTACTGAGGTTGTGGGGCAAACTTTCATGAGTTTTAAAATTGAATATTTAAAAATTTAATACATTTTGGTATTAAATATCATTATCAAAGGAAGAATGATCATAAGCATGATTGCACATCTATCTATCTGCAGAAAGGTTAATGTGGGATTAATAAGTAGAAAAAAAATGACCGCTAGTCTATATCATAAAACTTGTGTTTAACTCACAGGTGTAAAAGATGGGGCTAACCTATAGCCTATCATTTAATAATGATTTCAGAATGTGGAAATTGTTAGATTAATGACAGTTTTATGAATTCATTTATTCATTATGCATTTACTCAACAAATTAGTATTAAGCATCTATTAGTATGTGTCAGTCGCTCTTGAATGAGCTGAGGGTACAACAGTGAACCAGAGACACAATGTGTTACCCCTAAATAACTTATATTCTAGTGATATGGGGGAGATAAAAGCCTAGATATATGTAAGTGTTCTGATAAATATAAAGTTTTTAGTGAAGAATAGGTGATTAATATCCTGGATCCAAAATTGATTTGCAGATTTCCATTTTTGTCAATACACTAGATCATCTCAAAAGTTTTCAGTATTATAGACTTCCAGAATGAAATATTAAAAGAACCTCCATTATCAAAATGCTTGGTTGATTTACAGGAAAGTAGTGAAATCCTCAGGTGCTAAAAAGTGAACAGGGACTTGGAACTCAAAGCATTAACATCAGGTAGAGACAGAAGGTGAAACCTTGCTCCGTTTGAAGCGGGATAATGGAATTAAGATTCATGAATAAAGATGAGATCTCAAAAGGCTCTCTTCTGAGGAAAAGGCTGTAATGTAAAAAATTCTACTCATGAATACAGAGAGACATGAGACAAGCTTGTCTGTCTTGGCTTGAATTCCAAATCAGAATAATCATTATTATCCATATCTATAGGCCTGTATGTGCTGATGTTTTGGATTGAGTTTTTACTATTCATGACATTAGGAATCTTCAGTGAAAGGTATTAATGAAAAAATTTGTCTGTTTATGGCAAATCCCACTGGATTTGTTATCACTAGCAAACCATGTCTATCTCTGAATAGATGCAACTTGATCCAGGTCATATGCTATTTATATACATAAAGCTCAGCTGAATATGAGTTCATAAGTCAAAATCACAAAATATAACAAACAGGAAAATCCATCACAAATGAGTCAGTAGCAAAAAAGTCACAATATTCAAATCCACCCCTCCTCCCAAGCCTCACATACCAGATAATTTAGACTCTAAATTAAATGTTTGGTATTGCTAAGGGTATAAAGAACTCGAGTGCATGAAAGTATTAGAGGCTCTGAAAAGTAAAAAAGCAGCTTTGAAAGATAACTAACTCAAATTTTTATAAATAAAAATCATTATTCATTTAAAATAGACAAAACCCTCAATGAATAGATTAACAAGTAAATTACACACAATTGGAAAAAAATAGGTCTTAACAATGTGTCTAATACAACACAGAGAAATAAAAAGAAGAAAAATAAGGAATAGAATTTAAGTCACTGAGCATGGATCAAGGATTGCACTAATCATCAAGGTATTTCAGAAAAAGCAGATAGAGAATAGGGAAGCAATACAATTTAAACAAACTGTCACTAAATTTTTTTATGAATTCATAAAATGAATAGATCCTCAGTATGAAGAGTTGTAATGAGTTTTGGGCAAGATAAAAAAAGATATGTATACCGTGGCATGTTGTACTGAAATAACAAAACTCAACAGCAAGGTCAATATTTTAAAAGCAGTAAGAGGGAAAAGGATGGACTACTTAGAAGTTAATGGTCATGAGAATTAGGCCTGAATTCTCACCTGAAAAAGACTAAACTATAAGATAGTAAAATATCTTCTAAGGGGTGAGTTAAAATAACTGTCAATATAGAATTGCATGTCTAAATGTGCCATCATGCAAAAAGGGTGAAATAAAAATGTTTACAGACACACATAGAAAGGGGAAAAATCACTTGCTGAAAGAAGGTAGACCACTAACTTCACAAAATATGAAAATGAACCCAGAAAGTAAGGGTAAAATCCCAAAAGGATTAGTCAGTGTAGAGACTGATGTGCATATGGGTAAATCTAACAAAGATCGATAGTATAACAGATAATAAGAGTGATGATAGTTACAATGATAATGAAATACTAATAAATCATTCTGGAAGCATAATAACAAGGAGTATACTACAATTTTGGATAATAAAGATCAGAAACTAGTTATGAATTCCAAAGAACTTCACAAAGTTATTTGTACTGTTCAAACATTGATGAGAGATATTATTTAATTGTAGTTTGGTTTAATCTATACCATAAAAATCAATTTAAAAAACTTGAGGATGCAGAAAGACCAAAAGAAAAAACTGTATATTATGGCAGCTATACAAATATCAGATTAAGTAGACTAAAAGAGAAAAAGAAAAATCACCTCATATTATCAATGATGTATTTGCCAAAGTGACAAAATAAAGCGACGTAATAGAATAATTAGAATTTGTGTGCATCTGATAACATAGCTTCAAAATACATAAGGCAAGTACTGCAAAACTACAAGGGCAAATTTTGTGTTTCACCACCGTGATGGGAGAAGAGTTAACTAAACAACATAACAACGAACTAACTGATATACTCTGGTGAACACCTCAATCTCAAGATAAAAGGAATATACATTATTCTCAATAACTGATTAAACGTTTACAAAGTTGATGATGTATTAGTTAATAAAGCAATTCTGAGAACATATTAAAACAATTATCACATAAACTACATTATTTGATCAGAATGAAATTAAATTAGAACTCACTGTAAATAAAGAACACCCAATAGTTTGCAAGTTTGGAAACATCCTTCAAAATAACCTATAGGTTATTTTGTGAAGTTATTCACACTGAGGGAATATATACTTAAAATTCCATTTAAATAAAAATTATGTTAAGATAAAAATAGTTGGTGTTGTGTTTGTTAAAAATAATAAAAACTTGAGTGCGGAATCCATAACATTAGGGGAAATACAGCCTTGAAGAAGATATATTGGAGAAGAAGGAAGGTTGCATCTTAGCTAATCAGGCAAATCATAAAGTTTGTAAAACAGCATACCTAAGATGTAATAGGAAGCATAAAAAATAAGAGCAGAAACTAATGAAGTAGAAAATAGGAATCCAAATGTAGGGTAAGTGTAGTTAAAAATTTGTTCTATATAAAAAGATAAATAAAATATTTTTAAAATTTGGTAAACAAAAAGATTGTGAGAAAATTATTACATCAGTTATATATACACATATATGCATGTTGTATATTTTATATATATACACATGCCTACATATATATAGTGCATACATGTATGTAAATATGAAAATTGTGCATGTTTATATATATACATATATATATATAGAGAGAGAGAGAGATATTTATTTTGAGGAATTAGTTCACACAATTGTGGCAAATTTAAAATCTGCGGAGCAGGCGCCAGGGCAGGCTAGAAACTCAGGCAGGAGTTGATTTTTCAGCCTTGAGGCAAA
The DNA here is from genome assembly GCF_002776525.5 of Piliocolobus tephrosceles. Lineage (NCBI taxonomy): Eukaryota > Metazoa > Chordata > Mammalia > Primates > Cercopithecidae > Piliocolobus > Piliocolobus tephrosceles. The sequence goes on along the minus strand of NC_045436.1, from coordinate 23,309,328 downwards.
ATGTCTTCTACTGCACAAAATCTTTGGTTTTTTGAGCTTAAGACTTTCAACTGACTAGATGAGGCCTACCCATGTTGTTGAAGGTAATTTACTTAAAGATCAACTAGTTGTAGATGTTACCGGGTCTACAAAATACTTTCACAGCAACCCCTAGATTAGTGTTTGACTAAACAACTCGGTATTATAGTCTAGCCAAGTTAGCACATAAAACTATTTAAATAACTAAATGTATAAATTCACAATAAATATAAATAAAAATGAGTGGTCACAAAGGGAGATAATATGAAAAAGCACATGAAAATGTGATCATCGTGATTAAGGGAAATGCAAATAAAAACCATAATGAGGTTCCATTAAAATGTTTAAAGACTGAAAACAAATGTTGGAATAAAGAAAAATGATCTGTCATATATTTTGTGGTAGTATAAAATGGCTCAATCACTACGGCTTGGCAAATTTATTTGTACAGTGAAAATGTACACTTATTCTTGGATTCCGCAAATCAACTCCTAGGTACATACCCTAGAGAAATGAAAATATATTTTGAGGACTGAAATAGAAGTCCTAACCCCTTCCAGCAAACTAATAGACTCTCCTTTAGCTAAAATTTTAACCTTCCTGCCACGGCAGGACAGAGACTGTCCACATCACATTTACTACCATCCTCTTTCCTTTTAATAATTGTGATTAGATTTTGTCAAAAGGTTGCCTTAAAAGAACAAAAGGCCCAAGACCTGGACCACTTGGTGACTTCCTCCTGTTTTTATGGTTCTGACATGACAGCTATTCTGGACCACATTTGTTTGTTTGTTTGTTTTAAGAGACAGGTTGCTGTTCCGTTACCCAGGCTGCAGTACAGTGGTATGATCATGGCAGCCTCAAACTCCTAGGATCAAGTGATCTTCCTGACTTAGTTTCACGAGTAACTGAGACTACAGATGTGCACCACCATACTTAGCTTATTTTTGTATTTTTTGTTGAGATGAGGTCTCACTGTGTTACCCAGGCTGGTTTCAAACTCCTGATCTCAAGGGATCCTCCATTCTCGGCCTCCCAAAGTGCTGGGATTACCAGCATCAGCCACTGCACCTCACAAAGATTTTCCTCTTGATAACTGACTGCAGGCCTGGAACTAGTTTTGGACAGTCTCCTGAGGATGCACAGGACTTGTGCCCTACATTTCACCTTTTAACTTGTAGGACTTAATTATAATGTATTTAAATGATAAGTTTGTACACCAAAGTGAACAAGGGTCAGATGTTTCTCTATGATTCATGTGTATGCCTCACACATCTTCATGAATATTCATAAACTCCTCCTCCATCCTTTTGAATATGTACATCCTGCTTCTCCTTTTAGTATATATACCGACCTCTTCTTTCTCCCCTTTGAAGCTTTAAGATCTTGGCTGGAGCCTGGCTTCCTCCCTGCAGGACATAGCCTCCTTAGAAATAAAGTTCTTTTTAAAATGTCCGGACATCGTGTCTCTTTTTCAGTCAACAATGTTAGCAAGGAAGACTTATAAAAAATGTTTATGGTGGTTTAATTCATACTAGTCCTAAAGTAAAATCAATCCTATGTTCATCAATAGCGAATAGATAGACAAATTGTGATACCATTCCACAATGGAATACTGCCTTTCAATAAAGAGGAATACATTTCTAGTTACTTCTAACACCCACAACATGAATGAATAACAAAACTGTTATACCCAGTGGGGGAAAAAAGTCCATTTATGAAATATATATACTATATCATGCCATCTAAATGAACTTCTCACATAGACAAAATTACCCTATACTGATAAAATTCAAGAACCTTTTGTGTGAAAAGGTATTGATAGAGGAGTATGTAAAAAGGTTTTGTCGTTATGAAAATGTTCTATATATTGAGTGGAGTGGTGATATTTATTTCCTCAAACTTCTCGAACAATATACTTGAGCACATGTGCGTTTGTATGCATTTTCCCAAAATACAAGCTAGTATAAAATGTAAAAAAAATTAATATAATTACCCACACTAGCAGATTAATTTAAAAATCATGTTTCTCATAGTACACGCATAAGACATCATTCAATAAAATAGAAAGTTTGGCACGATAAAGCAGTTTAACAATTAGGAGTTGAAGAGAAATTATTTTGCCAGTTTACTGAGTATCCATAAATGAGGTGGATGCTGGCCTATACTGTCTTTTAAAAATTTTACTTGTTTTTAAAAATGTATTTTTTAAATTGACAAAATTTTATATATTTATGGCACACATCATGATGTTTTGATATTTGTATACATTGTGGAATGGCTAAACCAGGCTAATAAAAATATCTATTACCTCAATTTTTTGTAGTGAGAATCTTTAAAATCTACCCTCTTAAAATCTTTTAATTTTTTGAAAGCAGGCATAGTTTCCATTCTTGCCAGAACAGATACGTTGTTCATGGGCCCACTGAGCTATGGCTGGGGAAAGAATCTGACTAGCATCCACAAAGTGCATCATTTATTCTACTTGATTATTAAAAGCCTTCTTTGCACTAGAAACCCTTAGGTATGCATTTACCAGTAACATAATATCTTCCCAGTCTCTTCCAATCTGAGAGGTTCATCCACCTAACTCTTGCCTAGATTTCCTCATCACCAATCTTCCAATCCTACTCCTCCCAAATCATGAACATCCACCCAAACTGTTAGCAGCTGCCCGTGAACCAGTATAGTTCTGTACTTCTGTCCATCTCTTCTCCAGATGAAGGGAATCACAAAATACACTGCTTGAAGCTCCACACACTGGAGTATTTTCCCTCACTAGGGTTCTTCAGGATTATGGAAGGCCCATACTGCAAAGCTCTAGCTCTTCCCTTCTGGGTAGCACCATGATATCATGTATACTCATGTAAATTAGGCTGAAGCTTTCTGCCTCGGGACAGATAGTTGGCTACAAGCAAGTCCCCAGAATACCATATGCATGGATTGACAGAGAGGGGGCAATGCAATAGGGGTTGTTGTTGGTGTCTGAAAGCCCCAACCTGTATCCATTGAACAATGTTATAATATTCAAAGTAAATTATTGACTTCCAAAGTTTTAAATCAATTTACTTTTATTAGTTTACTTTTATTTTGTCCTCAATTTATAATGTTGCATCTTCCAAGAATAGTACATTACATCTATTTATTTATTTATTTTGAGACAGACTCCCAGGCTGGAGTGCAGTGGCTCAATCTCAGCTCACTGCAACCTCTGCCTGCCTGGTTCAAGCAATTCTCCTGCCTCAGGCTCCTTAGTAGCTGGGACTATAGGCATGTGCCACTACATCTAGCTACTTTTTAAAATATTTTTAGTAGAGAGAGGGTTTCACTATGTTGGCCAGGCTGGTCTCAAACTTCTGACCTCAGGGAATCCACCAGCCTAGGCTCCCAAAATTCTGGGATTACAGGTGTGAGCCACTGCGCCCAGTCCATTCCATTATTTTCTGAAGTTTGTTTGTTTGTTTGTTTTTTTAAATTTTGCTTGCATTTGATGCTCCATAATCTTTGTAACTTTACAGATTCCCCTCATATTTCTTGATATTTTGTCTGTTCACAACAAAATCTATTGCTTTTTATTTTGGTCCCCATTCTTGATAATTATAGCCTTTACTATTTCAGCGTCTTCTTTCTGTGTGTGTCATTGACAGAACCATCAATTTGAATGACACATAGGATTTCAGATGCCATGACAAACACAAGTAGAATAATCAGTTTAAGTCTTAGTCTAAGAGCATGAACTGGCTAACTACTTCAAATCCAGCAAAATAAAGAATGTGGACACCTTGTTTCAAAATCAGATATCAAATATTTTAAAGTGTACTAAAATATAAAATGACTTTTTTCTATTTTCCATGGCTGCTCTCTCTCTTACTTGTCATGGCATTTGTAACATATTCAAACTAATGACATAAGTTAAAAACATACAGTTTTAAATTGTTAACGTTAATTTGATCAGTCAGCTTTCTCTTTTGCAATGTCAGTGTCTAATGCAAATATAAGGTCATTTACCTAATTTGTGGAATTACTAAATTATTATAATTCGTATTTTGTAGCTCAGGTATCCGTTGTATTCCATTCTTATTAGAAGAGTAAAAGTCTCACACAAATTTAACTCAATTGATTTTGTTCTACTTTCTGATATGTGTACATTTTTCCAAAATTTTCTACCTTTACCTTACTGGTGAGTAATGAAGGACCAAAAGGTAAAGGTACTATGGGGTATTCCATATACATCATGAATTTGTTTTAAGAGGTTGGCTATTTCAGGGAAGTATCACTAGTAAAAAAGCATATGATAGGGTTCCTTGGTCATTGATATTTCTCAAAATGCCACCATCTTTCTGAGTTCAAGTTCTGAGTCCAGTGGAAAATTTGGCCCCTTGGGACTATCAGCAAACAGAACTTCAGTCATAGACTGAACGATATTTACCTTGTGCTTGCTTTGAGTCTTGTTGAAGTCAGTTGGGAACACATCATAAGTCCATCAGGATTCTATGCTTGTGAGACAAGGCAAACCCTATGTGAGAAGGGTGGCAAAGAATGGCATACATGGGCATTACACAAAGCTCCTCTTCTCACATGGGTACATGCTCAATTGTCCCACCAAACTTCACATACACAAGGCACAGATTCAAACATAAAACAATGATCTCGAGAAAGCTACAGAAGCACATAGAGCCAAGTACTGGCTATTTTGAGCCTGTCATATGCTCATGAAGCTAGCCCTGTTTACAAAGCATAGAGTTTCTTCTGCTACTGTATTGTTTGAATTAGTACACTTCTGGCCCTAGGATTTTTCACTTACGGTTTTTTGTTTTCCTCACAGACTGTAAAAATCACTAAACTGTGAACTGTGGAGTGACAATAAAAGAGTGTTCATTCTATAACTAAACATCAAGAAGTTATCTTGCAATATTAAAATGTTATGCAAGGCAGCAATTTTGCATTTTCAACCTATGTTATAAATATTTTACCTTGTATCTTTAAGTAATCTATTATTCTGTGTAACTCAAGGATGCTTATGTTTAAAAAGTTACTTTATCTAGTTAATAATGACTTTTTAAATAAAACATGTTTAATTTTGACATTAATCAGATATTTAACTTAAATATTAGTGATTGCTTAGTAAATATTCTGTCTTTTTTAATCTGAACATGAAAAAAGTTATTTTTACTTTCTTCAAAGATTATTTGATTTGTTGGCAAATCTTTGATAATAATCTACATGCTACAGCTTTCCAATCATTTGCGATTCTTTTATTTTAACCTATAATGATTTCTTCCTTGGCACTTTCTTTTATTTTGATTAATTTTGTAGAAAAATTTCTGTCATATTGTTGAGAAACAAGTTCCCCTGTGATTCTATGAAATAAGATAGTATTTTATATAATAATTTGGAAACCAATTTTTCTCTATCACCTGAAGTTACATTTCCTACTTCTATTTTATATGAAATTAATACTCTATGTTTTCTCACGTACTTTAAATCCTGTCTGCAAACTATCATTAATGACATGCATTAAATAAAATAAAGGAAATATCAATTTTATTATTCATTCATTCACTTAACAATATTTATTATGAGCTTATTGGATGAAGGAGAGGAGCTATTATTTATTCTAAAGAATACTTAATTTAATCATTATTCTATTGCAAAAGTCAAATGTTAAAAAGAAAGGACAAAAATAGAGAAAGGAAAAAAGGAATAAAATTAAGATATAACTTTATCATAGAGTGAATTAATCAAATTCCCTACTGATTCATCCTTTTTAACATACCATTTCAAAACAAGAAATTTGTTATGAAAAAAATTGTCTTTATCAGTCATTACTTTCTCTCATGTTATTGTTTTTTATGTACTAAATAGATATGAGTTCTTGAAATATTGGTACAGCTTTCTGAATATATAAAAGTATATTAATAAAAATAGAGAGCTGAGTTTAGCTTTCTTTCTGTGACTTTTACATTTAATAACTTCAATGTATTTGATGAAACACAAATAAATCAGCTCAGATGAATTTAACTGTAATATGCATGCTAATATTATTTGCATTCAGTCTGTAAAGGAATCAGAAACTGAAGTGACCAAAAGTTGAATTTTATATTTCCTGAGGGAACCCCCAGAATAAACAAGGCATGCAATGACTATTTGTAAAACATGTCAAAAACCCAGTGACCTGAGTGCCCTGCCTTTCAAATGGATGAATGAAAAAAAAAACAAAAACAAAACACAAGACACAAACCTTTTTTGTTAATAATATGACATACAGTCATATCACTTATTTTTCTATGATCAAAACTGTATATATATAACTATATTTTGAAAATTAAATATTATAAAGTTTTTGATCATTTCCAATATACCCGTGGACTCAGGATCCAATAACATTGGAATGTTCTGAATAAATACTTATTTATTTTTGGTTCTTTCTGTCACTGTCATCCAAAAAGAGAATTAGCTGCTCTCTGTGTAATGAAATAAGGAGAGGGAATAAAATGTTTGGTCACTATCATCACAAATATTGGGAAAAGTGGTCCCCTATTACACTACCGGTGGCATAATAAATCTGTAAATCATTTCAAAGGAGAAATGTATTCCATTCCATTTAAAAATGTGTGCAATTTGATCCATACATTTCATTTCTAATAATTCATTATTGAAAAATAAAATTTTACAAACTCTTTCCTTTATATAGACTGCTTATAATAGTATTGCGTATATTGTGAAAAATGTTAACTAGGAGATTGAATAAATAAATTCACGTGACAGGGAATTGGCAGCCACAAACATATTGATGGTAGATTAATACATAATATATAATAACATTTAATTATATTGTGCATAGCTTATTAAAATATAAATGTAATTAATGAAAATGATAATAAGGTAATTATAATTGATAATAACAAAGGAAATATGCATGGTATATTGACAAACTGTTAAATATGAAGATAATTACAAAATGTTGTTTCATCATGCTTCAGTACAAGTAGAGATGTGTCTATATGTTATGCGTATCATAATAAAGTCAGGTGAGTGTAGAAAAAGACTTGTGCAATATCTGTCACAAAGTTGATGGTAGTATTTATGTTTTGTTGGGGTCATAGAGCTTTATATTTTCTTCTTTTTTATTTTCCAAATGCTTTACTATAACTTTATTAAAATCCAAATATTAAATATTCTTTGTATACAGGAGGAAAACTACTATGCCATAAACAAATTTTGTGATAGAAATTACCAAAATACGAAAATGAATTTTAGTTTCACTATAAACCCTCAAGTGAAACATGAATTTATATTAAGTTTTCCAAATAGCTGTTAAAGCTTGATTATTTAATATACAACAATCTTTTCCTGTTAAGAATGCACATAGCAGGTAGGTGAGATATGGCTAAAAGTTAAAATATGTTGATTACAAAGCAAAAATTAAATAAAGGAAATCCCTGCAGGACAGATCTGAACAGTATTTGAAAGAGAAAATTTAACTTGACTTCATATTTAGATCTCTGGTAACCTGCATAACCTCTACTATTTTGCATTTCAAAGTGAGAAATCCAGCAGCTGTAATCCTATTTTTGGCTTTTAACACTTAGAATACTATGTTAAATTCATTTTACATCTTTACCCCTTAGGTACTCATATATAATGTAATGCTATTAGCAATATATAAAATGTTTAAAAGGAATGAGGGGAGATGGTGGATAGGAGACAGGGCAATCATGTAGCTCCCACATGGATGAACAGAATAGCACGTGGAGACTCACACCATGATATTTTGCTCCAAGAACCACTACAGAAACGTACCAGGAAAACCAAAAGAATTCACAGATCCTTTGAAAGAAGCAGCACACCACTGCCAATTATGTGTGACAGGTACAAAATTGCGAGTTTCTGAAGTGTGAGAAGGGGAAAACATAACTCGGAACATACATCTGCACTGGGGAATCTGAAAATCCAGATCACAAAAGAAAGATTTAACCTTGCCAAGAGATGAAATGGGTTTAGGGAGTCCCAAGAAATATAAAAGTTAAAGTAGCAGTGGGAAGTGCCTTGAATACATTCCCAGTCTCCAGCTTGAGCTGTGGGAAGCAACCTCTGACCGTATTTCCCAAGGGCCCTTGAGGAAGCAGCCAGTGGAATTGTGGAGGGGTTGCTGGGCAAAGGAAGCTCCCAACTAAAACTGGTAGTGCTTTTGACTAGGCATCAGTTTTCTTGAGCAGAGTCTGGGGCACAAGTGGGAGCTGCTATGGATATGAGCTAGCTAGTACAGGAGCTCAGAAGTTGCCACTGACAGAGAGGGCAGATGGAAAAAGGTGAGTTCTAAAAGCCAAAAGCCATGCTTGCTTTCTCAGCAGGGATAGTTCATGGCCTGGATCAAGGGATCACCTCATGGGACATGAGAATGTGAATAGCATCCCTTGAGTTTCAGACCTCTCCACTGAGTTAGTCTACCCAAATTAGAAGGAACCAGAAAAGTAATTCTGGTAATATGACAAAACAAATTTCTATAACATCCCCAAAAGATCACACCAGCTCCCCAGCAATGGATCCAAATCAAGCAGAAATACCTGAATTGCCAGATAAATAATTCAGAAGGTTGATTACTAAGCCACTCAAGGAGATAGCAGAGAAAGGCAAAAAACAACTTAAAGAAATTTTAAAAACAATACAGGATATAGATAAAAATTCTCCAGAGAAATAGATGCCATAAAGAAAAAAAGAAATCACACCATCTTGAAATGAAAGACAAACTTATAGAAATACAAAGTTTAGTAAACAGTTTCTTTCTTTTTTTTTTTTTTTTTTTGGCAAAGTCTTCCTCTGTTGCCCAGACTGGAGTCCAGTGGCACAATCTCTGCTCCCTGCAACCTCCGCCTCCTGGGTTAAAGAGATTCTCATGCCTCAGCCTCCCAAGTAATTGAGACCACAGGTGTGCACCATCATGTTCAGCTAATTTTTGTATTTTTAGTAGTGAAGGGGTTTTGCCATATTGCCTGGGCTGGTCTTGAACTCCTGGCCTCAAGTCCTCCACCCCTCTTGGGCTCCCAGAGTGCTAGGATTACAGGCATTAACCACTGTGTCCAGCCAACAGTTTGAATAATAGACTGAAGCAAGTCAAAGGAAGAATTCCAGAGATTGAAGACAAGCCTTTGGAATTAAACTAATCAGACGAAGACAAAAAATAATTTTAAAAAATGAACAAAGCCTCTAAGAAATTAGAGGTTGTGTTAAAAATTAAGGATTATGTTAAACAGCCAAATGTAAGAATAACTGGTGTTCTTGGAAAACTTATTTGAGTGAATAATTGAAGAAAACTTCCCTGGCCTTGCTAGAGATCTAGATATCCAAATATGAGAAGCTCAAAGAACAGCTGGAAAATTCATTGCAAAAAGATCATCACCTAGGTATATATTCATGAGGTTATTTAAAGTTGAGACAAAGGAAAGAGTCTTAGGAGCTGTGAGACAAAGCATCAGGTAACCTATAAAGCAAAACCTATCAGATTAACAGCAGACTTCTCAACAGACACCTTAGAAGCCAGAAGGGACTGGGGTCTCATCTTCAGACTCCTGAAACAAAATAATTGTCAGCCAAGGATTTTGTATCCAGCAAAACCAAGCTTCTATAAACAAAAGAGAGATAAAGTCTTTTTCACACAAACAAGTGTTACTGCTACTAAGCCAACACTACAAGAAATGGTGAAAGGAGTTCTAAATACAGACACAAAACCTTGAAATATGCCAAAATAGAACATCCTTAAAGCATATATCTCACAGAGCCTATAAAACAATAACACAATGAAAAAGGAAACAAAGTATTAAGGCAACAACTGACATGATGAATATAACAATACCTCACATCTCAATACTAACTTTGAATGTAAATGGCATAAATACTCTGCTTAAAAAGATACAGAGTGGCAGAATGGATAAAAATCCATCAACCAAGTATCTTCTGTCTTTAAGAGACTCAGTTAACACATAAGGACTCACATAAACCTAAGGAAAAGGGGTGGAAAAAGATATTCTTCTCAAATGGAAAGCAAAAGCAAGCAGAAGTAGCTATTCTTATAGCAGACAAAACAGACTTTAAAGCAACAACAGTAAAAAAAGACAAAGATGGACCAGGCATGGTGGTTTATGCCTGTAATCCCAGCACTTTGGAAGGTGAGGTGGGTGGATTGCCTGAGGTCAGGAGTTCGAGACCAGCCTGGCCAACATGGTAAAACCCCTTCTCTACTAAAAATACAAATATTAGCCAGGCGTGGTGACAGGCACCTGTAATCCCAGCTACTCAGAAGGCTGAGGCAGGAAAATCGCTTGAACTCAGAAAGTGGAGTTTTCAGTGAGCCAAGATTGCACCGTCACACTCCAACCTGGGTGACATGGGGACCTTCAATGTTCCACTGATAGCACTAGACCTGTCAATCAAGACAGAAAGTCAAAAAAGAAACAATGGACTTTAACTATACTTTACAACAAGCAAACTTAACAGATATTTACAGAACATTCTACCAAACAACTGCAGAATATACATTCTTTTCTTCAGTACATGAAACATTCTCCAAGATAGATCATATGATAGGTCACAAAACAAGACTCAAATTTAAGAAAATAAAAATTATATCAAATATCCTCTCAGATAACAGTGAAATAAATTTAATAGGAAACTGGAAATTAAATTTAATAGGAACCCCCCAAACTTCACAAATACATGGAAATTATATAATCTGTCCTTGAATGATCTTTGGGCCAACAATTAAATCAAAATTGAAATTTAAAAAATTTTTTGAGCTGGGTGATAATAGAGATAAAACTTATCAAAACATATGGGATGCAGCAAAAGTAGTGCTAATAGGAGAGTTCATAGCATTAAATGCCTACATCAATAAGACTGAAAGAGCACAAATAGACAATCTAAGGTCACACCTCAAGGAACTAGAGAAGTAAGAACAAGCCAAACCGAAACCCAGCAGAAGAAAAGAAATTAAACAAAATCAGAGCAGAACTAAATGAAATGAAAACAACAACAAAAAATGCAAAATACAGATGAAACAGAAAGCTATTTTCTTGAAAAGATAAAATTGATAGACCATTAGTGAGATTAACCAAGAAAAGAAGAGAGAAGATTCAGTTAAACTCAATTAGATATGAAATAGCAGTTATTACAACTAATACCCCAGGAATACAAAAGATTATCCAAGGCTACTATGAACACCTTTATGCACACAAACTAGAAAATCTGGATAAGATGAAAAAAGTCCTGGAAATATACAACCTTCCCAGATTAAATAAGGAAAAAATAGATACTCTGTACAGACAAGTAACAAGTGGTGAGATTGAAACAGTAATTAAAAAATTGCCAACAAATAAAGTCCAAGACCAGATGGATTCACAGCTCAATTTTATCAGACTTTCAAAGAAGAATTGCTATCAATCTTACTGAAACTATTCCAAAAGATAGAGAAAGAAGGAATCTTCTCTAAATCGTTCTATAAAGTCAATAAAACCCTAATTCTGATACCAGGAAAGGGCATAACAACAACAAAACAACAGACAAATATCCTTGATGAACATAGATGCAAAAATCCTCAACAAAATACTAACTAACCAAATCCAACAGCACATCAAGAAGATAATACACCATGATCAAGTGGGTTTCATACCAGAGATGCAGGGTTGATTTAACACACACTAGTAAATAAATGTGATACATCACATAAACAGGATTTTTAAAAAATCATATGATCATCTCAACAGACACAGAAAAAGCATTTGACAAAATCCAGAATCACTGTATAATCAAAACTCTCAGCAAAATTGGCATAGAAGGATCATACCTCAAGGTAATACAAGCCATATATGAAAAACCCACAGCCAATACTACATTGAACAGGGAAAAATTGAAAGCATTCCCCCTGAGAACTAGAACAAGAGGAGGTTTCTGCTTTCACCACTTCTGTTCAATGTAGTATTGGAAGTCCTAGCCAGAGCAATCAGACAAGAGAAATAAATAAAGGACATCCAAATCAGTAAAGAAGAAGTCAAAGTGTTGCTGTTTGCCAAGGTTATGACTGTATACCTAGAAAACCCTAAGGAATCATTCATAAAGCTCCTAGATTTGATAAATGAGTTCAGTAAAGTTTCTGGATTAAAAAAATCAATGTACACAAATCAGTAGCCCTGCTATCCTTAGGAATCTACTAACAAAGGAGGTAAAATATCTCTACAAAAAAAACCCAAAACACTACAAAACACTGCTGAAAGAAATCATCAATGATTCAAACGAAGGCAAATGGATGGGCAGAATCAATGTAGTGAAAACGACCATATTGCCAAATGCAATCTACAGATTCAGTGCAATTCCCATCAAAGTACCAACATCATTTTTCACAGAACTAGAAAAAAAATCCTAAAACTCATATGGAACAAAAAAAGATCTTACACAGCCAAAGCAAGACAAAGCAAAAAGAACAATCTTGAGGCATCACATTACCTGACTTCAAACTATACTACAATGCTATATTTACCAACACAACATGACACTGACATAAACATAGGCCAATGGAACAGAATAGAGAACCCAGAATAAAGCCAAATGCTTGGAGTCAACTGATTTTTGACAAAGCAACAGAAAATGGGAAAAGAACACCCTATTCATCAAATGGTGCTGGGATAACTGGCAAACCACATGTAGAAGAATGAAACTGGACCCCCGTCTTTCACCTTATACAAAAATCAACTCAAGATGGATCAAAGACTTAAATCTAGGACCTGAAATCACAAAAATTCTAGAAGATAACATTGGAAAAACCCTTATAGACACTGGCTTAACCAAAGGCTTCATGACCAAGAACTTAAAAGCAAATGCAACAAAAACAAAGATAAATAGTTGGGATGTAATTAAAGTAAAAAGCTCGTGCACAGCAAAATAATCAGCAGAGTAAAACAGACTACACACAGAAGGGGTGAAAATATTCTCAAACTATGCTTCTGACAAAGTTTGAGAATATTTCAGAATCTACGAGGAACTCAAACAAATCAGCAATTTAAAAAACCATCAAAAAGTGGGCAAGGACATGCATAGACAATTCTCAAAAGAAGGTATACAAATGACCACTAATCATGAAAAAAGACTCGCTCAACATCATTAATTATCAGGGAAATGCAAATAAAAATAACAATGTGATACCAACATACTCCTGTAAGAATGGCAATAATAAAAAGTTAAAAAATAATAGATTTTGGCATGGATGTGGTGAAAAGGGAACACTTCTAAGCTGCGGATGGGAATGTAAACTAGTACAGCCACTATGAAAAACAGTACGGCGATTCCTTAAAGAGCTAAAAGCGAAACTACCATTTAACCCAGCAATCCCATGTCTGGGTATTTACCCAAAGGAAAATAAGTCATATGAAAAAGATGCTTGCCCACACATATTTATAGGAGCACAATTTGTAATTGCAAAAATATGGAACCAGCCTAAATGCCCATTGACCAAGTGGATAAAGCAAATGTGGTATATATGCAACATGGAATACTACTCAGCCATAAAAAGAAATGAAATAATGGCATTCGCAGCAACCCAGATGGAATTGGAGGTGATTATTCTAAGTGAAGTAACTCAGAAATGGAAAACCAAATATTGTATGTTCTCTTTTATAAGTGGGAGCTACGTTACCTAGACAAAAGCAAATAAGAATGATATAATGGATTTTGGAGACATGAGGGTAAGGGTGGGAGGAGGGCGAGGGATAAAAGACTACACATTGGGTGCAGTGTATATTGCTCTTGATGGGTGCAACAAATCTCAGTAATTACCACCAAAGAACTTCTCCGTGTAACCAAAAACTATCTGTTCCTCAAAATTATTGAAATAAATCAAAAAAGGGTTATTTTCCCAAGTTCATATAGTTGGTAGATACTGAAACCATTAAACTAATAAGGATGAAGAGAAAAATAGAACTATGATACAGGATTTAGTGGTTTCAGACACCTACATTGATGATATCTGCCTTGAGGAATGATATACACAACAGTCCAATGTTTTCTTACTTCAATTTTGGAGATGCATAACAAAAAAGTACTTGTAGAATCAAAGAAGATAGTTATTTCCCCCCATTTAAATGTGAATAAAATACAATTGAGTACAATAAAACTAAAAGAGAATAAAAATTATGTTGTCCATATGACAAGTCATCAAAGTCCACGTTTTGAAAAAAGATGCATGTGTCTTCTGAGCCTCGAGTTTTAAAAAATATTTAAAACACTGGGTCTAAATGTAATGTAGTATTCTGGATTGGATCCAAAAACAGAAAAAAAAAGACATTCCTGGAAAGGCTGATGAGGGAGCAGAAACTTCAGATGTATTGCACAGAGACTGAGTAATGTGAAGGAGGCAGCTTTGCAAAAACTGGGGAGGTGTCATTCCAGACAAATGAGGCACTATGGAGAAATAAGACTGTCATTCAAAAATCAGAAAGGAGTCCAAGGTGCTTAAACCTCGTCAATGAATAAATTGAATAAATTTTGTGTGTGTGTGTGTGTGTGTGTGTGTGTGTGTGTGTGTGTGTGTGTTGGGGAGGGGGTTGCCTTCCACATTTTCTTCAAATTTGCTTTAACTAGAGTATTTGCTAATTATAGTATTAAGGAAATTTTGTTCCCTCCAAAATGTTATAGTGTGTTCTAGCCTTCGTTGGAGAGACTTCGACTTCTTCTGTATTTGTTCCTGGTCAGTGTCTTACTCTGAACATCCTTGGGCAACTTCCTCTGTGTTCTTCCCAGTGTGTTCTTCCATGTGGGAACTACATGAATGGTTATAGAACTTTCTTCTCAGTGCAGAAAGAAATTCACCATTTTGAACCAGAGTGAAAATGGATTTCTACTCCCACTGAAGAGGCATATTTGCTAAGAAGAATACCTCTGGTATTAAACCATTATATATTTTTTCTAGCTTTAGGGAGCAGGAATTTTATTTTTTGTGATAATGTGACCACCACACGTGAGAAACATTCGTGAATATTACTGAGATAGGACTCTGAACTCTTATAAACAATGCTTTGCTACATAATGGGAAAGGACAATTAAACTTGACATGTTAATAGAAAAAAATTATCTCCTGCTTATACTTTAGCTTTGTAACCTTTCTATGTCATCAAATATATAAATTGACAACAGTTTCAACTGAATTTTCTCTAGAAAACTTGTTTAGCAAGATATTTACTCATTCATATTAGTTTTCCTGCCTACGTGCACTTGTCTTTTTCTATTACACACCCTTCATTTCTTCCTAAATACCAATACCCTGAGTAAAAGAGGAATCTTGCAGAGCTCTGCTTTCCTTATTGAAAAAATTATTTCTCCTAATTCTTTCACAGGATATGCCCAAGGAGCCAAACTCTTTCCCTTTTAATTCTAATGTTATCTGTTTTAGAACTTTTTTAAAAAATATGCCATTTACTTATTTATTTATTTAGGTATTTATTTTTGTATAAATTTGCAGAGTACAACTACAATTTTGCTACATGCATAGATTGCATAGTAGTCAAGTTAGGGCTTTTAGAGTATCCATCTATTAAACATCATTCCCAACTGAATAAAGTTATCTAATAATATTGCTAAAAGGGATTTGGAGTTGGGCTTTCTCCTTACCTCATTTCACTCCATAAGCACAAGTAAAACCATAAAGAAAAAAAACAGTGGACAGTTAATGACAGGAATAGCAAGAAATGGCTACATTGATCAATTTCATAACTGATTTTCATATTCTAGTTAGTTGTTTTGATCCCTTATATTTTGTTTTATCATTTTCTTTATAGCAGTATTTTTGAATACTGAAAAAAATCAAATATAAAAAGTCACTGAGGAACAACTATTAACTTTTGACTCTGTGCAAACATTAATGTTGCTATACGTATGTGAAGACAATTATTTAAATTAATGAATATGAGCAAAGTCTAGGAAATCCTCTCCAGAGAAATGTGATTGGCTCAGATTTGTATGGCTGCTAAAAATATTATGGAGGTTGGAGCAAGACTTAGAACCATCAGCCATAGTTAATATATGTTATATTATAATACTTATCATGGCATTGAATTACTCTCAGTCAGCCAAGGCGAAAACTGTAGGTAGTTGAAATGCTTCCAGAAGACAGCTGCTTGGACATGTCAGAAACTAATTAAAAAGTACCAGGACGAGCATGACGCTGACAGACCGAGCTGAACATGTGAGAGCCCTGCCGAGTTTGTGATGGCAGGATCACTAGAAGCTTATTCTTCAGTAAGAAAAGCTCTCCGTGATTACAAGGGCAATGACATCCATAAGGGAGCATCAACCATAAAGCAACTAAAGCCTTCAAAGGGAGTCCCCCTAAGGAACACCAAGCAATAAGGCTTTTGGGTAAACACACCATAGATCATCATCATGACAGATAAACTCTCTGGAGCTGTCTAGTGACAGATTGCTTGTTAATGAATAGTTTGTTAATAAGCAGGGCAACTGAGAACTGAATGTTGATGTTGAGTCAAAGGTCATATCTGTCAATCTGTTTATGCCGAAATGTTTGTCCTTCATGGAGTTGCTACAAGTTTTCTTTAAATAAAATGTCAATAAAATGTATATTCTATATTTGAAGCAGATATTAATAGGGGAATTTTCCTTTCACTAAAGCCTAGGGTAGGCAAGTACCATATAAACTGTAAAATACCCTAATGTATCATCCAGCCAATGTACACCTTAGATGCAAAGAAAGAATATTCTTTAAAATAATTTATCTTCTTTAGCCTATCGACATTATAATTACCATGGATAATTTTACTAAGTGGTCTGAGACTTAAAAGTATTCCCAACCAGGAGGTGACTAATAGAAGTAGAATTTTTGATCAGCTTTAATTGGTTGTTGAGCTTGAGGGGTTGTTTGAGCTGAAGTTAAATAAGCAATTTCAAATATTTTAAGTCCAAAATGACCATCGATATCCACAAGGTCACTGAGTGAATGTATTCACTTAAAAGCCTGGAGAATGCATTTGGATAGAAATGCACAGTGCTGGGTAAAGAGACTTCTTTTGGCCATTACGAGGCTTAATGTGCCCAGCTACCATAAACACTTTAATACTTGCTGGCCTCTGTCAGAAAATCCGGCTTTGTTAGTCATGATTCAACCAGGTTGAAGATACACATTGAAAAAAGCTGGGCAAAAAAGTTAAGGAAAAAAGACTACACATTTAGATAGATCTAGAAAGGAGCCACTAGCTGATAAGTTGAGGACATCGGTGTGAAGTCTACCTTTGAGACTATAATGTAGGTGGTGCAGAGAGCTTGCTTGACTTCCTCCTTCTGATGTATTTGCATGTAACATATGTTAATTTATAGCCATGTCATATGCATATATCTGCTCTAAACCACAAATTTTTCACTACACAAATACGACCTTTTTATATATTGTTATCATAAAATTTACTTTAAATTAATGTTAAACAATTAGGTAATGTGTACTGTATTTTTCAAGTGCAAAATAGGACTGAATCTGAAATTCCAAAATTTGATCAAATTCATTCACAAAAGTAGTAAATTTGTATCCGTCTTGGTTGAAATGACCTGACTGAAATCTAGAGATAATCATATTTTCTTTTTCTTTATTATACCTCAGAAATCATTTGTTATGCCCATCTTTTGCCAGTGTTAGTTGTTGCAGAAAGCAGATACAATACTTCTTTTACGAAGTAATTTTTGCAATACTTAGTAAAAATTGTTGGATATATTATCATTGTATATGATATATCATATATGATGTAAATGTACTGCCAATCAGAATGGTTTGGCCACCATATCTGGAAAATTGTAAGTAGTTTTGAAAATAATTTTAAAGTATGTATTTCAAAGTACCATTGACTTCCTACTCACAAGCAATGGAATGGGAAATTAAAAACATCACAGCCACAAGCAGAGGTAAGATTTTGATAACCTTGAAAGAGGATGCATAATGGATACTTTTGTGCTTAGATAGACCTGAAACATATATTGATAATCTGTGAGCAGTATCTATTAGAATAAGACCTGCAAGAATCTCCAAGATGAGAAGTTAAAATGGAATTAAGAAAGACCTTCACCCCATCTACTCCTTTTAGAAGAGATGATAAAAATTATAAACAAACTTAGTCATTAACGTTAGTGGTCAATCAGTCAGATGATGAGATATTGTGTGTGTGCTTTGTTAAAAGAGATTTATTTCTATGTCTTAATATTTGTGATTGGAAAAAGGTGCAAAAACATAGAATAAAAAAAATCTAGTAATTGATAGCACGACAGAGTGAGAACAGTCAACAATAATTTAGTTATTTTAAAATAACTAAAAGAATGGAATTAGAATATTCCTAACACAAAGAAATGTTAAATGATTGAGGTGATGTATCTCCCATTTATCCTGGTGTGATTATTACATATTGTATGCCTGTATCACAACATCACATGTACCCCATAAATACATACAGCTGCTATGTACCCCTAAATAATTAAAATATTTAAAAAAACCTAGAAAAGCAATGCATCTTAACTTGGACTTTCCCCTTTTTTTCCAATCATAATTATTAACAAAGACATAGAAAACAAATCTCTTTCAACAAAGCACACACACAAATCAGGGAATACTGAGAAGGAAATGTGTCCCAGTAGAGTGAAACTTCTGGCTGATGTAACTGAAAGGTAAGATTTTAATCTATCTGTGACAGGCTCTGAAATCCCTGACCTTTATTTTTACTCCATCTTTGCATGTCTAAATAATTATAACCATTGTTCTCAATTATTACACGCCTACCGTGGCCAAACACCTTCTGCTTACGGCTGCTAATTCACACAATGGTTCTGTGAGGTGGACAGTATTATTCTCATTTACGTAGGAGAAAATGGATATTCGTGGGATTTAACTTGACCCACGTCTCATAGCTAGAGGGGGCAGAGCTAAAATCCAGCTCAGTTGTCTCATCGCCTTGCCTTTCAAGAACTTGCCTTTTAGGAACTTGTATCTTGCCCCTCAGGAACTTGAACTCAGGGAAATTAATGTTTGAAGAGTTTTCTCTAATTTTTCAAAGACATTAAAATGATAGTACTTTAGGAAGCAGACCAATTTTATAATTTTCCTTTATGCCGACATGCAATAAAACAAATGGAAACTTTGTCAGAGAAATAATTTGACAATTCTTTTAGGCTTTTGAAAGGAAATTTCTATGAATCTTTTCAGAACGAATTAAAAACAAAGAATAACTCAGTAAGGGGCAGCTCATTTTCACTTGGCTTAGAGAGTTGAGTCGTCCCATAAAGACCAGAGTGTGCAACACTTTAGCAATTATTTGTGCAATGCCACATCCTGCCGGGGTGAACTTCTTCAAGGGTCACCGGAAGGATACACTCATCGTTGGAGAAGGCTTTTGAGTGAAAAAATTTTCATCTTTAAAATGATGACTCAATCAATAATCAATAGAGACAGGGAGTTGGAGCATAATCACAATAGGAGACACTTAACCTGAGAGATTACAGTGATTGTCAGTTTTATCTCTGAGATAATGATGTGGGGGAAGCAAAGAGCCTAGATCTGCCTCAGCAGTTTCTCTTAGGGAAGTGCTAACAATTGGGAAAAAAGATTTCTAGGCATAAATTATAGTTTTAAAAACTCCTTCAAAATGAGACCTGGTCCTCTTAATGTATTTAAGTTATTTAAACTTCATTAGTGTGTAACGCTGCCACTGAATGTCAAAGATCTATGAGATTGCTCAGGAATGCGTGGTATGGTCTTTGATTGTGGGCTACAGGAATTTATTCAAAGATGACTTTTGGAACAAGACTTAAAGACATCTAAGTGCAGGCATACGTAAGGCACAGGGAAGGCCCTTCCCAAAACTCTTTCTTCTTTTCGGAATACAGAGCAAGAAGTGGAAACTATTTTATTCATCATCATTCTAGTTAGTTATTTGGCAAGTTTATAACAGCAAATTAGCAAGCCAGGATATAGGTAATTCTCACTATAAGGGCAGCAAGATATTTGTTCAAATAAACTCTCCCTGAAACATTATTTTTCTATGCCTCCTTTTTTGTTGCCTTTAAATTTTTACCTTTAAGACAAAATTAGAACAAATGAAACGATTTGAATAAATGAATTACGTTTTACTGTTTTTGATTAAGAAAGTTCAACATAATGTTAATTCCACTAAAGAAAATCTATAGATTTGCTGTAATACCAATAAAAAAAGCATTTTTTTCCTGAAATAAGAGAAGTTGATCTTCTTGTATTTAGTATGCATATTTTATTTATTGCAGAAGAGGATGTTATTGTTTTGTATGCATGTAATTATTTATTTTTAAAGGCTAGTCAAGTGAAACAGTAGAAGTGGAAGAGGAACAAATAAATCTGTTAACTTCTGATCAATTTGTTGTAAATATCACTGCACTTGGACCAGCCTGCATCTGTTTTATTATGTAAATATAAATATCTTAGCTATTATATTCTTAATCTTATTTTTTTTAATCAGACTTTTTTTTTTTTTTTTTTTTTTTTTTTGAGACGGACTCTCGCTTCATCACCCAGGCTGGAGTGCAGTGGCGCGATCTCGGCTCACAGCAACCTCAGCCTCCCGGGTTCGCGCCATTCTCCTGCCTCAGCCTCCTGAGTAGCTGGGACTACAGGTGCCGGCCACCATGCCCAGCTAATGTTTTGTATTTTTAGTGGAGACAGGGTTTCACCGTGTTAGCCAGGACGGTCTGGATCTGCTGACCTCGTGATCCGCCTGCCTTGGCCTCCCAAAGTGCTGGATTTACAGGTGTGAGCCACTGGTGCCCAGCCTAATCTTACTTTTTAAACTAAGCACTATATTTTTAAGTTCAAGGCATATTCGTATACATCTAATGTGTTGTTTGTAACTGTTGTATAATACTCCATAGTGTGCATGCACCAAATTTAATCTAGCTGCCAAACAGGAGCAGCTACGTTGACTATGTTGACTAGAATGCCTTCCTGATATATGTAAAGCTGTGACAATATCCTGGTACATTGTGCAGTTAAGCTTCTCTATGTGATATATCTCTAAATGTACATTTTATGGTCTACAAATGTACCAGAATATTCTTCACAATGGCTCTATCAATTTACATTTCTATTACTTAAATATTTCTAGAATCTATACTCTTGTTTTTATTCCACTGCTGTTAACTTTGTTTAGGTCCTGATTTACATAGGCAATACCCTCCAAGTTAGTTTTCTATATGCTATCTTATCTCTTCAGATTCATTTCCATACCAGTGCCAGAGTGATCATTGCAAAGCACGTATTCTGGTATCTTGTCTTGCTTTCTCTCTTTCTGTGGATCTTTTACAAAATCTTTGTATTAAAGTAACTCTTTTAAAACTTCCTAACTCCTCACCCCCCACCCACCAGCCTCTGCCAAACCACAAACAGATAAACTTAAATGACTATTAACCAAGCCATTGTAAATGTCTTGTATTCATAATTAAGTAAATATTTATTACTTTATTTAGTAATTTATTTCTAATATTATTAACATTCTAGACAATATGCTAGTCAGAGAGTATGTAATCAAGAGTTAGCTAGAGAGGGTTTGTTTTCTCATAGAACTTAATTTTACTTTGGGAAACTTGTAATAAGCAAGTAATCAACCATGTAAAACAAAATAAAAGATTACAGTGCTCAAGTCCATGTGTGTGTGTGTGTGTGTGTGTGTGTATATATATATATATATCACATTATTTTCTTAATATTCTGTATATACGGTACCCTCTTCCTGAAAATTCCATTCCTTTTTCATGTGGTGTTTCTCCTACTCTATAGACATAGCTTTTATTTGTTTTTCTCCTTGCAAAATGTTTAAGGGACTATAAAAGGAATGATATTTTTTCACTGTATGTTCAATGTCCAGCATATATATCATAGAAAAGTTACCCAATACATTTTTGCTGAAGTAATTAGTGTCATGTGCGTCTGTGTGAAGAGACCACCAAACAGGCTTTGTGTGAGCAACATGGCTGTTTATTTCACCTGGGTGCAGGCGGGCTGAGTCCGAAAAGAGAGTCAGCGAAGGGAGATAAGGGTGGGGCCATTTTATAGAATTTGGGTAGATAAAGGAAAACTACAGTCAAAGGGGGGTTGTTCTCTGGTGGGCAGGAGTGGGGGTCACAGGGCGCTCAGTGGGGGAGCTTTTTGAGCCAGGATGAGCCAGGAAAAGGAATTTCACAAGATAATATCATCGCTTAAGACAAGGACCGGCCATTTTCACTTCTTTTGTGGTGGAATGTCATCAGTTAAGGCGAGGCAGGGCATTTACACTTCTTTTGTGATTCTTCAGTTACTTCAGGCCATCTGGGCTTATACGTGCAAGTCACAGGGGATGCGATGGCTTGGCTTGGGCTCAGAGGCCTGACAATTGATATATAAAATCATCTGTTAGGATATAATTGCATATTTTATTAATTACCTGTTATATGCTTAACACTCTGCTAGACATTATGGTAAATACATCAAAAAATGAAAAGTTATCCTTTTTAGAAAGGTTATAATCTACTTCTAGAAATAACTAAAGATCTTGATACTATATTCTAAATGCCAAAATATTGTAGGAAAAAAGAAAAGATAGCTGTGTATATAGTATGCAAAAGTGTTAGAGATAAGTTGGAAATTAGTGAGCTTTAAAAGCTGAGTAGAATTTAGGCAAGCAGGATGTAAAATAAGTCCATTCTGAGGGTGAAAATGGATAGAAGTTCCCTAAGCATGGTATTTGAGAAGCACGTGGAGCTCTGTGTAATAAACTTGGACTGAGTCAAGAGTATGTTCTAGGGCTTGAGTTCATTAGTCTCTGTTAGTACAATGATAAACCCAAAGGCTAGTTGTGAGACTATTTTGACTTGTGTGGTTAATTCAAGATGGAGAGTGGGAAGATAGGAAGTAGGTCTGATAAAGTGTCATGGCATGCATGTGTGTGAGGGTGTGTGCTTGAGAGAGAGAGGGAGTGTGTGTGTGTGTGTGTGTGTGTGTGTGTGTGTTCTTGAAAACCAAGCAGCAAACATGAGTGTTTTCTTTATAGGCAGTATGTTTGAAGCTAAGACATGATAAAATCCATGAAAGAAAAAATGAACTGTATCATAGGTGTGCACAAAGATTATTAGATATGAACAATTAAAATGAAAGCTACAAGTTAGGAAACCATTTTCAGTGATAGAAGCTTTTTATATGATGGGAACAATGGAAATATTAAGGAAAGAACAGATGCTAGAGTTATTTTTAAGAAATATGTCATGCCTGATAGGGTATTAAGACTAAAGTACAGACATGAGCTAAAATCGCCTAAAGATTTGCATTTTCAGGGCCTAGAAATTGGTTACCAAAAGCATATATGCAGAGATAACATTTTTTCTTGGAGAAAATGGTGTGTTTATTTTTATGCACACTGAGTTGAAATGGAAATGTTCTGTAGTTAGCTGAACATATGTGAAAAGTAAAAAAAAAGAGTTACAGTAAAAGAAAATGCCAATATAAATAAAATAAAAAGGATAAAAAGAAATCAGTATATTTTATGCATCATTAGGCTGAATATATTTGTTAATGAACCAGGGCCTTTTGAATGTGCATATACACATTTTCTACTTACTATTTTTTTATGCTTAATGTGCTAAATTTATATATTGTACAGCCAAATCTTGTTCTAATAAATCTATTTTTAACATTTAATACTAATCACAAATTTAATTTCTTAAAACTTAATTTTGCAATGACACTTATTTTGTCTGATTCTTAAATTTCCCTAATATTTTGAACAATAATAAATCCACATTATGTGAAAATATTTAAACAAACATTTGTTCTAAACTATAATACTATTGGTTTAATTCATGTTGTCTTTTTCTCTGTTCAATTTTATACCTCCTTGGAACTTAGAACCTTTTTACTCTGACACTTTCCAGGTAATCTTAAATAACCCCTCCCCCACTGAGAAAAAAGAGCCTCTCAGGTCAGATCATATTATTTATATGAATTATCAAAAATTTTTATCACTGATCCTAAATACTTTATATCTGATTCATGTTTCCTAGATCAGCTTTCTTTCCAGAGCACCGGTCCCCAGCCCTCAGGCCGTGGAGCAGTAGCGATCTGTGTCCTGTTAGGAACTGGGCTGCACAGCAGGTGGTGAGTGGTGGGAGAGTGGACATTAATGCCTGAGCTGCACTTCCTGTCAGATCAGCAGTGACATTCGATTGACACAGGAGCACGAACCTTATTGTGAACTGTGCATGTGAGGGATCTAAATTGTGTGCTCCTTGTAAGATTCTAGTGCCTGATGATCTGAGGTGGAATAATGTCATCCCAAAACCATCCTCCCCTCCACCTGTGGAAAAAATTATCTTCCACAAAACCGTTCCCTGGTGCCAAAAAGGTTGGGGACCACCAGAATACGCATTACTTGTTTGATAAGTAAGACTCTTAAACCTAATCCTTTCATTTAAACCTCGGGTTATCACGTGATCTTGCCCCTCCCTCTCTCCTTCTCTCACTAAATGTTTTATTTTTAATGGGCATAACTCATTTCCTTGTCAACCTAATGTACTTTCTTGATTTATTACCATTATTTCAAAAAATTATCAATGCCTTGTTAATACCAAGCATGTCCTGGGAGATAAGGGCCTATATTGTGCCTTACTCCCACTCATTAGGACAGTGAGCTAATGTGTTATCTTGAAATACACTATTGAGCACTGTATTTCATTAACATGTATAAAAACTGGTTCCTGACTCAAGTCATGGAAAGGGCTACCTTGCAAGGAGTCCGGTTGGCTTTGGCTGAATAGTAATATAAACCATGATCTGCATAGTGGATACACATATGCACTGGTGGATACACACTAGTAGTAGTGCTGGTAATTTTGGGACACTTCTACCATCATAAAGTGGGAGGATGTATACTGTCAAGATTATGAGTTCATCTTGAGTTTTCTAATTCTACATCTAATGTTAACCCCATCCTTATCGTCAGGGTTTCATCCACACGAAGGCTGTCCTCCTATACTCACAGTCTCCGTCATATGTGCCATCTGAATAAAAGTTGAGAACAGTATTCAAGAATTTGATAGAACAGAACAACAAAACCTGGTTTCTCTGTTTAGTATTTTATCAATGTTAAATAGAAAGAGACAGGAAGATTGGATACTAAGGAAATGAAAACGGCAGTTACATCATATATTTCAAAGGCAAATTGGCAAGAAAGCAATACTAAGGATACCCATGCACATGGAAAGGTAGAAGAGAATTGCCCAATAGGCGCATCATGCTGGAAAACTCTGGAAAGGGAGTGGTCAAAATCTAAGATATGGGGATTGAGATCTAGAGAAAAAAAATAAGAAACTGGCTTTGTAGACTAGAGCAGAGAAATGTTTTGGTATAGAGTCATATGTATTATAAAGTTAGAGAGATGTGAGGCTAAGAGAAGTTTGGAGAAAGATGTGGAAAATATTCTTTTGCTTACTAAATTTTTAAATGAAAAAGGAAAATAAAATTTTGCTAGGAAGAAGAGCTTAAGATAGAATAAAAACACTTTTCAAAGGTTGAGTTTTTGGATTTGCCTCTTTAATCCACAGTAATTGTTTGATCAAAAACAGTCACAGAAAAAAGTAGGAGAGTACAGCATTGAAGCCCAGATGTTTATACATGCCAGATATCCTTCCAA
Source organism: Piliocolobus tephrosceles (assembly GCF_002776525.5). Lineage (NCBI taxonomy): Eukaryota > Metazoa > Chordata > Mammalia > Primates > Cercopithecidae > Piliocolobus > Piliocolobus tephrosceles. The sequence continues at coordinate 23,283,595 of NC_045436.1, read as the reverse complement.
CTGTCTATGTGAAGCTGAAATTCAGTAAATGGAGCTTTTATTATCATAATATGTTAGTAATAATTTCACTATTGCAACTGATTTTTAATCAGAATCTCCTAGAGACATTAGAAGAATAAACCAGGTATCACTTCGGGAGTCATTCAGTTCCCTGAAGGCCTGTTTAGGAAATGTTTGTCGTGTTGCCAATTACATTGGAATTGCATTGGGTTTTGATGTTAATGTTAATAGACAAAAGGCTAATCCCCAAAGAAACTTTGAGTTATTTTTCAACTCTCTTATTCTAAGAAAGGCTGAAGACATCAGGATGGTGAATTTGCTTTCTGAATTTGTTCCATTAAGTTGTTTAATTATTGGAGAAATCTGACTCAACAAATGATTTATAGCTGCTACTGATACAACAAAAACATGAGATAAAATAATTGTTTCTCTATGTCATTATATCAGGAGGACTGTTTTGCATCCCTTAATTTCATTTATCTATAATATTACCTGGCAAATAATAGGCACTCATCAGTATTTGTTGAATGAATAAATGCCTCTCCTGTCAAATAATTCTGTCTTTATGGTTTCCAGTTTATTTCCTTCATTTTTTACTGTGTAGTTTATAAATAATAGAAACAATTCCAGTGTACAGGTGTTTCTGGCAATGACATTTTACATTAATTTGCACATTCCATGAAAGCTAAACTAATAATATCATTTTCCTGGGCAAGGAAAGAGTGGCCACTTACTAGAACATTTCTCTAACTTCGTCATTATGTTATGAGAAACTAAGACAAATGAAAACAATTAATTTTCCTGTCTTTCTCTTTCACAGACATAGTTCTGCTTCAATTAAATTAGTAATTTTTAGGTAACTGTCAAGTTATATAATTTAAGCTGCAGTAATCTTGCCATAGCTACATTACAAAATGACTTGTGCTAAGAAAAAGTTCTAGTAATACATGTTAGCTTGAGGAATAATACATAACATATTTATCCATCTTCAACATAACTTCTTGTATGTGGGATTAAACTTTAATATTTGTAGGAGAAAAACAATAAAGCATCTTCAGAAGCTTTAATAAACTCAGCTTTCTATCTTCAAATGAAATGACTACTCTCTGCTTATGAAAGTATTACCAAGCTAAGTGGTTACTTAGGTGGAAGAAATATCATGGTTAAATATTTACTTATTTACCTAAGGTTTATAAAATATCAGATAGATAATTCTAACGACTTTGATGTTCTTTTTAAATTCTTCCTTTATGTGTTCAAAAATGTAAAATTTCATTAAGATTTTCAAAAAATGAACTCCTAATCTCTCTTCCTAACTGGATGTATTCTTAGTTCTTCTTTCTCACTTAATTCCAACACTATCCTTCCCCATCTCAGGCTAAAAACACTAGAGGCATTCTTGGATCCTTTCATAATTCTCACACTAACCATCCAAAATATCAGCCAATTCTGTTGGCTGTATTGTGAAAATAGCCTAACATCAGACAATGTGTCACCACCTCCTCAAATCTCTTCCTCAGCTGAGTCACATTAACTCTCCTGCATGAGCAGTAGTTTCCTAACTACCCTCTCTTCTATTCTTACAGTCTTCTCTCTATGGTCTGCTCTCAACATAGCAGTTACGGTAGTCTTTCCAAAATGAAAGTTATTCACTCTTTTAATAAAAAACAAAACAAAACTCTCCAATGTCTCTTTTTCGAACTCAAAATCAAATCCAAAATTATTTGCTTGATCCATAAAGCCTAGCCTATAAACCTACACTCATCTACAAGCTCTGACCTCCCTGTGAGCTTCCAGACTGAATCTCCTATTTACTCTTCATCTCTTTCTTACTCACCCAATTCCATCCATACCAGTCTTATATTTTCAAACATGCTGGATACATTCCCTCTTCAAAACTTATGCACTGCTGTTCCTCTACCCAGATGTATGTGCCCTTTATCTCTTTCAAGTTTTTATTCAAATATCTTCTCAGTTGAATCGCAGCCTTTCTCATCATGCTGCATCTTCATTGCTCGCTTTATTTTATTTTTCTACAGAACTTCTAATCTCCTGCCATATAGTAGCATACAATATAGTTTATATGTTTATTATATTCTTTATGTCTCCATCCAGAATGTAAGTACAATAGCAGAAAGGATTCTTATATTTGCTTAAGTGCATTAGCACTTAAAAGAGTATCTGACACAAAGAGTAGGCACACAATAAATATTTGCTGAAATAATGGATGAATATATGAATGAGTCTCAAACACTGTAACAGGTTCTTTATGTATACCTCATTTAATACTTACAACAGCTTTGTGAGCTAGTTACTGTTACTTTCTCAGTTAAAACAATTCAAAATAACTATGCTAGTTAGAGATGTGACTCAGGTTTTCAAAATCATACAGTGAGTAATCAACTCAGGCACACGATCATAGTCATAACACTATCTTACTGCTCTCTTTCAGAGTCCATGTTACATCACTGCCCATATGCTGGACACTGGAGGTCACAAAATCTCATCACACTTTTGGCAACAGGGAACCTAAAGTTTGTTTGGTAAAACAACCCTTGTGCACTGACAGTGAAGCTGGACAGCTGTGCAACTCAGGGAGTGAGCTGTGGAGCCAGATCCCAGGGCTCACCTCTTTCTTCTGCTACCTATTTGCTATTCGCCCTTGGAAAAGTCATTTACTTTCACTTTGCCCATGGTTTCTTGCCTGAAAGTGATAGCAATAACAGTAACAATCACATCAAAAGGTAGTTGTCAGAGTTAAATAAGTAGCTAGGGTATAAGAAAAGTACTTAACACCTTAGCACAGGGCTTGGTATGTGTGTCATGAGCTTTTCAACATTTTTCAAATTAAGATAAAATTCACATACCATAAAATGTATCTTTTGAAAGTGTAAAATTCAGTGGTTTTAATATAGTCACAAAGTTGTGCAATCATTATTACTTTCAAATTTCAGAATATTTTCATCATTCTGCCCCAAAAAACCCTGTATCGTTCAGTAGTCACCCTCTAATCCTTTCTACCTCTGGCCTCTGGCAACCACTAATCTACTTTCTTTATCTATAGATTTGTGTTTTCTAGACATTATATACAAATGGAATTATATCATACGTGGTATTTTATGTCTAATTTATTGCACTTGGCGAGTTTTAAAAGTTCATACATGTTATGGTATGTATCAGTACTTCATTGCTTTTCATGGTTGAGTAACATTCCAATGTATAAATGTATCCTGTGTTACTTATCCATTCAGTAATGAACAGGCATTTGATATATTTTCACTTTTCATATATCAGGAATAATTATTCTATGATGAATTGTGTATACTTTTTGGGGGGGGTGAATGTATATTTCAACTCTCTTGGATAAACACCTAGGAGTGTAGTTTTTGAGGTCCTATAGTAAATCTGTATTTAGACATTTGAGAAACTGTCAAATTGGAAGTGGCTGTACCATTTTACATTTCCATCAGCAAAACATTTAGGTTCTAATTTCTCCAAATCACTGTAATTACTTGTTATTGTCTGTCTCTTTGATAATGGCATCCTAATGGGTATAATGTGATATCTCATTGTGGTTTTAATTCACATGTCCCTAAAAACTAATGATGATGTGATAGACAGAACAATGGCCCTCAACGAAGCCCAAGTCCTAATCCCTGGAATCTATGAATGTGTTATTTTACGTGGCAAGGGAGAATTAAGGTTGCAGAAAGAATCAGTATTGCTAATCAGTTGACCTTACAGTAAGGAGGTTATGCTAGATTACCCAGATGGACCTAATATAATCACATGGGTCCTATAAATGTGAAAGAGGGAGTCAGATGAAAGTCAAAAGAGAGGGAGAGAGAGAGAGAAATTTGAAGATATTAGCTTGGTGCAAAAGTAATTTCTGTTTTTGCCATTTCTTTTCATGGTGTGTATAAACTGTTACATATTTACGTAATTTTTGCCATTACTTTTAATGGCAAAACCAGTAATGACTTTTGCACCAACATTAATAGTATGAGACTCTCTTTGGAGACAGAAGAAAGAGACATGAGCCAAGGAATGCAGGCAGCCTCTAGAAGCTGGAAATCAATAAAATAGATGTTTTCCCAGAAGCGTTACTCCAGAAGAAGCATAGCCTTATGAGAACTATTTTGGACTGCTTAACTTTAGACCTATAAGCTAATTAATTCATGTAGTTTTAAACCACTAAATTAGTGACAGTTTGCCACAGCAGCAATAGGAAACTAATACAGGTGTCGCACATCTTTTCATATGCTTACTTTACAGAAATATGTATTAGAAACTTTTGTATTTTTTAGTAGGAGAATGGCATAAACCCGGGAGGCAGAGCTTGCAGTGAGCTGAGATCCGGCCACTGCACTCCAGCCCAGGCAATCGAGCGAGACTCCGTCTCAAAAAAAAAAAAAAAAAGAAACTTTTGTCCATTTTATAATTGAAATTTTAAATTAAGGAGTTGTAATAGCTCTTTATTTAATCTAGAGATTTATCATACATTTGATTTGTAAATATTTTCTCTGATTCTAGGTCTGTGTTTTCACTTTCTTGATGGTATAATTTTCAACACAAAATATATTTTTTTATTTGATGAAGCCTAATGTTTCTATTTTTTCTTTTGTTGCTTGTGCTTTTGTGAATTAACTAAGAAACCATTGGAAAATCCAAAGATACAAAGATGTACTTCTGTGTTTTTTTCTAAGAGGTCCATACCTTAGGTCTTGCATTTGGTTCTTTGGTCCTTTTTGAGTGAATTTTGTATACAGTGTGAAGTAAAAGTATGTATTAGGATTCTCTAGAGGGACAGAACTAGTAGAACATATACATGTGTATAAAGGGAGTTTATTAAGTATTAACTCACATGAACACAAAGTTCCACAATAGGCCATCTGTAGGCTGAGGAGCAAGGAGAGCCAGTCCAAGTTCCCAAACTGAAGAATTTGGAGTCCGATGTTCGAGGGCAGGAAGCATCCAGCACGGGAGAAATATGACGGCTGGGAGGCTAGGTCAGTCTCTCTTTTCACATTTTTCTGCCTCCTGCTTATATTCTAGCCACACTGGCAGCTGATTAGATGGTGCCCACCTAGATTAAGGGGTGGGTTGCCTTTCCCAGCCCACTAATTTAAATGTTAATCTCCTTTGGCAATACCCTCACAGACACAGCCAGGATCAATACTTTGTATGCTACAATCCAATCAAGTTGACGCTCAGTACTAACCATCATGAGGTACAACTTTATTCTTTTTTGCATGTGAATACCCAGTTGTCCCATCATATGCTCTTACATTTGAGCAGTTACTATTTTTTACATAGCTTCATATATAGTAAGATAACCAAAAGTATGGTGAGGGAATTATTAAGTGAACAATGAAGTCAGGAGAGAAGAAGTTCTACAAAAGATGGTATATGAGTTGAGTTTTAGAAAAGACTAGGAGTTGGTCGGGTAAAAAATGGCAGAAATTTTATTTAATGAAGGAAGCTTCGTGAATAAGCAAAGCAAAGGAAGTGAATTTATTCATGTTTAAGGAAGTGAATGTACGCACGTTTCAGGAACTGAAATTGATAGGAATACCTGGCAGTTTGAGGACCTTGGAGTGCAGTGATCACAAATAAACAAGAAGAGATGGACTGTATCCTTAAGAAAAGCTCTCTGTACTCCTAACCCTGGCTTTACCCTTTACAGGGGCATTCATGTAGAGAGAATTTTTAAAAATAGGCTGTTTTTTTAAAAAATATCTAATTAGTAGAAACTTACTATGCCATCTTTTCAACAATTGACCCCCTTATCAATATATAGAGGGTGAGACAGTTGTTTAATAGACAATTTATTTAATATGATATGATGATGGGAATGTTTCCACATTGTGCCCCAAAAATATAATTACTCTTCCTAGTGTTTTCAGAGTTTCTTTACTGACCATAATTTCATATTCATTTTTCTTCTTTTAAATACGATTTATCAATTCTTATACGCTCTTTTAACTACCTTCACGTATGTCAAGCTGTACTGTCATTTGATAATAGCCGCTTTGGAGTTTCATGGTGTGTATCAACTGTGACAGCTTTACCTAATAAATAAAACTGAAATGTCTTCAGAGATTTCACAACTGTCAAATATCATAGCTCTGTTGGGAGATGTTTAGTTTTGCTGCCATTTAATCTCCTATTTTCAAATGTCATTCTTTGGACATTACTGTTGTTTAAATGTACAAAATTTGAAAAACTGCTTTAACACATCACATAATAGAATATGCATAATTTAAACTAAGTTTTAAAACAAAGTTTCAAATATTTTCTATTTTTTCATAACAAGGGTGATTATCGATTTTTTATTAGCCAATCTACATATATGTATCCTGCCTTAGTCTAAAGTGCTTCAGATGTGTGAGGGGAGGCAAGGATGGCTGCCTCACAAATATATTTCTGTGAGGTACTTCGTAGCCTCTGGAGAAGCATGAATCGGAAACAGTATGATTAATTCAGGAACAAAATATGACTTGCCAGAAGAGAAAGGAAAATAGGATAGCATGTGCATTGAGAATAACCAATATTTTCTGTTGTTGTTTTAATTTTAATTCATTTTTTTCTGGTTTGATCTCAAGCATTTAGTTTTTAGCATTATAAAGAGACAAAACATTCAACAACAAAATACAGTTCTGGCCTGTTAAAAAATGGAAAGCCATCATTCACAACCTTACAATAAGTAAAAGGTGAAACACTGAAAATTAATTATTTTTCTTGGACCCATCTGAGAACTGAGATCCCAAGGCAAACCACCATCCTGAAATCTAGACTGATGGGCAAATCCAGACAGCCATAGCTGAGACCTTATCTGGAACAGTCACTGGAGTCATACTGAGCATTCGTTAAAACAAAAACCTATTCTCTCTCTGGTAAAAAGACTTAGCAGCGTCTTCTCCCAGCTAGAGGTAGGGCACTGTTCCAGCTCTAGCCTTCTCTAGCATTCCTGTCTTGCCAAACGTAGGGAGGAGAGAGGAAGCCAAACCTCTGGAGAAAACACTTGTGAAAGTCACAGTACAGACACGGGCAAACAAAAATACTGACATTTTATCACAAAGTGGTAGAACACTTATGTCACCCTCACCTGAGTGCCAAACCAACAGAGGGCACTGGTGTAACAGATTACAGTGGAAAGGGCTATAAAAACAAACCACAAATCAAAAGCAGTTTAACAGAAATCAAGAATGTCTCTGATTGGCTCATCAGTAGACTGAACATGTCTGAGGACAGTATCAGTAAACCTGAGGATACTCCCATAGAAACTTCTCTAACTAAAATACAAAGACAATTTAGAAAATAATAACAATAATATAATAAAAACAAGAGAACATTCAAGAATTGTAGTCAATTTCCAAAGATATTAAATATGACACATATATTAGGAATACCAGAAGCCAAAGAAATAGAGAAGGAGCAGAAGAAATATTTGAATGAATAATGACCATAATTTTTTTCTAAAGTAGTGATAGAAGCCAAGTCACAGATCCAGGAAGCTCAATAAACACCATTTACTGTACACATTGCTTTCTAGCAGTGTGTTGATGCAAATTATGTATGCTGCAAAATAAATAACTCCATTGTGAATGTTTCTGTATTCTTATTTGATGTATTTTATTTCATTAATATTTGATTAAGGGTTTGGAGAGCCAATACTAAAAAGGAAACAAAGGGTGTGTGTGCGCACATGTTGCCCTGCATTCTTTCCTTCTGTATAACTATGTGGGATGAGTTGTGTTCTAAAGCATATTTTTCACTCCTCTCTCGTCATAAACAGAGTAAGTAGAGCAAAATCTAAATGTTTCTTAATGAGACAGTACTATTTTAAGTAACATTGATGTGTAGAATTATTTACCTACAAGAAATGGCCTCAAGTGTGCAAATTTAGTCACTTATTATACTGAGCACTAAGGACATAAGGACAAAATCAAGGTAACTCTGTGAATAAACAGGGTGAACAAATATAAGTTTTAGGGAGAGTTTTAGGGAGACCTATAGTTTTGCTGAGCCGAGCATTCTCTCCTCCACTGTGGACTTTTCTTATTTTTTCTTTCTTTCTTTGTTTTTTCTTTTTTTTTTTGAGACAGAGTCTTGCTTTGTTGTCCATGCTGGAGGTCTGTGGCACTATCACTGCACACTGCAGGCTCCACCTCCTGGGTTCATGTCATTCTCCTGCCTCAGCCTCCCAAGTACCTGGGACTACAGGTGCCTGCCACCACGCCTGGCTAATTTTTTGTATTTTTTTTAGTAGAGACGGGCTTTCACCATGTTGGCCAGGATGGTCTCGATCCCCTGACCTCGTGATCTGTCCGCCTCGGCCTCCCAAAGTGCTGGGATTACAGGCGAGAGCCACCATGCCTGGCCCACAGTGGACCTAAGATCTGAAAATGGGCAGGTCCAATTCTATCTTTTAATACCAGGGTTTGTGGTCTGCCTCTGGTTTCCTTCTTACAACACACTTAAAGGAGGAGTAGGAACTTTGTGTTGGCATCTCCCTGTACATAGATACATCTAACAGTAGAAACTCAGAGAAATGCAAAGAAACATCTGAGGACTTCAGCTCCCATAACAGAAGACAAAAAGGCTAATTAATTGATACCAGATCATGCCAGATTATAAATAATTTTTTTGGCATTCTTGTGATATTGAGAAAGATTTTCTTTCCTCCTAATTTATCCACTTACTCCCTATTAGCTTCTTCAAATCTTATAAAGGTCTTATCTATGATCTTTACATTTTATTTTCTGTGTTTTAATTTGTACATATAAAATGACTCTCCTATAGCTATAAACATCTTACAGGCTCTTCTTTCTAATAAAGTCCTCTGTACATTCTATATTTCTCTTGAAATAATGTGGTTCTATCTTAATATTTCATTTTATTACTAAATTTTTTGAAAGAGGAGTCAACATGGAATTCAGTACTACATCATTTTGAGAAATCTGGTTTTCATTCTCCAATGCAGATTCATAACCCAAAAGCCTTCTAGTTACCGAGTCCTACAGAAAACGTATTTGACTGTTTTTACTAGTGTAAAAAGACCTCAGTATTTTTAAAGCTTTCTCATTCCTTGTTTTGATTAAAGTGCTTTCACTTAATACTCTTTTCTAACAGACTTTCCTATCCTCTTTGTGAGATATTCTTTAATGGTGGATGGTTTTTAAATTTTTTTTTTTATCCTTGGACTACTAGTCTACATACCAACCTCCACAATATTTTCCAGGTATCTTGACTCAGATCTCATCTAAAACTCATGATGTGTATACAAATTCTCATCTCCAACTCAAATCTCTTTAGTGAGCTTCAGATTCATATTTGTAATCCTGTCCTAAACAACTTCCATCAATGTCCCATATACTCTTCAAATTCAGGTTCATATCCAATTGCATTATTTATTTAATCTCCCCTTCTCTGCAGTATGATGCACTGGTCTTTCCCCTACAGTATCTATCTCAAAAAAAATGATTCCCCTTTCATGTGGTCACGCTAGCCACCCAAAATTTTTCATGAATTTCTTCATCTCTTTGACCTCCCTGCATTAAAATGAGTACCAGATCTTCTCACTTTTATTTTATTTTAATGTCAAGTAAATACCATTCCTACTATCTATATGTCACTGCCTGACTTTAAGTTTTCATTATCTTTTACCTAAAAACTTTCATATTGTCTATCTCCAATCCTTCCACCCTGTTCTTATTTGAAATATCTAGTAAGTTAATTTTTCTAAAATAAACAATTGATCATGTTAATCTCATTTTTAAAATTATTTAGTATATTAAGAAAAAAATTGTTAAGGATGGCAACACAAAGCTCTTCAGGATCATCCCCTTTCTATTCTCTTTGTCATGTTTCAGAAACAGAGTGCTTATCCTCTCCACAATTTTCTAGTTTTTAATTCAGTGATTTAATTTAATATTTAAGTGTGATGACTGTGAGGCAACTGTTAGGGTTCAGTCTACTTGATGGAGAACTCTGTCCCTCTGTCCCTCATATAATCTAATCATATTGTATTGAAAGTACATCTTCCACTTGGTTGCTCAGGCAGTGAGCAGTTATGAAATATATTTGTCATAGTCTTACTTTTCATTTCATATCTTCAAGTAGCTCTTTCGACCAATGGTCTAAACTATAATGGCTTAATTTTATAAAGCTTTTATACTAATTTAATGTAATTGAAATGGATGTGTTTTACATTTTCCAAATGCAAATAAATGGTAAAACTGCTTTATACAAAATGATTTTAACTATTCCTTTAATAAAGAAGCTTGCAAATATTCTTTCATGTTCATAACTCTCCTACAATTATGTATTTTTAAATTTTAATTTGTTAGCTGAATAAAGGTTGTTGTGCTTATAATTATTTTGAAATATGGCAACTGTTCATTGGAATATTGATAATGCATTTTAATTTTAAATAAGCACAGATTTCTTATACTATATATTTGACATTTTAATGTTGTCTTTCTCCACCTGAGGACTAGGATTTCCTGCAAGCTTAGGTGTACCAAGTTACTGGATAAATGTGGTACATTTTCTGAAAGCATCAATTTTACACAAAAAAATTTGGGAAAAGTTTATATTAAATGTTTCTCAATTTTACTTTACTAGAATAAAACATTCAAATGCATTTTAAAAACCCATAGTGAGACTTTAAAAGAATTTTTTTTTTTTTTTTTTTTTTGAGACAGAGTCTTACTCTGTTGCTTAGACTGGAGTGCAGTGGCATGATCTTGGCTCACTGCAATCTCTGCCTCCCAGATTCAAGTGATTCTCCTGCCTCCTCCTCCCAAGTAGCTGGGACAACAGGAGCGTGACACCACGCCTGGCTAATTTTTATATTTTTAATAGAGACAGGGTTTCACAATGTTGGCAAGGCTGGTCTGGAACTCCTGACCTTGCTATCCACCCACCTCGGCCTCCCAAAGTGCTGATATAGGCATGAGCCACCGTGTCTGGCCATTTAAAATATATTTCTTACTTACATTGGACATTTCAAACCACATACCAAGACATGAGGGAAACATTGACTTACTTCTGATATTGAGCTTATTTCAATTGAAAATATTTCAGAAAGACAGTTTGCTATAGGGAAATTATTTTAGTCTTTGCTCAGGCATGTTGGTAAGTTTAATTTTATGTGTTTTTATGGAGGAATATGCAGTGATAAGAAATAAGGGATTGTTTTTCTAATATTTGACTCAAATTTCAGATTTGGCTTTGAATTTAGAGAAAATGATCACACATATTAATTGTAACTTTCTATAAAAGAAAAGACTACATGTCAATCTATTATAAGAAGACAAAATAAATTGAATTTCTGGCATCTGAGCCTCCATTTATGAAACTACCTTTGCAAAAATTGTAACAGTGAGAAAAATTATGACATTGAAATAGATATTACATAACTGACTCCATCTTGCCTTTGACCTTCAAATTGTCCTTAGGTAGGGCATAGGCTGACCTAACTATAGGAGGAATTTAGTTTACAGTGTAACTGAAACAAAGTTAACAACCCTTTCCTGAAACAAACCTCCTCCTTTCCTAAGGACCTTTGTAAAACTAACAACTAAGCCAAAAGGTTAACAGTTATGGTTCAGGAATCAAGCAGCCAGAGGCTACAAGATTCCTAACCTCCCCAATTGCTCTTATGGATAACATCACTATTGTAAAACCTAAGATTGGTGTTTGAGGTATTTTTCAGGCCCTGCTTCTGATGGACCAGTGCCAAACTATCTTTAAAACCTTAGACTCAGGCCAGGCACAGTGACTCATGCCTGTAATCCCAGTTCTTTGGGAGACCGAGGCAGGAGGATTACCTGAGGTTGGGACCTCGAGACCAGTCTGACCAACATGGAGAAAGCCCTTCTCTACCAAAAATACAACAATTAGCCACGTGTGGTTGTGCATGCCTCTAATCCCAGCTACTTGGGAGGCTGAGGCAGGAGAATCGCTTGAACCTGGGAGGTGGAGGTTGCAGTGAGCTGAGATCGCACCATTGCACTCCAGCCTGGGTGACAGAGTGAGACACCATTTCAAAAAAAAAAAAAAAAAAAAAAAAAAAACTAGAAAAACCCTGGACTCCAAATTTTCTGAGAGACGGATTTCAGTAATAAAACCCTGGTCTCCTGTTTAGCTGGCTCCACATGTATTAAATTCTCTATTGCAATTCCATTGCCTTGATAATTCATCTCTATGTGGGCAGCAGGCAAGAAGAACCCATTGGGTGGTTACATTTATGGCTTTTATATTAGGTAAATTATAATATTGTCATATATCTAATCTAACATTCTACTTGATACATATATTCTCTTTACTTCCTCCCTAAAACTTAATCTTCTACACTTCACAAGTGACATTTTGGTGATGAAAATCACTAATTTTAATTATGTTTTTCCATATTGAATTGACAGAAAATTATTTTTCAAATTAATTACAAATGAGCCCTTTGGTCACATTCATTCTTCAGTTCTAGTTTAGTCTACATTCCCACAGAAATTTACAAGCATCCCTATTCTATATCAGGTATTCTAGAGCTTTTTACAAAGTTGCCATTTCTTTCTTGATATTTTCTTATCTAAATTACTCCAGTCACATCAGCTATTTTATATGTGAACCACTCTGAATCTTTTTAAGGATCCAACATATTTTCCTTTTTATGTGCTTTAGATAGATTGGCAAATACCCTTAAATTACAACACCTAATATGAACATGAGTATCAGAATATGGTTTAACTACTAAAGATTAGAGTTTATATAAGATTTTTCTCCTTCTATCTCATATGTTGAAAAATGTGATTACAACCTTGGTCTCAGTTCAGAGTAGTTATCCTTTAATATTCTTCTACATCCATTTTTATTTACTTTAATGGCTTTTTCCCTCATCTATGATTCGTAAAATAGTCCATTTGTAAGTTGACTTAATATCATTTAGATTGCCATAGCAGACAATTACTTGACTGAGTTCCAAATTAAAGTGCCAGAAAAAAATGGAAGCTTTAGTAATTTTAGATTGTTCTACACTAAACCTAGCAATTAAAAATAATTGCTACATTTTCTATTTTTTTGTTATTGTTACTCAGTCCAGATGTGTCTGAGCTTCTGCCCTGTTAAAATAAAAAGGAGAAAAAAATACATTACTTCTAATTATTACAGAGATTAAAGTAATTAAAATGGTCTGATTTAGGTAAAATTAGGTTTCTAGTTTTTTTAAGTTTCGTTCTACATACTTTCAAAATGTCTCAAAAAGCTTTCATTTCAAATGAGTTAGTTTTGACCAAAATCTGTGGTCACTAATTTCCAGTCAAAACTAAATTTTCATCACTAAAAGTGTTCAAGCGGAAGTAGAACATCCACGGACCCTATTGTTGATGAGATTTCAGCATCAATCTGGGGGAAAGCAGGACCTATTGGAGGTTTGAAAAGTTAGGTTTGTAGCTGTTATATACTAAGTTGGGTCCATATCTTAGCACAAAATAACCACTCAAATAACAGTTACTTTTAATAAATAAATTGGTGAGTGAAGGCTCTCATTTTGAAGTCACCAAAAAGAAATTAGAACAAGTTATTTGGGTATAACCTGTGCCAGCTATTTTCTTCAGTTCTGGAACTATCCTTAGGTATAAAATTTATTAGAAGCTTAGATATAGGAAGTTTTACATTTTCCTTTAAGACACAAACAGCTTGAATAGGATAGGATGAAAATTCCATATGTAATCCTTAATAATAACATATAAATCATAAATATTAACCTGGGTGTTGATATTTCTTTTAAAGTCTTTATTTCACAACACAAAATGTCTGTAATATTCCCCATGCTTGAATGTCATCCACATGTGTTGTGTGGCTTTTTCACGTGTTGAAATTTTCTTTATATCTGTGTTTCCTTTAAAGCGTTTTGATCATACCATTCTTGAACTAACTACTGCCAATTCTTGCATTTTTAAAACTTCGTATCTATGCAGAAGGTGGAAATAAGTGCCTAAAACTGAAATGAAAGAACATAAAATTCTAGATAAAAATGTTTGAAACGAAAAGTAGTCAGGTCCTTTAATCAAACATTTATTAAGTTCCAACATGGGTCTTCCACTCAGTGGCACACTAGATCCAAGTGCTTACCATAAGTTTCCATGCCAGAAATGGGTGTGACTCGGGGGTCATTTTTCCACTCACCTTGGTTTTGAAATATGTATACATATATATATGCTTTTGACACAGCTTTTTATTCCAGTCAAACTGATGATTACTTTATCCATATTTATTTTGGGAGCTGAAGGAAAAGTTAAACTTTTGTCTTACATAAGTCGCTTTTTTAAAGGGAGAGAGGTCTGTTAGAAATTTATGGCTGCATTTTGACATGCTTGGTTATAATAATGACAAATAATTACAACAATATGTATTATGTCCTTTAATCTTCCTAGCAAATCTATCAATTTGGTATTGGTATTATCCCAGTTTTGTAGACGAGGAAGAGGGACAGAGAATTTAAAAACACACTCAAGGTTTCACAGCTAAGTGGTAGAAAAGGTTTTGAGTGAGTCTGTTATGGGGGGAACAAGCCCCCAATATTTCAACATAGGTTCTTTCTATTTTCCCTGTCGGCCTGTCTGAGAAATAAAGAGAAAGAGTACAAAGAGAGGTATTTTACAGCTGGGCTGCCAGGGATGACATCACATATCACCAGGTCCATAATGCTCCCTGAGCCACAAAACCAGCAAGTTTTTATTAGGGATTTTAAAAGGGGAGGGGGTGTACGAACAGGGAGTAAGTCACAAAGACCACATGATTCAAAGGGCAATAAAGATCACAAGGTAAAGGACAAAATTAGAATTGCCAATGAGGGTCTATGTCCCACTGTGCACATATTGTCTTCATAGACATCTTAACAGAAAACAGGATTTGAGAGCAGAGAACCAGTCTGACCAAAATTTACCAGGCTGGAATTTCCCAATGCTGCTAAGCCTGAGGGTACTGCAGGAGACCAGGGTATATTTCAGTTCTTATTTCAACCGCATAAGACAGACAATCTCATGACAGCCATTTATAGACCTCTCCCCAGGAATGCGTTCCTTCCCCAGGGTGTTCCTTGCTGGAGAAAGAATTCCGCAATATCTCTCCTACTTGCATATCTGTTTATAGGCTCTCTGCAAGAAGAAAAATATGGCTCGATTCTGCCTGACCCCGCAGGCAGTGAGACTTTATGGTTATCTTCCCTTATTCCCTGAAAATCACTGTTATCGTGTTCTTTTCAAGGTGCACTGATTTCATATTGTTCAAACACACATGTTTTATAATCAATTTGTACAATAGTGGTCCTGAGGTGATGTACATTCTCAGTTTACGAAGATAACGGGATTAAGAGATTAAAGTAAAGACAGGCATAAGAAATCATAAGAGTATTATTAGGGAAGTGATAAATGTCCATGAAATATTCACAATTTTTGTTCAGAGATTGCAGTAAAGACAGGCGTAAGAAATTATAGAAGTATTTATTTTGGGAACTGATAGATGTTCATGAAATCTTCACAATTTATTTCCTTCTGCCTCGGTTCCAGCTGGTCCCTCAGTTCAGGGTCCCTGACTTCCGCAACAGTCTGTCTCACTCAAGACCTGAGTGCCTAATCACTATAGCATGCTTATAATAAATATGCTAAGTTACTTATTATTAATGGCAATTTTCTTATTGTATTTTTTATAAATGTTTTCTAATTTATCATCTTTTATGAAACAGATATTCAAGTATATTTTGAAACCGGTAAATGAAAACTTTGAAAACTGCAGAGAAATGGCAACAATGTTAAGTTCAGACTATACAATTATTATATGTATATTATTTTACTTTTGTTAAATCCCCTCATGTCTTTGT
The DNA here is from genome assembly GCF_002776525.5 of Piliocolobus tephrosceles. Taxonomy (NCBI): domain Eukaryota; kingdom Metazoa; phylum Chordata; class Mammalia; order Primates; family Cercopithecidae; genus Piliocolobus; species Piliocolobus tephrosceles. The sequence goes on along the minus strand of NC_045436.1, from coordinate 23,267,712 downwards.
TTTCTTCTTTTTTTATTTTTTCAGATGGAGTTTTGCTCTTGTTGCCCAGGCTGGAGTGCAATGGCACAATCTCGGCTCACCACAACCTCTGCCTCCTGGGTTCAAGTGATTCTCTTGCCTCAGCCTCCCAAGTAGCTGGGATTACAGGCAGGCACCACCACACCCAGCTAATTTTATATTTTTAGTAGAGAAGGGGTTTCTCCATGTTGGTCAGGCTCATCTCAAACTCCCACCTTCAGGACATCCACCTGCCTCGGCCTCCCAAAGTGCTGGGATTATAGGTGTGAGCCACTGGGCCCGGCCTTGATTTTTTTTTTTTTTTTTTTAATTGTAGTTAAAGAGTAAGTTCAATTTAACAATGCTTTGGTTGGATCTTTGAGATTTTAGGTGGAGCTTCTCGTTTTCTAGTTTTGTTCCACAATCATGTCTTTCTCTGAAATTCCTCCATATTACATTAAAAAATTAATGTGGATAACATAGGAAAATTCTTCAGGTGCTGGAAATAGATTCAATTGAATATTTAAATTTTAGTTTTGTTTTTCACATCTTGAGCTAATTTATAGAATGTGAATTCAATCACTTTGCTTAGCTATGCTTTGAACTCAAATATAGATATTTCTAAATATTTTTCTGCTCTAAATATAATTGTTTCTTAACATAAATTGCTACTTTTCATTAATGAAAAAATATGCTTAAATAATTAGCCAAAACTTTAATAGACACCTCACCAAACAAGATATACAGATGTCAAATAAGTATGTATGACAATGTTCCGCATCATCTTTCTTCTGGGATATGCAAATTAAAACACACTGAGGCATCACTACACACCTCTTAGAAAGGCCAAAACCCAGAACACTGACACCAGTGCTAGTGAGGATGTGGAACAACAGAAATTTCAACCATTACTGTTGGGAATGCAAAATGGTAGAGCCACTTTGAAAGATGGTTTGGTGGTTTCTTACAAAACTAAACATATTCCTACCATATAATAACAGCAGTCATGCTTCTTTAGAAGCATTAGTTTAGAATATATAGATGAGGAAGCCAAATTACAATATATTGAATCATTATTTATTCTAATTACATTATGAGCATTGCAGAAAATGCAGTGTATCTGATTATTTTCGTGCACCAAGCATACAAAGACAATCCTCAGAAGAAAGTAGAAAGTACCCAAAGGAGTTGAAAATTTATGTCCACCCAGAGCCTGCACATGAATGTTTACAGCAACTTTATTCATCATTGTCTATCTCGGAAGCAATGATTATGTCCTTCTGTAGGTGAATGGTAAATAAACTGTGGTACAGCCAGAAAATGGTTATTTTTCAGTGCTAAAAAGAAATGAGCTATCAAGCCATTAAGTGATATGGAGGGATTATAAATGCATATTATTATGTAAAATAAGCTAATCTGCAAAGGCTACATGCTGTATGCTTCCCGTTATATGACAGTCTAGAAAAGGCAAAACGAGGGTGACTTTAAAATGATCAAGAGTTACCAGAGATTGGGGGAGAAGGGGAGGAATGGGCAGAGAACAGAAAATTTTTTAGAGCAGTGAAAATGTATAATATTGCAATAGTAGATAAATGTCATTATCAATTTGTCCGAACTCATAGAAAGTACACCACCAAGAGTGAGCCCTAATGTAAATGATGGACTCGGAATGATAATGATGTGTCTGTCAATGTAGGTTCATCAGTTGAAAAAAATGTGCCACTCTGGTGGATGACACTGATACAGGGGAGTCTATATGTATGTAAGAAATCTTTGTACCTTCAGCTCAGTTTTCCTGTGAACCTAAAAGTGCTTTAAAAATATAAAATGTATTAAAGTGAAAAAGAGGAAATTAAAAAATACATTTAAAAATATATTGAATCTATTGTAGAGTTATAAAAATGACAGAAAAAGTGGGTAGGAAACATTGGGTATAAAAAATATTTACATCCGGATGAGAAAGAAGAAGAGTGTGTCAAATGTCAGAAAGGGAATCCAGAAATGGTGACTGGAGGAAGGGCAAAATGCAAGCCTTTCCCATTGCTGGCAGATAATGAAGAGAAATAAGATCACACAGAAAGTGGCTAGATACAGTGGCTCATGCATGTAATCCCAGCACTGCATGAGGCCAAGGAAGCGGGCATCCCCTGAGGTCAGGAGTTTGAGACCAGCCTGACAAACATGGTGAAACCTCATCTCCACTAAAAATACAAAAAAATTAGCTGGACGTGGTGGTGGTCACCTGTGATCCCAGCTACTTGGGAGGCTGAGGCACGAGAATTCCTTAAACTCAGGAGGCAGAGGTTGCAGTGATCACGTCATTACACTCAAGCCTGGGTGACAAGAGCGAAACTCTGTCTCAAAAAACAAAACAAAACAAAGCAAAAACAAAAACAAAAGGAAAACACAGAAAGTGAACTATTTTACAACTTATTTCTACTTATTGTCATTTACTATATTTGATTGATGATTAGTAATTATCCTTATATAAATACATGGTAGAAAACTTATTGTAATAATTTGTTTAAAATATTACATATTTTTAATTATAAATCAAAATCTGCACCAGCCAGGATTTTAATACAAATTGTTTTCTAAGTCATGTTATAACCATGAAAAATTTATGACATATCAAAATATTCTTATATAAAGAAAACAGATTGGTGAAAGAATAGCAAACATTCAATATCCATCTGGCACTACATTTATTAATTTTGTCCTCTTACCAGATTGTTCAATAAAGGATATGAAGAGGATGACAGAAACACCTAAAATAATTTGCTTCAAGAAAACATAAAATATTTGAGGTAAAGGAAAAGTAGAATAAAAATAATATATTAATTAGGTCTCTACATATTCTTCAAAAGTATTGAAAATTAAGATATGCAAATATTTTCCTTTTTTATTTGTTTACTTGTGGTAATTTCCTCCATCCTTCTATTGGTTATATTTTACAATAGCTTTAGCCTATTAAGGTTATTATATAAACATTTTAATAAAAAATATTTTTGAATAAAATTTGTTTAGCACCATGGAGGAATAAATCTAATCATTTCAAATAGCTAATCTTTTAAAAATTGTACATTAGAGAAAAATTTTTCAAAGTAAAAAATTATTGAGGCAGCATTAGTTTAGAATATATAGATGAGGAAGCCAAATTACAATATATTGAATCATTATTTATTCTAATTACATTATGAGCATTGCAGAAAATGCAGTGTATCTGATTATTTTCGTGCACCAAGCATACAAAGACAATCCTCAGAAGAAAGTAGAATAACAGAACTATTAGTATTTGAAATTATAGCATTCTTGAAATTTTGGAAACACAGATTCAAGATAAAAAAATTAACTATGAATCATCTCATAATATACTATAGGTGCATACATTATTTAAAAAATTGTTCTTTTTTAGGCAGATTGTATTAACAATATAAATGCATACTATGTAAAATGAGAAATAAAACTGTGAAGAATACATACATAAAATTATTCAAACTTATCAGTAATAAATAAAATGCTCAATACATGATAGGGGCATGTCAAAATTATGTGGAGCTAGTTTGAAGAAACTTCCCATGGCTAAATCTGAAAAATAACTGAGCAACAATAATAGTAATAGATTGTAACCGTGGGAAAAGTAAATATTCATAAGTCTGTGCTGATATACATAAATAATTGAATGAATAAATAAATGGGAGTGAAAGAATTGTTCTTCCCTGCAGTAGAATTCTAATCAATAAATGAAGAAGAAAGAATGAAAATATAAAATCAACACTTTGTGAACATTACCCTCTTATTTGCTGTAGGCAAGAATTATCAGTAGATGCTAAACTTAATGAATAGAAGTATGATTAAAAATAGGTTCATTGCGTAGTTTCAAATAATATCCCAAGAAAATATGTATTAATTACAAAGGAAAAAAATCATACTGGAGAAACTTGTCAGATTCCACCTTAACCAAGTGATCGATGTTAAATTTACTGCAGAAATATTAATATGATACCTTGCTTGATATTATCCACTGAGAAGGATATGATGTTATACGTGTGGTATCTGCACAATCGGAATTTATTACCAAAAAAAATAACAACCCAAATTTAGAGACATTTACAGAATAACTGGACAAGATCGTTTAAACTTGTCAAAATCATGAAAGACAAATCTCTTCCGGATTGGAGGCGATTAAGGAGACATGAAGCAAAATGCACTGTGGGACTGCACCTGAAAAAGGACATTAGTAGTATAACTTGTAGGTTGAATAAAGTTTGCAGATTAGTTAATACTACTGTCCCAACATTAATTTTGTATTTTCACAATTGCATTATGATTTTATAAAGTATTACTATTTGGCGAAGCTAAGTGAGTTTAAGTTTGCAATGAGCTATGTTTGTGATCATGCTATGGTACTCCAGCCTGGGTGACAGAGCCCCTGAATATATATATATGTGTGTGTGTGTGTGTGTGTATGTATATATATAATTTTTGGAAAGTTAAATTACAATATGATGCCACGTGTAATATATGAATAAGTGCTTTTTGGTTTAGAGGGGAAGAAGAGGTTGTTACACTCTAATATTTGAGGAGAGCATCAAGTTCAAATTGCTTTTCCTGAGTAGGATTGAAGTTATCCTAAATCTGAATGCAAGATAAGATGGTTTGGAAGATCACATTAGAGACTCAGACATATTTAGAAAACTTTCAGTAGTCTGTTCAGGTATAAATATATATATATATATATTTTTTTTTTTTGAGGTGGAATTTCATTCTTGTCATCCAGACTGGAGTGCAATGGTGCGATCTCGGCTCACTGCAATCCCTACCTCCTGGGTTCAAGAAATTCTCCTGCCTCAGCCTCCTGAGTAGCTAAGATTACAGGTGCCTGCCACCATGCCCAGCTAATTTATTATTATTATTATTATTTTTGTATTTTTAGTAGAGACAGGGTTTTGCCATGTTGGCCAGGCTGGTCTCGAACTCCTGACCTCAGGTGATGCGCCCGCCTCAGCCTCTCAAAGTGCTGGGATTACAAGTGTGAGCCACCGTGCCTGGCCAAATGTTTTTTGAAATAATAGTTACAATACATTCATATATAATTTTGATGAAATTACCATTATCCATTTATTTATTCTTAGAAAATCATTTTATATCCTATATATAACCAAACATATATATTCATATATATATGAGACTCATATATTTAGAAAACTTTGAGTAGCCCATTCAAGTGGAAATGAATATTTTTTAAAATAATAATTAGAATACATTCATATGTAATTTATCATGAAATTACTATTATCCATTTATTTATCCTTAGAAAATCATTTTATCTTCACAATAACTTTATTAGACATTTTCTATCATTTTATTCACTTTTATGAATAAGAAACAGGCCTTTAAAGATGATGTAAATTGTCAGAGATACAGTGGTGGAGCCAGTTGGTCTGACTCTAGAGCCTTATTTCCCTAAAAAGAAGAGATGCTCTACTAGAGATTAAAGTTGTTGTTTTTTTCCTGATCTAGGGAGATGTGTACCAGAGAGGACAAATCTTCCCAGAGACATGGAAGGAATTTATATTGTGAATGCTTCATAAGTAATCATGCTTCTTTGTCAGAGTGGGATGGTAATCACTGCTCCAGTGTTTGCGGGTTATTTTTAAAAAGCTACCAGAACTCTTTATATAAAAAACGCCCCTTGCTTCTGTGGCCTTAGCTCACTTGGAAGCAATCAAACTGAACAATAGTCTAGGCAGGCAAAGTAATCAGTTCTTCTGTGTTTAAGGACCTGAAATGAGGGTGCCTGAATGTGGAGAGGGAATGGAGAATTGAAAAGTAGTTGAATCTCTGGGTAAAATTATGGGCCAAACCTGGACACTTCTAGATCCCACTTCAAGGAAACAACAATAGAAACTGAGAGTCATAGGAGTGTGTATCCAAGGGAAGAGTTTATAAGTTCAATTTTAGATATATTGAAAGGGAGATTCACTTAAGCCATCCTAATGTAGGTGTTAGGTAAAACTATTTTATCCCCAGAAAGTGATTTGGGATTTGGATATAGGTTTGGCAGGTCATCAGTAGATTAACAAGTAGTATATTAGCAAGCATAATACAGATTTTAGCAGACACAATCCAGTTGATACAATCTGTTCTGTAAACTCAATGAAGTCCTAGCAATCAATACAATCTTATTCTTCATGAAAGTTCTTGTGGCAATAACACATAGCTAGATTATTGAAAGGATTCAGGAGATTAAAAGAGAGCTCACAAAACTCCACAGCAAATTCTATGATAAAGCTTTGAGAAAGGTAAAGATACAGTATAGCAGGAAAAAGAATTGTAGTCAACTATAGCAATGTCTGCAAACTTTCAGGTGCAGATCCCAGGGATCTTTCTCATCACATAGAATAACTTTGTCTTTAGATTGTTACACACCAAAATATGTGTGAGATATCTTGGTCTCAGGGCAACCCAAACCTGCCTTTCACAGATAAGCTCTGCATTTTTTTTTTTTGTTTGTTTTTTGTTTTTTTTGAGACAGAGTCTCACTCTGTTGCGTAGGCTGGAGTGCAGTGGCATGATGTCAGCTCACTGCAACCTTGCTTCCCTTGTTCAAGCAATTCTCCTGTCTCAGCCTCCCGAGCAGCTGGTACTACAGTCATGAGCTACCATGCCAAGTTCTTTTTTTTTATATATATATATATATATATATATATTTGGTAGAGACAGGGTTTCACCATGTTAGCCAGACTGGTCTCGAACTCCTGACCTCAAATGATCCACCCACCTCGGTCTGCCAAAGTGCTGGGATTACAGGTGTGAACCACTGCACCCGGCCAAACTCTGACCTTTAAAACTGAATTTTATTGATACTTGTTGAGATTTCCTTTCTCTGAAACTATTTCTCTCTACTACCCAATCCCATTCTCTCCGTGTTATCTTAGCTCTGCTGCCCTGAGCAGTCTGAATGCGCTACCTACAAATATTTGCTGGATATTTCTGAAATCTTTGTGTATACCACCTCAGAACTTTTTGGTCTTCCTGAGATCGTTAGCTACTCCCTGTGAGGTCTGTCCTTTCGTGGTGCCTTTGATGACACTTACACTCAAACTGGAGTCTGCAAAGAATTTTCCTCTTAATGACTCAGTTTCACTGCTCTACTGCAGACCCAATCACTATATTCAGGATAGAGCCATAATGTTTTTGCCAGGCATGTTTTTTATTTCTGAATTATGTGATTGTAGGATCCATCATTACCACTCCTGTTCCCTTGATTTAAAAACCCTCTGCTACTGCCATCTTTGGGAGTGACTTGCTACTTTCAAGCCATGTTTTCACGTGGAGTTTCTATGACAACATTTGAAGATGTCATCCAAGTTTGCTGTTTGTTTTAATTTAGTTGTCCTAGTTGTTTTATCTGGTGTTTAGTAGAAAAAGGGGGAAGAAAGGTTGAAAATGAAACTTCTGCATTCTCCTGCCATAACCTGAACCACCAACTCAGTCAAATTGGGTAACACATATTGCCCTAGGGAGTTACACATTGCATCACGGTGTTCAAAATTATTTGATAAAATTGTGTATCAGTAAAAGTGATTTTTAGTCTATGATTATATTTTATTTCTAAAGGGCTTTATTTTATTAATATAAACTGGACTTTAAACAAAGTATGCTTTTAATGAATGTAAATATTTTAAAACAAAGTAAAAATACTTCTATGTAAGTACATGTAGGATGGAGTGAGTTCACTTATATGTGTATTCATCTATGTATACATGTTTATTGATATATGCACATATGAATTTAGTAGTTAGTAAAACATTTACCAACTCAGTAGTCCACAGTTAAGAATTTTCTTACCACTTTATCAAATATGCTTTATTAAATAGATCTATCAGGTATGAGAAAAACAATTTGCCTTTACCTAATGATGAAGACACACTCTAGTTTGCTAATGGATTGACAACATTTTACCTAGACATTACAAGCATATATGTACTTAGAAGAATCTGTGTCTTTAACATATTTCATTTTTAAAGGAACATCACAGTTGAGCTTTCCAAGTTCTTTAAAAATAAATGCAGCAAGAGAAAAATAGCTGTTCACCAAGAAAATCTACAGTGAAGAACAATATCTTTTTATGTTCCATCAGGAAGCAGTTTTGAAAACAAATCATCCAACCCAGTACAACTTCAAAGAAAAATCCATTTCAGTGGGATAAATCCAAAAGTATGTAATATAGCTATCATTTCTGCATAGAAAATGAACCTGTAAGCCAGGCACGGTGGCTCACACCTGTAATCCCAGCACTTTGGGAGGTCAAAGCAGGTGGATCATTTGAGATCAGGAGTTCGAGACCAACCTGACCAACATGGTGAAATCCCGTCTCTACTAAAAATGCAAAAATTAGTTGGGCACGGTGGCAGGCGCCTGTAATCCCAGCTGCTCGGGAGGCTGAGGCAGGAGAATTGCTTGAATCCAGGAGGTGGAGGTTGCAGTGAGCCAAGATCATGCCACTACACTCTAGCCTGGGTGACAGAGTGAGACTCTGTCTCAAAAACAAAAAAAAAGAAAAAAAGAAAAAGAACCCATCTCACCATGTATATATTATATCATTTAACTGGGCTATTAGCTTTGTCAAAAATACACTTTTGTATTTTTTAAGACAGGGTCTTGCTGTGTTGTCCAGGCTGGAGTGTGGTGGGTATTCACAGGCATGATCAGTGCACATTATAGCTTTGAACTCCTGGCCTCAAGTGATCCTCCCACCTCAGCCTCCTGAGTAGCTGGTACTATAGGTGCATGTCACCACACCTGGCCTTGCGTTTGGTATGTGAGGAATGTTACCATGTGTTAAAGTGCATATTATGAGACCTATATGGTACAGCTGTACCTCATAGATACTGTGGGTTCAATTCCAGACCACTATAATAAAGCACATACTGCAATAGAGTAAGTCACACAGATTTTTTAGTTTCTTGGTGGCTATAAACTTTATATTTACACTATGTTGTAATCGTTTAAGTCTGCAATAGCATTGTGTCTATAAAAAGTGTACAAACCTTAATTTAAAAATACCTTATTGCTAAAAAATGCTAACAGTCATCTGATAGGTCAGTGAATCATAATCTTTTTACTTGTAGGAGGTCTTCCCTTGGCATTCATGGCTGCTGATCAATCAAGGTGGTGGTTACCGAAGGTTAGGGTGGCTGTGGAAATTTTCAAATATTAAGACAGCAAGGTGGTTGTGAAAATTTTCAAAAATAAGACAACAATTTAATTTGCCACATTTATTGATTCTCCCTTTCACAAAATATTTCTCCATAGTATGCAATGCTGTTTGATAGCATTTACACATAGTAGGACATCTTTCAAAATTGGAGTCAATCCTCTCACACTCTGATGCTGCTTTATTAATCAAGGTTATGAAATATTCTAAATCCTTCATTGTCATTTCAACAATGTTTACAGCATCTTCACGAAGAGTAGCTTTCATCTCAAGAAACCACTTTCTTTGTTCATTCATAAGAAACAACTTCTTATCCACTCAAGCTTTATCATGAGATTGCAGCAATCCAGTTACATTTTCAGATTCTACTTCTAATTCTAGTTCTCTTGTCATTTCCACCACATGTGCAGTTACTTCCTCCTCTGAAGTCTTGAATCCCTCAAAGTCATCCATGAGGGTTGGAATCAACTTCTTCCACACTCCTGTTAATGTTGATATTTTTACCTCATCCCTTGAATCTCAAATGTTGTTAATGGAATCTGGAATGGTGAATCCTTTCCTTGATCTATAATGCTTTTGTATTAGCAGGCATAGAAACACTGATCACTTTGCACATCTTTATCAGAGCTCTTGGGTGACCAGATGCATTTTCAATGAACAGAAATATTTTTAAATGAATCTTTCTTTTTTTTTCTGAGCCATAGGTCTTAACAGTAGGCTTAAAATATTCAGCAACCCATGCTGTAGACAGACGTGCTGTCATTAGGCTTTGTTGTTTCATTTATAAAGCACAGGCAGAGTAGATTTAGCATGGAGCCCAGGATTTTCAGAATGGTCAGTGAACATTGGCTTTAAGTTCAAATTGCCTACTGCATTAGCCCCTAACAAGAAAATTAGTCTTTAAAAAAAAAAAAAAAAAAATCCTTGAAGCTAGCTATTGACTTCTCTCTAGCTATGAAGGTTCTACATTGCATCATCTTCCAATGAAAGGCTGTTTTGTCTACATTGAAAATCTATTTTGTAGTGATTCCACTTAAATCTATGACCTCAGCTAGATCTTCTAGATAACTTGCTGCAGTTTCTACTCAGCACTTGCTGCTTCATCTTGCATTTTTATTCTATAGATACAGCTTCTTTGCATAAACCTCATAAGCCAATCTCTGCTAGCTTCCAACTCTTCTTTTACAACTTCTTCACCTCTCTCAGCCTTCACAGAATTGAAGAAGGTTAGATCTTGTTGGGATCAGATTTGGGCTAAGGGAATGTTGTGGCTTGTTTGCTTTTTTATGCAGACCTCTCAAACTTTCTCCATATCAGCCATAAGACTGTTTTACTTATCATTCATGTGTAGCATTCACTGTAGTAGCACTTTTAATTTCTTTCAAGAACTCTTCCTTTGCATTTACAAGTTGGCTGACTGGCACGAGAGGCCTAGCTTCTGACCTGTCTTGGATTTCAACATGCCTTCCTCACTAAGCTTAATCATTTCTAGCTTTTGATTTAAAATGAGAGATGTACGAGTCTTCATTTCACTTGAACACTTAGAGGTCACTGTAAGATCATTTCTTGGCCTAATTATAATATTGTTGTGTCTCAGAAAATAGAGAGGTCTGAGGCGAGGGAAAAAGGTGGGGAATTGGCTAGTCGGTGCAGCAGTCAGAATACACACAACATTTATTGCTTAAGTTTGCTATCTTGCATGGGTGGAGTCCATGTCACCCCACAGCAATTACAGTAGTTACATAAAAGATCACTGATCACAGATCACCATAACATATATAATAATGATGAAAAAGTTTAAAATATTGTGAGAATTACCAAAATGTGACACAAATGCACAATAAAAGCACAGGCTGCTGGAAAAAATGGCGCCATCAAGCATGCTTGATGCAGGGTTGCTACAATCCTTTCATTTGTAAAAAATGAAGTGTCTACAAAGTACAATAAAACAAAGTGCAATCAAATGAAGTATGCCTTTGTTTTGAAACACCTTACCTCCAGACTGAAAACAAATTTAGATTAACATCTTTGTTTGTTTCTAAATATCCCAAGATGTCATGCATATACAAGTCTCTAAAATGAAAACCCTGTACCACATTATCAGAAGTTATATACACAGTGGCCTAGATTGAATGAATTAGTATTTACATTTGTTGTTTTATTTAAATCACATCCCCATAATGGGGTCATATTGAGATATATCAGGTTAGAAGAAGAAATATATTTGAAACTGTACTAGAACATGTTAGTCAGAGTAAACATTTTCTTCTGCCTGTTTATTTCAAGGAATAAATACTGTGGTAAAGTATGAGGAACCCAATCAAAAACTGGATAACTGCTATGTCTTGAAAATCAGGGCTGTGTCATTGTTGACATATGTCAGTGTTTATGCCTGTGGATGCAACAGTCTAACATTAAAAAGCATCACTATCACTTTGCCCAGAGCATATTCTGAAACACTTCCTTCCAGTAACAAGGAAAGTTTTGAATTATGTGGAGATACCAAGAAAAGTAATTCAATTTAAAGAAAACTCAAGAAAATCAACACAAATATTAGAGCTATTTTTCCAGGTGTTATTTTACCATATTTGCTATCTAGAACTGCTCTCATACATATCTTTATAAGCAATACTATTCTCTATGGTGTCTGAGTTACTCCTTTCCCATGCTTTGTTTCCAAAGAGTTAGAACACAGGATTCATTTGCTCCAGTCAAATAAATATGCTTCTTCTCTGAATACCAGCTTCCCCATCACCTACTGCAGCAGGATGATGTGAGGAGCAAATGTCTAATGCCTGGCACATAGTAGGCCCTCAAATAACTTAAGTTAATTTAAGCAGTTTCTTCACAAGAAGGACTAAATAGTCACATTATTTTATTGGGTAGCCTGTTGTGAAAGACCAGTTTATTATGATATTTTGTTTTAGTTATATTTCATGACACTGCTGACTGATACTTTCATAAAATATAATCATTAAACAATAAAAGGAGTAATTATCACTATTACTATTTAAGAGCCATTATTTCCTAGGTCTTAGGTAGTACCCTTGCACTCACTCACATATTAAGACTCTGTCCAATACTCAAATGGACCCCTCTGCAGATTAGTAGGTAACACAAACAGGTAGATTTCTGCCTCCTTTCTAGTTCCCTACCCGGCATATTCTAGCCACCTGTCCAAACTGCAGTTCCTTCTCTTTTTTCTCCCTCTCTCTTATTTTTTAACTTACCAAGTTATTTTCTCTTTATTGCTTTGTTTCCTTCCTCTAATTCTATTTCTTCTTCTTAGTTGTTAACTTTTATTTTAGACTCAGGGGTACATGTGCGGGTTTGTTATACAGGTAAATTCTGTGTCACGGGGGTTTGGTGTACAGATTTTTTCAATACCCAGGTAATAAGTATAGTGCCTTCTAGGTAGTGTTTCCATCACCGCATTCTGGCCCAAGGCTCCTAGGCTGGTCCAGCCATGCTGCCACCAACTTTCAAGTGGGGCAGCTGCTTAGTACCAGTGAAGGATGGGAGGGCCACAGCTTTCAGTTCCTTTTGCCCCTGCTGTTCAGTGGGTCCCAGGTTCTTGTTGCATGTCCAGGAAGAGTGAGGTTACACTGACAATTGAAGGGTGGAGAAGAATTTTGTTGAGTGACAGAACAGCTCTCAGTTCAGAGGGGATGCGAGGGTGGTCCACCCAAAGTCGGTGGTTTTTCGCCCAGTATGGCTGTGTCCGGGGCTTTTATGAGCTCAGAATGGGGGAGTGCGTGCTGATTCGTTTGTGAGTATGCAAAAAAGCTAAAACAAAGACACCACTCAAAGGTGGGCATGACAGTGTACAAAAAACAATTAGGGAAGGTTAAGTATATGTAAAAGAGGTGGAGGGTGAGGCTCAGTCAGAGGAAGGAGCACCACCGGGAAGAGAGGTTCTCAATCTGGTGTATGGATTTGACTTGTAGCCTGGCTTTCAGGCTTTAAACTGTCTTGGCTTGAAGGTGTGGTTTCACTGATGACCTGCCCCTATTTGCATAGGCGTTTGACTACCTCTTGCTGCTATCACAATGTCTAGAACATATTGTTTCAAAAATTGTCTGGTATTCTAGTTCTTTAATTTAGTTCCTGATATACCATATCAGGGAAAAGAAGCAGTTGTCCTCTCTCCTTGCACAGTTTAGTTTGTTTTCTTTTGTTTTTATACTCTCTGCACTTTAAAGCTGTCATTTTACTCTCTCTTGGCCTCTATTCTTTCTGATGAGAAGTCAACATTCATTGTTACTCTCCCTGCTCGGTAGGCAGTAAGCAATGTGCTATCTCATTGAAACTCTGGTCATTTGGTTATCAGTATTATTTTTTCTTGTGTTTATGTTTGGATAATTTCTATTCACCCGTCTTCAACTGCATGGATGCTTTATAATTTTGTGTCTAATATGTTGTTAATTACAATAGATTTTTAAAATTTAGACATTCAATTTTTTTTTAGTTTCATATTTTGATTTAGTTCTTTTCTAATATTTTACATCTGTCATAAAAGTTAATATGTTCACCTGTTATATGTATAATTTTCTGTGAAATCTTTGATGTATTTGTTTTCCTTCTTTTATTTTATTTATGTTAATATTTTGAGACAAAGTCTTACTCTGTTGCCCAGGCTGGAGTGCAGTGGGACAAACATGGCTCACTGCAGCCTGAACATCATGGACACAAGCAATGAACCGGCCTCAGCCTCCCAAGGAGCTGGGACCATGGGCACGTGCCACCACACCTGGCCAATTTATTACATTGTTTGTGGTGATGGGGTCTCCCTATATAGCCCAGGCTAGTCCTAAACTTCTGGGCAGTCCTTCCACCTCAGCCTCCCAAAGTGTTGAGATTATAGGCATGAATCACCATGTGTTTTCCTGGCTTCTAATAAATATTTCATTCCTGGATCTATGTCTACTGGCTGATTTTTCTGTAGGTTTCAAGTCAAATTATGTTTGATTTTCCATGTCTGGTAATTTTTAGGTTGCATCTTGCATATTGAGATGAAGTATTGTAGAGGCCAAGGATTCTGTCATCTTTATGTGAGAGTGTTGACCCTCTGCTCCCCCACTTTTTTTATCATGTAGCAGAGTTGATCTTGTGCAGTATTGTTTTTAAGCTTTCTTATTTTATTTTTGTTCTTAGGCCATGAGCATAGCCCTAAGTCCAATCATGTGTTCCTTTCTAGAGTGTGGTGCTTACCGAGATTTCAGCAGATACTCAGTGGGTTTTAACTAATCCTCTCCAACTCCATCTGTGTCCTTTTGTTCAACAGGAAATTTCTACTGAAGATTTTTAGACTTCCAGTTCTTGTACTTCTCCAAGCTATTTGTATGCTAGTACTACATATTTATGGTTTAGGAATCAGTCAGGAATTAGAAGGGGTGAGATACCACCACAGACTCTCTCCTTTCCCCAGTTATCAGCCCCTCTAGCATACCCAAATACCAAATTCTGACTTTTTCCCCAAAATTTCAACAGATCATTTTTTTCTCTTTTTGGGAGGTGGCGGGGTGGGGGGAAGGGGACAAACATTCAGATCACAGCAAAAGTATAAGCTTCAAGAAGCCAAAACCCATGCTTGTATTTCAATTTGAACTTTATTTTTACTGAAGGTTAGCAATGCTCTCTTCCCCTTTTCTAGTGTATGATGTACTCTATTATATATCCTATAACTCAACAAGAACTAAAATCAAATTTGGCCACTAAATAGAGTATTCATCCCTTTCGTCCCTCTTTTTGGCTCTTGAATCAACTCCTACAAACTGGTACCAAAGAATGGAGGTGCAGATAATCCTCCTATGTCATCATTTGAGAATCTACTCCCTGGAAATAAAACCAAACCCTAACTTCTATTCAAAACTGAAGTGCAAAATACCTCGCATCTCAGATAGAATTACAAACAGTTTACTAACAATAGTGACAGACAAGACCAACAAACAGAAGTCTTATGAAATTTTGAATAAAATTTACCTCCTATGTTATATTTTTTGAATAACATTTTTGATGACAGTTTTAGTGTTCTTTTCTCACCTTAAAAGTCTATTGTATAAATAGAGTAAATCACTTTTTGTAGAAATTAATCTATATTATATTAAAACTTTTTGTGCCTTTTAATAAATTCACTTTATTCTCTGGGTGGCTTCTATTCTAAATAGATAGATGATAGATAGATAGATAGATAGATAGATAGATAGATAGATAGATAGATA